>NC_042997.1:3430340-3447840 GCF_006345805.1 Octopus sinensis | reverse complement strand
CCGGTTCATTCCCACTTCGTTGCATCTTGGCCAAGTGTCTTCTACTTTACCCTCGGACCAACCAAAGCCGTCTGAGTGGATTTGGGGGAGAGAAACTGATAAAATCCCGTCATATATATATATATATATATGCATGTCCAGATTCAATTCCCCAAAATTCCTCTCATTTTCTCTACCAATTAGCAAACGAAAATGATGGAATAAGTATTAGACTTAAAAAGAATAAGTCCTGGGCTCGATTTCTGCGACTAAAGTTGGTCGTCCAGCTTGGCCGCTGTCAAATGACAAGAAGAAAAGAATATATAATTGTCTATATACCTACACAATTTGATTCCTACTATAGACTTTCTTTACCTTGTGGAACGAGTCTCTTTAAAGACATCTAAGTTTACGAATATTTTGAGCACTAGTAAGTTTTTCAAATTTAGGTGCATTTTCACAAACAAATTTGCCTATACACACACACACACACACACACACACACACACACATATATATATATATATATATATATATATATATAATCTACCAAGTGTATTTCACTTTGCGCAATCCACATAGCCCCTTGTAATTTGTTTTATTTCTGGGCATATTAGGAAAAGATTTGCAAAATTTTTCGAATCTTAGCTAATATTGCTTTCGTTAATTTCTTGAATCTTTCCAAAAATGTGGACTGTCCTTATTTTTAACTGTAATTGAAATAAATTAGTTAAAAATAAGGACAGACCGCTTTTTGGCTTAAAACCCCAAAATAGAACATTTAATATGTTTATAGTGAGTAATATATTGAAAAATATTGATAAATCAGACAAATAAGAGGGTATTAGGTGGTCATGTGGTGTGCTAAATATAAGAGCTAAACATGCATTAAATCATGCACCAAGATTTTTTTTCTGTTTTTGTTTTCTTTTCTGCGCAATCGTATGAATTCCCATGTGTATAATATTAATCTGAAACATTTTATGAAAATCCACCAAAATAAACATGTTATGAGTTGTTTAATGGCGTGCATAAATCACAAATGCGCCCAAAAATTCTGGGTAGGACTTTAAACTACACCTGGTTATGGGGTTCTGAGTCAAGATTTCCGAAGTTTTGGGGAATGTGGACCACCTCTTAGCCAATGATGTTTTTAGGTTTCCTCTGATCTATAGTATTTGAACCTGTCAGTGTCCGAGTTATGTATTTACTAGAATATGTTCGATGGGACGTAGATATATTCAGCTTGGTATCTGAGGGCGCATTAATCCAATTCTGAGTGGGGGCTCTCGATATATCTTAAGGCTTCTCTCTAGAAGAAGGCTAACTCACATATAAAATCTTCTGCTCTATTGAGCAGGATACCTTGCACTTTCGTGATGCGGAAAGTGACAGTCAATATAAGAAAAGTAGAGAGTAGTGTTTGGAGGTACTAAGAACTACGTGCGTCGGTTGAACACTTCATTGGATCTGATGGAATATGATTAAAGTAGGTTTACTTTTCAAAATAGTCCCATCAGGGGTCCACACATGTCTTCTATCGTTGTTGCAGTGATTGGATTATGTTGTTAAAAAAGCCACCAAGAACAGATTTGATGTGATCCTCCTTACTATGCTGGTTTCCTCCCAATACTGCTTAATGTTGAGGAACAAATGATACTCACATAGGGACAATCACGCGCAAAAACCATTCAAAACAAGAATTTGTGTAAAACAGCATTTCCTTGATGAAGTAAGTCTCTTTCCGCCAGTTTTCCCGAGGTTTTGTTCTTGGTAGCCTTTTGTAACTGCCTCAGCATGTTGACAAAATACTTTCCAGTGATGATGTAGTCTTATTGGAACATAGTCAATAAATACACTAAAGATTTCATTCTAAAAACTGAGTCCATCACCTTTTCTTCAAATAGAACGAGATTGACCTTTTGGAGCAGGGGGTGGAATGTCTCTAATGCTTGGATCGTCTTTCGGTATCTCTGGCAAATAGTGATGAACCCAACACTCATCCCGGGTTAGGAAACGTTGAAGGAAAACATTTGAATAGGCGTTAAACAATGCCTTATTTACCCGTGATGTGATCAACCTGGTGTACATTTGATCAGGTGTCAGATACATAGCACCCAAGAAGAAGAAACATTTATGAGGCCAAATTCATTGTGCATCATATTCTCAACTATCACGGGATACGCTAAAAGTTTTGACTAATTGATTTATACTCAATCGCCTGCCATTCATTACCATATAGTGAACAAAAGTGTTCCTTTGAGGTGGCTGTCCATTTTCAAGAGAAATAACTACGGATTACTTTTGAAGTCTACTTTGAACAGTTGTCTGGCACATCATCTGCAGAGAAACGATGCAGTTACTAATAACAAGCATTGAAATTAATGCATGTAAGATTATATAGCTATAGCATCACACGTTTATTGTCAGCTTATGCATTTTTAAACCCACCTTCATACTTTTAAACTGAGATCTATGTTAAACGCGTGGAAAAACGAGAAAAGAAATCTGGACAGAAGAAACCGTATGAATTGTTTGCAGACACTTTTGTTTATCACTACGTTTACTTATCTCGTTTTCTACGTATGTGAATTACTTCATGTAGCCAGCGGACTCTCTTTGAATTGTTGAAAAGACACTAATATTGGTTTAAAATGAGCACGAGATTAGCAGTTTCCAAGGCGTGGGTATAGTCAATTACATCGATTCAACTGTTCCTTATTGCTTCGATCACAAAATGATGAATGTTAAAATTGATTTCGGTGAGATTTGATTTCACAACGTAAAGACGGAGAAAATGCTGTTCGCTTATCCGACGTGCTGATGTTTCTGCCAGCTCACCGCCCTATAAGGCACAACTATTAAGGACCGTCAGTGAAAGCGGGGAGCTGGCAAAATCGTAATTACACAGGGCAAAATACTTAACAACATTTCATCCATCTTCGCGGTCTGAGTTCAAATTTCGCCGAGGTCGACATCGTCTTTCATTCCTTCGCGGTTGATAAAATAAGTACCTATTAAACACTGGCGCCGATGCACTCGACTGGGCTCCTGGCTCCAATTTGCTGCCTTGTACCAACATTTAAAACCAATAACATAAACTGTCTTTTAAAAACGATTACTCAACAAATCGTCATTTCCTTACTTCACCTTTTGTCTTTGCAAGTGTGTATGCACGCGCTCGCGTGTGGGTGATTGCGTGACAGAGAGATATAGGGTAATAGAAAGAGAGGGAGAGAAATAGAGAGAGAGGGACAGAAAGAGGGAGGAGAGTAGGAGAGAAGGAGAGACAAAGTGAGTAGGAAAAAGATAGAGAGGAGAGTCTTAATATCTTCACCTCTATATTAGACATCGAGCAACGTGAGAACGTCATCAAGTTTGTTTGCAAATCCACTGAAAATGATGTTCTATAATGCCATCCACGTGTACCAGATCCTCTCGCCCGTTCTCAACTACATTTTGGGCGTGACTGCCACGCCCACAACAATTTCCACAGTGGTCGTCACTCATGAGAGGATGTAACGAGTTTCCTTGTTAACACATGACCGAACAACTTCTAACGTTTTATGGCAGTGATATCTTGTAGGATAGTTAGGGCCGTATCACTAAATTTACTTTCCTTTTCTTTATTTTCATTTATGTCATCGTGACTCCGAAAATGTGCTCAGTTTGTTCCTAATTAAGATCCTGTGGATTATAATTGTAGATCTATGCAATCTGTTGACCTTTTCCAGTGTCTCAGTCGTAAGTCACATCTGGCATGGCTGTAGATTTACACAAGTAGAATGTTTTAATTGAAATAAATACACTTTAGGACAATACTGTCTGAAATACCGAACATAGCTGCATTTCACTTGTATATTATAGGCAATTTTTTAGCAGATATCATAAGATATTTTCATAATAATAAGTGATAAAATGGAAATTCCAACCGGAAAAAGATAATTGTATATGCTGTTATTTAATGATGAAACGCTGTAAAATTGAAATAATGGTTTCAACAACGTAAAAGTGATAAGAAAGCGAACTAATGTAATGATTCAACGTTATTCTGAGAAGTGTACAATTAAAACCAAAATGTAGTGTTTTTTATGCGTGTGCGTCTAAATACATTCATATACGCACACAAGCACATAACTGCATTTGTGAATGTGCGCGTTCGTGGGGGAATGCGCCTGCTTGTGTACAATGTTTGGTTGGAAAGAATTATTCATTGAATTCATACGATTGCTTCGCCTAGTTAACCTGATATTATTCAATAGTGTAGACGAAATTTTGAAAAGCTGTGGTTTGCTTTTCTGTTTCTTTACCATTTTTTTAAGCAATGAAATATTTAACATAGCTTAAATAGCGGATAACAAGATTATAAAACCCCACAAAATATATTATACATTAATCTGGACTCTCTCTACATGGTGTTTTCAATTTCCATGACAACAAATAGAGATGTTTTATGATACTGTACAGAAAAGAATCATAAACTTTGCATTAATTTCTTTATCCGCATTTGTGCATTAATTACCTTTTATTATATTAAATTTAAATATTTCTAGAAGGTACTCGTAAATCTACAAAACAATCTTAGCATTACAGACTGCTTACTTTCTGTCGAATAAAAAATATTGCTACAGATGTACTGTATAACAAACGTTATTGCTAGTTAATAGCTACAGGATCGATAAACTGTAAAGCGATGTAGAATATAATCTGCTGGATACCTGAGAGAATTTTAGAATAAGTTACCTTCGTTTAGGCTATACTAGTGTGTGCTTATGGGTTTATCTCTATACGTAGAGTGTGTTCGGGCTAAATTTGACCGTGCGCATAAAACGAAATTGAAGCCCAATATTCTAAACGTAGCAAAATTATTCTTAACGTCAAAAATTATCAACTAGATTATGGCTGGGAAATAGCAGTTTACTCAAATAGCTGCGCTCAGCCTCAGCCGCCGCCCCAGAACACCTCCGGAACTAAATGCATGCAATCCTCAATTTGTGTTTCTCTGAGAAAATCTCCGAAAATCTTCTTGAGCTTGGCTACCATCCCGGCTTTCGTATTGTAGGCACATAAAAGATAAATGGGATTACAATCTTGGGAATTTGGAGGTCAGAAATCGGGACATGTGATCGTGTAGAAATTCCCCAACAACACCGTATGACTCTTGCCGGCAAGGAAGCGAATCTTGCTATATCAGATATGGCCTTCTATCAGCAAATCTTTCCAGCTTTTAATCGCATTCTCCAGCAGCTTCCTATTGTCATCTGAACTGAGCATAGCCCCTGTTCTTCAGCCGGTGATTGAAAGCAGGATTGCGAACACAGCCAGAACGACTGCTGTCTCATTTGCATCTTGTCATAGTTTCATAGTCTCCGCTGCAGCTGTCTATGTCACGTCTTACAGTCTTTATATTGTTTACAGAGAATAAAGCATCAGTCATGATGTCGGCATTGTGATACCCATTTCGATTCCTCATAGTACAGAAACTGTTTCACTACATTCAGATGTCTTCCAGTTCATAAGCTGACAATATACACCGAGTATTCTGTGATCTGGGCTGTCACAACTGTGAGGTAGAATGAATTACATACGGTTTATATAAAAGCGTATTGATTTTGATTGTTCGATACCATCTCATTCGCTAATAATTGTCTCTGAATTTGAATAAATTTTGAAAAGTAAAGTTTGTCTTTAACATAGGAATATTGTTGATATAGAGTGTATTTTGATAGGTTACATTTTCGGCTTTTTGTTAACAAGATTACATCGAATATGATATGCACCTCGAACACATTACATGGATATTTTGAACTGTGCGTGTGGTAGGGGTGAAAATTATCTTTGATTCATTTGACATTTCTTAGAAAGAACCTTGTATGTTCTGAAAGCTTTCTCGGGTGGAATCTTTCTGTAGGCTTGACTTTGCTTTCATAGAGAATCGTACGTTGGTGCCTTTCATTTTTTGGAATATACATATGTATATGTGTCTCAACAAACTTTCTATCTGCCTGCCTTTTCTCCCCCCTCTCTCTCTATGTATATATATATATATATATATCTGTCCCTGCTTACATACGTATACACACAAACATACACACTTATATACACACACACACACACACACATATATATATATATATATATATATATATGTATATATATATATATATATATATGCATATGCATATGTACACGTATATATACACATATTTATACATATATATATATATATATATATATGTAGATATATATATATATATATATTATATATATATATATGTATATATATATATATATATATATATGTATATATATATATGCATACATATATGCATATATACATATACATATATACATATATATACATACAAATATACGTACATTAGCGTCTCTTTATTTTTTTCTGTACCCATATAATTCTGTGCAAGCGCAGACATCTCTCTTATTTCTTATACTCGATGGGAGACACACATGGAAAGCTGGTAGCATTCCAACGTTTGGTTCTTCCTTTTTTATAAAGATATGTGACGTTTTTGCACGTAATAGCTTGTTTAGCATATTAGAAGGTATCTTCGTATGTTTCAACATCTAAGTTTGCGGGCGTGTGCTTCTGTGCGCGTCTATGTGTGAGTTTACTCTAGTATTGTTCTAACTATTATACATATCTGATTCATTTGATGGTATTTCATATAACGAAAATTCGTTAATCTCGAAAACATAAAATCGACAAATCGATTAGTGTGATTAAGTTTCTGTATTTAATTTAAAACAAAAGATCTAATAATGTCTACTATCATATAAAGCACACTGACAAACGTTACTAATGAAACTTAATAGCATATGTCCCGAAAGATAAAACTGAAAAAATAGAAACCTAATATTAAGTAAGTAATTACAATTATGAGTTAGATAATTCCCGAACTTAATTGTGTAGTAAACATATATAATCTGGCGATCAGATTACTTTGAAAATGTCTGAATTGGAGATTACATTTTGATGGCGTATGTTAAAAACAGGTATATGTAAATGGTGTGCAACCGTCTCGTTCACAGAGATGGAAAGCTTTCTATCAAAAGTAGATAATGAGACAAGAGAATGCAACGTATCTCGAGTAGTGTACGTTGTAGGAATGCTTTTCTACTAATATAAGCCTGATATACGACGTTTGATCAAGAAATAACGGGGTTGTTGATATAAGGGAACTAAAATACGGAGAATAAATCGTCTGGCACAGACTGACCTGGAACTCTGTCACGCATACACATTAAGCTATAATGTTCTATCTCACTTCCTTTTTTAAAGCATTGCTTGGAGGTAAAGTGTGTAGAGTGTCGTAGACTCAGCGGTGTAGGATCTCCTTGATTGTGTCGAGGAAGCGGAAAACCTTTCGAAAACGGTCATTACAGGTTTAACAAAAAATCCTCTGATGAAATAGTTTTCTTTTTACATTTTTTAAATTGTACTTTGTTTATATATGAGTCCACCAAATACTGTGTGATTTGGAAATAATTGGTACAGTTTCACTTGAAAGTGGTGCTCTTTTTAACACATGACTTGTATAATTTATATACATTTATATCATGAAAAATGAAGTTCGGATTATGATGGTAAGTATAATTTTTTTTTGACCACAAGGAGCTCAACACAGAGGGGACAAGCAAGGACAGACAAGCGGATTAAGTCGATTACATCGACCCCAGTGCGTAACTGGTACTTAATTTATCGACCCCGAAAGGATGAAATGCAAAGTCGACCTCGGCGGAATTTGAACTCAGAACGTAGAGGCAGACGAAATACCGCGAAGCATTTCGCCAGGCGTGCTAACGTTTCTGCAAGCTCGTCGCTGATCGTAAGTATAACGTATGTATATGTTAGTCCCTAAAAAACAATTAGGGGTATCGACAGAAAAATATCCAAAATGTCAGACATCCACTTAGAAATAACGTTATGCAGCACTATTCTTTGGTATGTATTGTAGCTTCATATACTGTAGGGATATTCAAGTACCAATAAATAATTGTATATGTCAATAACACAGAGGAGCATTATATGAAGCAAAGGCGAAAATATATGAAGTGTTCAGGCATTTTGTGTGTGAAGAAGCATATATGTAGTATGTAGGGATGTTTCATTACATTGATTGTAAATATTTGTGTGCTAGGCATCTGCTCCTCTGTATATTGATATACAGGTGATCAAGTACACAAGGCATGAATAAGCAATTGCGCATCCTTTTTGGAATGAACCTGAATGACTGAGAATAAAATTCAATGACTCAGAAGAAGTAAAAAACAATGCTAGACTGACATTTGTTTTCTTGAAATAAATACCTCTTCATATGTTCATTGATTTGACGTTAATGAAGTAATCCTTTCTACGTGCCCATTTCTCCGCCGTGGCTTACAGCACCGTTGCTTTCCTATCTTCACGTAGAAACTAAGGATAACCTAGCACCTTGCCGATCATCTGTTAAGCTCTCCCGATTTAATACAAACGCCTTTATAGCTCTCATGAGGACATTTCTGCTGCGCATGTTGAGACGGTTGATGACTCTCCTCCATGATGCCAGATATTAATATAGGATATTCTTTGGGATGTGGTGGCCCTTCATCGTGGGTGTACGTAACCCAGCAAGTACATCCTTTGCGGCATGATCAATGAGGATATACTAGGGTAGTTTAGGAGTGAGTATTATATATTGCCAGTGCATATATAGAATATGACGAGTACTTCTCAAATATGTGTTTAATCTAATCTACCAGCTGGCGTATATGGTCCATGTCTCATTGCCGTAAAATATTTACCACGTTGGCATTGCCATCTCTAAATCTTTGAGAATACCATGACCTCTAGATTATTTACACTCGATAGACGACAACGGAGACATAGTGGAAAATGCCTTTCTTGTCTTATGGTCGATCTCCATCTCCAAAATGAGGTTGCCGGGAATAAAACAGACAAGATAATACAATGATTGATGATATCACGTTTAGATTTATCAACTGTGATGACTGTAGACGTGTCTGAACCATGTCCCAAGATGTTTATCTCCCTCAGGATGATAACCTGCCCGAAGATATTGCATGCATGAGAGCAGAGACTGGATTTTCCGTTGAGTGTGAAGGACAGTTGCTGCATCATCAGTGAATAGCATGTCTGATGAGTGCTACAGGCACTCCTGTTTTGGTCCCAAATAAAAGGGTACATACACCATACATTACAGAACTTTCCCCAGAAATTGACGAGGTAATGATACTCTGTGTATGTCAGTTGACATAAACAGGTTTAGTAAAGAAAATTAAAATGATATCGATGCCAAGGAGCAGTAGAACAGGAATCATATGTTAAATGAACGATCAATATCACTATGCGTAATGTATTTCGTAAATGAATTGAGAAAGTATCCAAATATGATGATTTCTAAGGAAAAGAGGTAACGAAGATATTGATAAGACATGTTTACTCAGAATGATACAAAATAAGAAGTAAACAGATGTATAAAAATAACGTAGAACTTAGAAATATTTGCGACTTAGAAGGAGTAGCAATCCTAAGAGCTGCGCTCATATTACGGTGAGTACTTTCAATAAAACAGAAAATACGAAACCAAACAATGCGATTGACAGAGTCATTCAGTAGTAAAATTGGCAAAAATAATAATATTGATTTCTTAGTAACATTCGATTAAACCAGTGCTTGGACTTGGTTGGCTCTAATTTTTATCTTGCTCAGCTGGGTGGGATTTGAATTTAAAACCATGTGAGTAATTACCGCAAACTATGTCGATTGGTATCCAGCCTATTCTCCAAGTAAATAATTTTCGAAAAATTAACGCGCAGGAGAGCCATGAATAAATTGACATACTTTCGTTTGTCGACTAGTGAAAAATCATGAGTTCCCATGGGAAATTTAGAAACAAGACACATATTGATGTTCAATTTAAATTTATCTTTATTAAATAATATTGTTTCAGCAATCATCGCTCGAGAATGGGCAATGTTAAAGTGGGAAATTGATCCTGCTTACTGGTTTACATACAATCAGTAGACTTACAGTTCTGTTGCTCTTTATACGAGGGAGTAATGCCAAATTGTACCAGAAATACATTGTCCTTGTATTAAATCAAATGAGTAAACTGACAGTGCATGGGATATGCAGTGTGTGTATGTATGTATGTATGTATGTATGTATGTAGGTATGTATGTATTATGTATGTATGTATGTATGTATGTATGTATGCGCGGGTGTGAGGGAAAGTGTGTGTTTATATCCTATATTATATTATATTATATCATATGTATATATGTGTGTGTGTAAATGCGTATATAGAGTAATGGACAAAATTAGAGAACGAAAATAAAATTAAAAGATATTCACCTTATATTGTTTTTTTTTTACCATTGTTTTCATGCGTCATCCTATATCATTAAGAAAAATGTCGGCATTTATAACGATACTCTCACGCAATCTCCATATATTGCCAATTTTAAATAATACTTTTTTTTTATTGTAATAATATTAATTATTGTAAGAATATTTTTAGAGTTTATTCCTTGAAAAACTGAAGACATTTATAATAAAAATTAAAATTTTGTCTCTTGAGTCTCTTCTGTGATCAACATAAAAGAAAGTGAAGTTTCGAAGCTAAATTAGTCATTAGCAATTAAATTTGTATCTATAAAAATATCATTAATGAAGTGATATAAGGTAGAGCACCTACGGAATTTCAAACGGCTCATAAAACGAATAAAAGGAATACATACAGAGATTGATATTTTCAGGACAGGATACTGACTCCGCTCATGTTTAAAAGTATTTATAGAATTATGCATTGAAATATATTCACCTCAAAGTATAGAATGACTTGGAGATCTTATGGTTTTTGTTGTGTAAATATTTCACCGACTAAGCAATTTTAAAAAAGGATATTGGAAATTTCCCTTAGCATGCCTGCAAAATGAAGCATAATGAAGTAAAGACTATATCGTGTTTTACGTGCTAATACTATTTACTCTCACATTGAAATTGAAATTACATGCGTAATAAACGTTAGTGAAAATTCCAGGGAACACAGGTAAGAGAAATAAACGTTAAAACTACCTTTTCGTAAATTATATTTTCAGTTGATTGCCACCTATTTTCCGGCTGGCCATTAATACCATGATAACCTACACTTAACATTATCTAGTTCGTGCAGGGATTACTATAAGCATATATTTCAGGATCATTATTGTAAATTTCTCGGCCGGTTTATTATTTTCACACCAGCATTATATACATGCCCAACAAGAACCAAACATATTAATAAATTTTCCTTCCATTTAGGGTATAACAATAAACGGTGATACGTCTTAAATTTAGAAACTCGAACTTTGATATGCATGGCCTACACAATCGAATATGTATTTTCATTATTTTGTACGTAAGATGTGTCTCACATTTCAATTTGCACTGTATATAAAATGAGAAAATTGATATTTCATATAATCAATCTTTCCAATTAAAAACTTTCTGTGTATCAATTTAGGATAATGCCTATTTTTCTGCAACAATTGTCACGGTCTGAAGATTGTGGGGTTGGCCTGGTGGTGACTGGTTGAGTTGATGAATGAAAATTCTCTTATGTTGTTTGAAGAATTAAACGAGTCAGCGAGCAGTTATCAGATGGTTTTATTATCGCACATACAAACTACGTTGGCCTTTTGCAGATGGCAACAGCAATAGTTACATACTGAAAGAGAGATATTGCTGGTATGTATGGCAGGCTGATGATACAACAACCTACAGGTTGCCCAAACAAACTGGAAATACTTGCGGTATATTCGTGGCGTTGGAGTCTCCTATCGTCTATCTGCGTTATCTCTCTTAGCCACCTTCCTAGATCGTCTGCAAACGTTGCACGCCGAGCGGTTTTTATAGGGGACCAGATTTCAGATTCTACAAAGTTCCAGGAAACATGTTCACACCATCTCCTCACGCTGATCGGTATGTTAATAGACCGATCAAGTAAAACTATGTTGGTGTGCACATAATGTCCGATTGTGTATCTATGCGTTTAATTTGGAATCCCTACGACATTCTCCGGTGCATATCTACCCTTTCGTTGGAAAAAAGTTCGATTCCTTTGTTGCTGTCTTAAAATCCTACAATTTACTCAGACCTACTTTTTTGCCGAAGGCTAACTCTCGTTGCTTAATTAGCAGACGATCCGCACATCACCAGGTAATTTCAAATTCATGTTGATTCGTTTGTCCACAATAACTGCAGGTTATTACATAATGCTAGAATATAGTATTCAACTGGATGGCAATTCAATTTATCTTTCTACTGATCTTAGATTATAGGACTGATGAAACTAAGAACTGAGCGTCCGAAAACGTTTACACGGTCAGTATAATATATAGTTTTGTGAATTTTATATTAAGATCCCATACGCAATAATATATGTAAACATTATGCATATGATATGCGTGTGTATAAATAATTATTGCGCAAATACTCTTACAGCTTTACACTTTTACAGTAAACAACTAATCTCCAACAAAAATCCCCGCATAAGATATTCTGATATAATTACACAAATCTCTACATCCATAACATGTATACTTGCAAGCAAGTAAACTGAAAGAGCATTTTCTTTTACATATCAATTCCACGTTAGCATGTGCCTACAACAAAATTTCAAGAAATGTTATACAGAAACACCAAAGAAATTCTACATTCACCAAACAAGAAGTCAAATATCCCTTTATCAAATTGCTTATAAAACAATGAACACCAAGAGAGAAAAGTAGACGCACAAACTCTACTCAAATACGTTATTGATCATCAAAGAAAACATCAGAGAAACCATTTCTCTACCAACAAAGCCTGATTGATTACAACAAACTTGCAAATGAAAACAGGAAATACCCTAAAAATCAATAAGTAAAAAGAGAACCACACTAAACTTACCACCTACCTACATTATTTTGTGAAGCTATTAGACTCGCCTAATTGCTAAGGGCTTCAATTCGAAAAGCCCGCCATTTACATAGATATGTAGGGATGCACAGTCATATATGCTGCGATGGACACTGCGGTAACTTTTACTTTAACACTTTAAAAGCAAGCAAAATGATTTAAATCCAATAATACCAAAAGCAACAAAGTACCGTCGCACCTTTTGATTACCTAACAAAAGAGAAACACATGTAGGCTCGTTTACAATATTCTATATGCATGAATTTTTCCGAAGGAACTTCCCATAAATAACTAAAAACCACCCCATTCACACACACTTAACTAACGGTGATTAACTCAACATAGACGTAAAGGAAGAGATTACGCTAATGGGCAGCAGTCTGGTGATTGCTTAGCTGGAGGAAATTTCGAAGTCACTTCGACAACATACTTTTGTAAGAATGAAATATTGTTCTGTACAAAATTATAAAGTAACTCATCAGATTCATGTAAAATCGTCTTAACATAACTAAAGATAGGTACAAACATTAATATACACGTGTTTGTGTGTGTATGTATATGTGTATTTATATATATATATATATATTATATATATATATATATATATATATATATATATATATATTATATATATATATACACATACATAGAGAGAGAGAGGGGTTGCAGTTTTTGACGTGATGTACACATACTGTATATTTAAAGTACAGTAGTCAGAATTTTGGATGAATATATATATAAATATATATATATATTTATTTACATGTTATTTGCCTTTTTAGCGCTTTCTTCCGTTATCGCACTCAACAAAAATCATCTAACATTCTGACTTCCATATTATTCTAAATATATATGTGTG
Organism: Octopus sinensis; assembly: GCF_006345805.1. Classification (NCBI taxonomy): domain Eukaryota; kingdom Metazoa; phylum Mollusca; class Cephalopoda; order Octopoda; family Octopodidae; genus Octopus; species Octopus sinensis. The sequence goes on along the minus strand of NC_042997.1, from coordinate 3,434,041 downwards.
TGTGTGTGTGTGTGTGTGTGTGTGTGTATGCATGCTACTTTTCTGGAGTGTAATATACTATTACATTTTTATATCCTTGTTAGTATATACATATGTATACTTATTAGTGTAGAGGCGCATTGGCCTAGTGGTTAGACCGTTGGCCTAGTGGTAGAATCGCGGTTTCGATTCCAAGATCGGGCGTTGTTTTCGTTTATTGAGCGTAAACACCTAAAGCTCCACAAGGCCCCGGCAGGTTGGGGTGGCGAACCTTGCTGTACTCTTTCATGTATTTCAAAGGGCCAGCCTTGTCACGCTGTGTCACGCTGATTCTCCTCGGAAACTACATTAAATATACACGTGTCTGTGGAGTGCACGTGAATATCACGAGTATGCTGTTCCGTTGATCGGATCAACAAGAACCCTCGTCGTCGTTATTTAATGGTAGATTCTTCTCTGCTAAACATTGTAATTAGTTATATTGCTTCATCTGTTCTATTTATTGTTTCTTAAAAGAATAAAAATGAATGAGTTGGTTTTGGATATATAACTTATATTCTTCGTTATCTCTCCTAAATACCTGGAAGCTTATCTACAATAATTAAATAAACCCAGCTGAGACCGTTCTGAAAACAAATCACACTGACAGTTTAACATCTATTCCTGTCCCTCAGTTAACAATTAATTTCCACACGCACAAATTTAACTAAAATCTAAACAAATAGAACACCTGCATCCAGAAAAATAGTATTAAATGACAAAATGATATTTTGCTATAAATGCTAATATAATAGATACCAGTGATCATCGACGAACTAACCTACAATATAGTATCTTGTCACATTATTTATATAATATAACACACACACACATATATATGTGTCTATATGAGTTAGGAGTTAAGAAACAATCTAAGTGATACTGAATATCCAATATACTACTGGATGTATGCCTACGTATTTATATTCAAGTGCTTACTATTTCAGGGGAATGTCGCAATTGAATACAAGTTTGGGTGGGGATAAAACAGAAATTTCCTCTACTTAACAGTAGAAAAGTAAGAAAGGATTTCCACCTTCATAAGCCTAAACCCACTTGCTCTAAATATCATTAATATTAACTGTTATTGGTGCTAGTGCCTCTTTGATAATAATTCTATTTTTTCCTAAACTGAACACTATGTATTGATTGCCATCCTTTCCTAATATATGTAACACAACATTCTCTATACACCCTATATATTATCTTCATAAATAAACATACATCTAACTAATATTTATACACACAGACAATACCACACACACACACATACACACACACACACACATATTTAATTACACCAGTTCCTCCTTGGGATGTTGCTCCATATCTTTCTAAGCATTTATTTTTAAACACTCATTTTCTCATTTTAAGCACTTAGTTTAAGAATCTATCTGTGAGTTTTGATACGTATACATATACCTACCAATATTTGTATATCTGCACGTATTAAAATACATCTTATAGCATTATCCCTATATGCTTATCCCTTCATCCCCAATAACTCCCATTGTAACTGTAATTCATTATATATGTTAACAACTTTCTAACTTCACAACCTGATAAAATTATATTCTTTTCTACTCTAGGCACAGGGCCAGCAATTGTGGTAGAGGGGGCCAATAGATTATATCGTCCACAGAACACAACTGGTACTTAATTTGTCGGCCCTGAAACGATGAAAGGCAAAGTCGAACTTGGTGGAATTTGAAATCAGAACGTAGCGGCAGACGAAATACCTATTTCTTTACTACCCACAATGGGATAAACACAGAGAGGACAAACAAGGACAGACAAACGGATAAAGTCGAATACATCGACCCCAGTGCGTAACTGGTACTTAATTTATCAACCCCAAAAGGATGAATGACAAAGCCAACCTCGGCGGAATTTGAACTCAGAACGTAACTGCAGACGAAATACCTATTTCTTTATTACCCACGAGAGGCTAAACATAGAGGGGACTAACAAGGACAGACATAGGTATTAAGTCGATTACATCGACCCCAGTGCGTAACTGGTGCTTAATTTATCGACCCCGAAAGGATGAAAGGCAAAGTCGACCTCGGCGGAATTTGAACTCACAACGTAGCGGCAGACGAAATACCGCTAAGTATTTCGCCTTGCGTGCTAATAATTCTGCCAGCTCGCCGCCTTCAACCTGATACAATTATATTACCACATAAGGTTCATCATGCTCTCTAAGCTTTACCTTTATCATAACACAAATATCTTCTGTATGTTGTCTGTATTAATGATATTTTGAGAAAGTGGGTTTAACATTCTGAAGGCAGAAATTATTTCTTTCTTATTTATTGTTAGATAAAGAAAAATCAGCGTTTAATAAAAAAGGATTTCATTTATACACAACATACATTTCTTATTCTTTAAATCATACGCAGGTGCTGAGGTTAAGATTTTGCAATGGAGATCATAGCTAATACCCACCCTCATCTTTGATTTATCATATATATATAATTACTCACACCAAAGGCATCTTTCCTATTTCTGTTCTGAAGGTATACAGATAATATACAGAAGGTACAAAGTATATTATTGTATTAATATGCAGTTATGAATTACGCACAAAAATAGCATTTAGGAAACGTTATTACATTATGGTTAGATTTAAATTATAATTTCAAGTTTCCGATTGATTGTTCGAAACAGAAGAGCAAAGGTGAAGATGCATGAGATAAAATATTTCCAGACTCATAGCTTACAACTGAAGTTGGGTAACTGTGTACTCGTCAACAGAATATGCTTCAGTAAACGAACTCAGATCAAGAATCTTGCAAATCGAATCCGAAAACGGTATATTTATAATATATAATATATATATATATATATATATATATATATATAATATATATATATAATATATATATATATATATATATATATATATATATACATATATATATATATATATATATATATGTGGTGTATATACGTATGTATATAGGTATGAATATTATATATATATATGTATATATATATATATGTGTGTGTGTGTGTGAGTCTGTCTGTGTATATGTATGTATATATGTATGAATGTATATATATAATAATATATATATATATATTATGTATATTGTATATATATGTATGTATGTATATATAGTATATATATATATATATATATATATAATTCTTCAATTGAATGTAACCGGCAACGCCAGGCTCTCTGCTAGTATATATATATATATATATATATATATATATATATATATATATATATATATATATATATATTCCAATGGGTATTGTGATCTGTATCACTATTCAGCAAGGCCAAGGACATAATAATTGTGGGTCTTTACAGGCCTCCACAAGCACCTCTAAAGTGCTTTGAAGAGTGCCTTAGCAAAGTCAAGTCCTTCCTTCGGAAGTACCACTCCGGGAACATACTAGTGATGTGTGATTTTAACCTTCCTCATGTGAAATGGCCCACAAATACTCTGAAGTTAGGCAAGTGCTCTACATCAGATAGAGCAGCAGCAGAACTGCTCTTTAATCTAATGGATGAATACTTCCTGAGACAGAATAAAACGATCTTGGATCTGGTATTGAACAATCACTCTAGCTTTGTTCACAGTATTTCAGTTGAAAAAACTCTCCTCTCTGACCACGACATGGTACTCTGCAATTTCAATTCCCGACATATAAAAACCAAACCAGCA
>NC_042997.1:3410340-3425340 GCF_006345805.1 Octopus sinensis | reverse complement strand
CGAAGCAACGATAATATATCGCTTTAAAAATATAATAATTATCAATTAAATGTGTTACATCAGAGTTTAGATATTTATATACCTAGGTGCCTGGAAACCAATGACTTGAGTTTTTCTGTGAATTATAGTGATTTCAACTTTTCACTGATGTTCATAATAATATAATATCAATTTATTATATAAGGCAATATCACTCTCCGCCTGTGTTGAATATTTACTCGATGACCTTCGAAATATTTTCGATACTAAATCTAGTATAAGATGGTTGTGATATAACTGGTTAGCGGAAGAAAGGCAATGACCAAAAATACAGTATTTATCCTCTCCCAACAACATGCAAAATATGTGATCTGCATTGTCCGTAAGAATCATCTACGATGAGATGTAGTTTATCGTTAATTTTTTTTTTTAAGAATGAGTATCAGAAATACGCGTAGAATGTTGAGTCTTCATCGACTTAAATATTTCAATGCAGGAACTATATATATTTGATATGTTTTTTTGAATATTCATGTGTTTAACTATATTTTATTGAATTTTTTACTGCGAATTTACGTCGTTGTTTCGATTGCTTTATACTTTCTCCAATTAATAAAAATAAATAAACCAGATGAAAAGTTAAAACACCTGGAAAATCAAAATATGATTCAGGAATTGATAAATTCTATTTCGAAAACAAACAAAAAGATAAAATATGAAGCGATTGTTTAAACATACGCGTAGCCTAACAAGCTTAACTTGATATGAGCCAGTGGGTAGATGCATACACAAATGAAAGTCTATATGAATACACAAAAATGTTCTCACAGTATGCAACATACATTTTAAAGCAATTTCTTTTTACATGCAGCAGTAACTGTATTAGGAGTTTACTGTATCTTACATATATTCTCACATATGATTCACATTAACTTACACACAACCACATTCTGTGAATGCGCGTATATATATATATATATATATAATATATATATATATATATACATATATATATATACATATACATATACTTATACATATATATATATACATACATATATATATATATACATGTATAATAACATATGTGTGAGTGTGTATACATGCACAATATTCGAATGCATTTGCAAGCACTTACGATATATGTATGTGCTTGAAAGTGAGACTGTGTCGCGGCAACATCAGCACAGCAGAAGCAGAAGCGGCAGCAGAAGCAGTACCATTAGTAGTAGTAGAAGTAGTAGTAGTAATAGTAGTAGTAGTAGTAGTAGTAGTAGTAGTAGTAGTAGTAGTAGTAGTAGTAGTAGTAGTGTGACTTGATGCGTGTGCATGTGAGCGTTTGGGTACAATTCACTGAACAAATAGGATATATTAGATTCTAAGACATGTTGCATTTTAAACATGAATGAACAAAGGAAATTTGAGTTAAAGAAAGAACGAAAACAATAGCATAGGAGATCTATAGAACTCAAGATAAAGCCGAAGAGAAAATATCTGACAGGTATTTTGGAAGACAAGAGAGAAGATTTATTGAAGGGAAGATTAAATCTGAAAAAAAGAAAAAATAAATTTCGAAATAAGAAATATATATCAGATAGCTGAATTAGACGGGGTAAAATTGCAGAAGTAATGAAGGCGAAAAGGAAACCTGTATAAAGTGAGAGAAACGAGGAAAGTCGCATTGCAAAATAGAAGGTAGTTACAGGATGAAGCAGATGGCAACAAAGATAGTGTAGGGTTACTGGTGGCTGTTTGCATACACACACACACACCACACATATATATATATATCACGAGATCACCTGACCGACCAGTCCATCATATGTAGTTACACATCGCTGGTTACAATGCATTCGCTTTGTTTTAGCCTTCGAATGACGCCATCGCGCTGGCTAGCGATCAGGCCAACAGAAGAAAGTGTAGGAGAATGAATGGTGAAAGAGTACAGAAAGGATCACCCCCCCTGCCGGAGCCTCGTTGAGCTTTCTTACGTGTTTTCGCTCAATAAACACTCACAACGCCCGGTCTGGGAATCGAAACCACGATCCTACGGACGCGAAACAGCTGCCCTAACCACTGGGCCATTGTACCTCCATATATATATATGATGGTTTATAGTTCAAACATACACTGATACACACGGTCGCACACAATCATAATCATACACACTTATGCATGCATAAATATATATATATATATATATATATATATATATATATACATATATATATACATATATATAAGTACATGTACATACATGGTTCACTTTTTGTTTAGTAATACAAACATTTACATCAGTCTGAGGAATTACTCTAGACTATATAATAATATACGTAAAGGGAATTTTGGGAATGTTCAAGTGAGAGAGTGAGAGAGAGAGAGAGAAAAGCACAGAGAAAGAAAGAGAAAGAGAAAGAATGTGAGAGATAAAACATTAGATAGAACGTCAGATGTTTACAAAAAAATAAATTCGGGCATGGGTATAGGATAGAAAATAAACGACATCGTAATGATACCAGAGTGTGAGATTACAGAAAAAGTGAAATAAATAAAAAAGAAGAATTTGAAAGGTGAAAATCTATTAGGGAAAAATTCAAAATATTTAGCACAATTCATACTTTTTTTGGGGCACAATAGTCAATATATTTGAGTTGGTGTATATATATATATATGTATAATTTTTTTGACAATGAGATAAAAAATACCAAGGCTCTGTATATTTTAGAACATTTATAGACTTACAGCTTTTTCCAGGATATTTATTATATCCCTTCATCGGAAACGGTGTGAGAAGATGGTTAAATCCTCCTTAGAAAGAACTAGAAGGGATTTATATAAATTATTCTCTAACCTAAACCTATCTATCACATTTGAAAACGCTCACAAAACCTTTAACTTTCTTGACGCAACTTTAAACTTATCAACATCCCAATAATCCCCTTACCACAAGCCTAACCAATATCTTAAATACCTTAACATCCACTCCAATCACCAGAAATCCACTTTCTATAACATAATCAGGGAATTCTTAACCTGCATATCTGACCTCTGTTTTCAATAATCACGCACCATATTATAATCAAGCACTCGGCGCTAGTGGCTTCTCCCAACAAATTGAATACATCCATAACATCAGGCTCAAACAATACATATCTCAAATCACATCTCAAATACGCAACAACCATCTCAATCGCAACCAACCATGCACATTCGTCGATGGAACCCTGGAAAACATTACATAGACCCTCATACATTCATTTAACACTACGTCAAAAACAAAAACAACTAAAACAGATAACAATAACATACCCCGCATCCCACATACCTTCCCCCAAATCATAGATAGCACTCCTTTATCTAATGACTTAGCACTATTCCCAACCTCCCTAAAACATGTGGACGACACTATTGTGTGGTACACACCACCATTCTCACTTAATGTTAAGAGCTCAGCTAAATCCTTTTTTAGAATACTAGACACTAACCTCCCTCGACAACATATTCTATTTTTAATTGATCTACCCTGAAATTATCTTATTCTACCTCACCCAACTTCGAATCTATTGTAGCAGCCTCTAATAAGCAAAAGTTCTCTCTTTACTATCAAAACTCAAATAACCACAACTCTAGTAATACGAAAACTCAACACATACACACAGCTACAGTACGGATACTTCTTCATTAAACCACAACCACAACCCAACCCATTCTATTGAAACTGCCTTGAACACCACCACAATCTCTCTTACCCGTACAAATTGTAAATTAATAACAATAATAACAGTAATATTAATGGTAGTAATATTAATGGTAGTAATAATAACGTTAATAATAATAATAATAATAATGATAATAGTAATAATAATAATAATAATAATAATAATAATAATTCCCACCAGAAATTACCCAAAACATGTAATGAAAAGAAATATTACAAGTAACTGCAGAATATGTTGAGATGGACAAGAAACAATAAATCATATTATCTCTAGCTGCCCAGTCCTGGCTATGAAGGAATATATTCACAGACATGACAGAGTTGGAACCTACATACACTGGAAGCTATGCCAACATTATGGAATAACAACAGAAAAAAGATGGTATAGGCACACACCAGAAAAGGTTACAGAAAACGAGAAAGCAACAATACTCTGGGATATGCCGATACACAGATAGAGAAATTAAGGCCAACAGACCAGATATAGTTGTCAGAGAACATGAAGAAAAAAATGCTTTCTAATTGATGTATCAATACCGGCAGATGACAACGTGTCTCTAAAAGAAATGGAGAAACTCTCAAACTACAAAGACCTGGAAATAGAGGTAACTAGAATGTGGAATCTGAAAACAGAAACAATTCCTATCATAGTAGGTGCATTAGGCATGATAAAAAAATATTCAGACAAATACATAACAAAAACACCAGGACTTACAAACACATATATCATACAGAAAATTGCACTACTAGGCACTGCACACATCCTACGCAGAGCACTTTCCATACAATAACCATCAGAGCATCACAACAAATCACAGCACATACCCAAGGCACACAGAGCTGCGCTCGGTAGTGAAGTGAAAGCACGCTATAAAAATAAAACTACTGAATAATAATAATAATAATAACAATAATAATAATATTAATAATAATAATAATAATAATAATAAAAATAATAATAATAACAATAATAATAATAGTAATAATAATAATAATATATTCATCCCTTCTATAACCTCTCCTCTGACGAGACTATGTCCTCTATCACTGAACACGGTCCCCAAATTCACTAATTGTAAGTGCCGTCCTGGTGCCATCTGCCAGTTACAACCCATTGCAGAAGATATAATGTAATTTACAAATGCACGGTCCTTAATCTATTACACAACTCTACAGCCATATACATAGGATGAACGAAAACCTTTAAGCAACGATATGCCACTCCCCTCCCTTTCTTTAGATACGATAAACATAGTAAATCTATAGCACTCGCCAACCACATACCTCATCTCAAAAACACAAATGTACCCAATGTTCTATCATGGTCCATACTGGACTCGAGACTTCCCTACCCAGGTGAACGCCCAACCTGCAAGCCTTGCCAAAAGTATGCACTTCATATGTTAAAGCAAAATTCTCCAGCACTGCTAAATAAACATAACGAAGCACTAAGCACATGCAACCACTGCCTTTTTTCACACATTCAAATTCTACCACAAATCCAAACGACTATACAGTACATTTCCACAATACCCGTTAGGTAATCCAAATAGCCTATAAATCTACATTCTAACTCCTAACCCCTATCTAATTCCTCACTCATACTTGAACATCACAACCATCTAATTATATTAGTGTGTATGTGCATCTATCCATATATGCGTGTATATGTATGAGTGAGTGTATGCGTATATGTATGCATGTATAAATATATATATATACATGTCTAATATATACATATGTATACATCTTCACATGTTTTATAGATGTGTGTGAATGTGTGTGTGAGCAGAGTTAGCAGGTATGATAACCGACTAAGGGATAAAATATCCGTATATACTATCAGTATCCGTTACCGATGTTGTCTCTGGGCATGGGGTTGCAGGCACATTGTGCTCGTAGTGTACATGGAACAACGGAATAATCAAAAGTTTATTAGGAAACATATAAATAATTAGAAAATGGAGAAAATCTTTGATGAACAAGCACATCAATTGGACCACATTTATAGCTTACTTAATGCAAAACAGATGTAACATTTATGTGACATAACAAATATATCGGCCGTTTCTGCATCCAGTACCGATCAATGTTTACAATTCATTGCGAAAATAAAATTCTCCATCTTCACAGGACAGTTGAATCATGCCACGGTGCTTCATTGGAGTAAAACAAAAGCATCCAAAATAAACAAATGGAAGAAGGAATAGGAAATAAAACACAGCCTAGAAAAGAAATCCGGATGCCCAAAATATTAATAGCATATAATCTACCATCTCAGGGTTGTGGAATCCATAGCTAAGACAGTGAACTATTACTGATCTAGGGAGTAAAAACAAAATATTATGGGTTATTCCAATGTAAAGGGGAACCAAGATGTTTTGAAAGTTTTCAAAATAAATTATCAAGAAAATAATAACACCAGGAAACATACTAACATTACTTTCAGTGGGTATTACCTATACTAACGAAAAAACTTAAGTTAGAATGTATCTAAAATATTACCATATGGTGCTTAAAATAGTATACTCACAGAAATATTACAGAGAAGCCCACCTGTTGTCCACAATGAGACAGGTTAAGTGCAACGATCTCTACAATTAGTCGATTTTATTTGGACCGAGGGCATAAGTTAAAACCATCGCAATGGATATGTAAATAAAGATAAAATAAATAAGAAAATAAGTAAATGATTCGTGGGAGCGGCCAATGATATAATTGGTACGGGGCCGCTTAAGTACCTTTGCAGCTTATCGATATAACATACTTGAGAAAAAACTGTTAAACGGGCAGTAGGAGGCTAGAACTCTAGTTGAGGGGAGGAAACTCGTACAGGTATTACAAAGAATCTATTGAAAATCTGCTAAAAAATTATATTCGTGCAGGTCATTCAGCGATTCAATTAAGGCTACTAGGAAATGAAATTGAACTTAACCTCATATATAGCAAATTGTGGTAATAATTATATGTATAAAGGTATTTAAGAAAATACTATCATTTTGGTACCCTAAAATCAGAAGAGTATACTAAATATGCTTAAAAACATTACATTATTATTAAAGTTAGATAGTTCTCAAAATTAAATATATTAATTCAAGATTAAATTAACCTTAATTGGGTTCACTTATACTAGGTCCAATAATAAATTAATATTATGAATAAATATTTCATATTCAAACAAATTACCAAGTATTCTTAATATGCATTACTTTACCCAAAAATTAGATTGCTCATATCATGAAATCTAATAATTTAAGAATTATAAATTAAAAACTTATATTGACTATAAGTGAGTTCAGATATACTAGTTCAATCAACAGGTTACATTTACAGTCCTCCATAGTAAAGCCAAATTTTAAAAATAACTCCTGATAAGCACATGTACCATAGTACCATGTGCATTCAGACCGATACAATGTATGATGGAAGAGGCTACACATTGAGTACAATAAAACATAATAAAATAAAATATACTAAATAAAATAAAATAAATAAGTAAAACGTACGGTAATGTTGTTCTTAAATGTGTAGGGATAATTAATGCCTATTCAAAGTGGAGGAATGGTATTAAATGGAGGGATGTAGAATTACATCCAAATTACAAGTACCAACAAATACATCCATAGTATAAAAGGTCATAGAGGGTATACTTATATTGATATATATATAACGGGAAGCTTTATGAAAATAAACAAAAGACGAAGGCAGGTGGAAAACAAACGAACAATTGTATTAGTATGGCGCTCAGGAAATATAAATAAAACAAGTCTTTAACGTTTCGAGCCGACGCTCTTCAACAGAAAGATACACAGAGAGAGAAAAACACAGAAAGAAGGAGAGAAAAAAAATGCGTGCAGTAGCTAATGAATCAACATGGCGATCTGATTTCGGCCAGAGGTCAAAGATCAAACATGAGACGCGAGAGCGAAATAAGGGGAGATAATAGGGTTGATAAAAGGTTTGAGGGACCAGCTAAAAGTGCGTGGGAGGGGTCTGGATGTGTGTATGTATAGGGTTGGTGTATGTATTAGTATGTATAAGGGTGTGTGTGTGTGTGTGTGTGTATGAGAGAGTATTAGTGCGGAAGATTGGTCTGGACGTGCGTATGTATGGGGTTGGTGTATGTATTAGTATGTATTAGTATGTATTAGTACGTATTGGTATGTATAGGTGTGTGTGTGTGTGTGTGAGAGAGTATAAGTGCGTATGCGGGGTCTGGACGTGTGTATGTATAGGGTTGGTGTAAGTATTAGTATGTACTAGTATGTATTAGTACGTATTAGTATGTATTAGTTGGTGTGTGTATTAGTATGGCACATCATATGTGATGTGATGTGTAAAGTCATGTGGTGTAGGGAGGAGAAGAGGGAGAGGGGGAGAAGAGGGAGAGGGGGAGAAGAGGGGGGAGAGAAGGGGATGGGAAGAAGAGGGAGAGGAGAAGGGGGAGAGGAGAGGATGGGGAGAAGGAAGGGGATGAGGGGGATGAATGAGGAAAGAGGGAGAGGGGGAGAGAGAAGGTGAGAGAGGGAGTGAGGGAGAAGAGGGAAGGGGAAGAGGGAGGGAGAAAGAGGGAAGAAGGGAAGGGGAGTAGGGGTGAAAGGATGAAGGACTGAAGAAGTAGGGGTCGGGGGGAGAAAGGATAGTTGAGGAGGGGGGTGAGGTAAGATGAGGAGGGGGGAGAGTTGAGACCAAATGTCGTATAAGAGCGAAGAGAGAAGATTAATTCCTGTTCACGGCGCAAACGGGAATCCGGATGGCCTCTGTGTAAGGACAAACCGAACACAGATAGGTGTTGCAAGGAGTGACCGGTGGAGCGGAAATGGCGTGAGACCGGTGTGTCGTTCGCAAGGTGGATGTCACGAAGATGTTCCGCGAACCGGTCAGCCAAGCGGCGTCCCGTTTGTCCGACGTACAAGGATTGCAGAGAGAGCAAGAGATGCAATAGATAATATTGCTGGAGGTGCAGGTGAAGGAGTGGATGATGGGATAGGGTCGATGGTGGGTGCTAGTGAGGCGGGTGGTGTTGGAGAGGTAAGGGCAAGTGCGGCAACGTGGGCGGGAGCAGGGGAACGAGCCGGGTTGGGAGGTAGGGTCAGGAAGGAGCTATGGACCAAAGGTCTCGAAGGTTGTGGGCTCGTTTGAAAGAGGGGAGGGGTCGGTTAGGGAAGAGGTGTGAAGTGGATGGTCGGACTGGAGATGACGGAAAGCTCGAAGAATGGTGCGTTGGAGACGTAGGGTCGTGGGGTGGTAAGTGAGGGGAAAAGGGAGGCGGGAGACTACAGGGCGGGTTCGGGGAGAGAGAGCAGATACACGGTCCACGGACCGTGCTCTGGCAAGGGCGGTGTGGATAGTGGTGAGGGGGTATCCACGTAGGGTGAAGTGGTGAGCCATACGTTGAGACTGAGTCTCAAAGTCATGGTCGTCACTACAGAGCCTACGTAGACGGAGGAATTGGGAATAGGGGATGGAAAGCTTGGTGTGTTCTGGGTGGGAGGAAGAGAAGTTGAGGTATATATATATATATATATATATATATATATATATATATATATACATGTATTAATATACACGTACGTATATATATAAACACATAAATGTACGTATATATACGTGTGTGAGTGAGTATATGTGTATGCGTATATATCATTTTGTCTATATATATATATATATATATGTGTCTACATATATATATACAAAAATGCATATGTATTTAAATGAACACTGTAATGGAAACGCTTATCATTATTATTAATATTATTATTATTATTATTATTATTATTATTATTATTATTATTATTATTATTATTATTATTATTATTATTATTATTATTATTATTATTATTATTATTATTATTATTACTTTTGGATAATGTGACTGTTACTGATCTCTAAAAAAATAATGCTTAAAATGGCGTATAAAAACACTTTAGATGAAGAGTTGCTTTAGATAAAAGCTTTATACTGAAAGATTTACATCTAATCTATATTCTCTTACATACTTTTTTCAACAGTTCTATGGAGATAGGAAGGGTCATCAAGAACGAGTATGGGGAGCGTAATATGATTTGTATCTTTACCTACATCACCTTGTAGAACCCGTTGATGCGAGAAAAATCTGTTATAATTGTTTGTGATTTGCTTCTAAAGTTGCAACAATAAATTATTCCTATAACTGAATTTCAGATGCAGGTTTTAGTGCAAATTTCTATGATTTTTAGCATACTTAAGAAAATCTTTACAAGAAAAGAGAGCTTATATGCAATATAAATATTTCGATTCTTTCATCTCACCCTTTTCCCTCAACATAGCGTATTATAAGAAAGTAAAATTATGCAACTACTGTTTCCGCAAGTCTACACATGAAGAACCACAATTTTCTATGATATTTTAAAGTTGACCTGCAACTTTGCTATAGTTATACATCATCACATTATTGACCTCAATCCAATATTTCTTGTTTTTTATCTTGTTTACGTTCATTGTGCTAACCATAATGGATTTCTAGAAAAGAGCTCTTTTCCTTGAAACTGCGAGGTAAATTTTAGAATAAGAATCCAGTTATTTAAATGAATTTTCAATTTCATTTAAATGCTAATTTTAGTCAATTGAACACTATGTAAAATATATTTTAATCAAATTTGTGTTATATGTCTTATTGATATGTTGATATTTTCGGTAAATGAAACGTTATACTCAACAATGCATATAAGCAATTCAATCTTTATACGCCACTTTTCTCTTCCTAGATTTCAATCTCCTTATGCAAAAATTTATAAAATGATTTTTGAGCATTATATTGATAAGTGATATACTGGACATATATTACATGTGTGTCACTCTAAACATTTACAGCCAAATAATTGGTTGGAGGCAAAAACAGGAAACATAGACAAACTATAAACCTGGAGGTCTCCAGTATGAGTGCCAACCCAAATGGTTGTAAATCGACGTGGTAATGCACATATTTATGTGCGTTGGTCTTGGTGCGTATGGACTGAGTATGATTAATTTTTAGCGCATAGCTCTGTTGCGTGCAGACTAAGGTTTTACCGGAGATGTAAGTAATGAGGTTGATGTTTCTTGTCGGTAGTGAGAAAAAAATTTCGGCAAAAAATTTCCTCTCTTGCAATACTGCTTACAGAAGTGGGCTAGAGACCTGGCATAGCTGTGACTCTGATAAACTTAGAACAAACCAAATCTTACGAGATGATTGATCACTAAATACTGGTAGCCTTTCATCACTGAATCCCATTTTAGCTCCCGTCTGCAGGAGCTGCATTGCGAAATACTGCAGTGCCTGCAGTACGACGGTTAGAGTAAATGATTTCATATTGGAACAGTTCAGTGACACACATTCGATTCATGAACTTACCTTCTTTCTTCAGATTTTGGAAGGAACGTGTCCACTAGGTTTGCGATCAATATGCTTTCAAAGCCTGTTAAAATCAAAACTGGCCATGCCGTGACTGGTGATGTACAGGCAGGAAATAAGGCTACAGCATTCCATACTTTCTTTGACTATGGATTTTGTGGTGGTGTAAGTATAAAATCTGGGAGATATTTCTGCCGCACCTTGTATATTATGCGCATGTATTTAGCTAGAGAATTACAGATAAGGCTAAAGAAAATAAAATTTTGTGATTTTACTCGTTTCTGGCTGCTATGTTTAGCATATTGGTTCCTCTTGTAGCACCGTTAATTATTAATTACTAATTATGTATCTTGTGATGTTACCTTGATTCTTATTTACACATGCTATACCACTTGATATTATTGTAAACAATAATGTCCTTACCTATATCATAAATATATAGAGAGAGAGCATGAGAGAGACGGAGAGAGAGAAATAGATAGTTAGACAGGTAGATAACTATCTCTCTCTCACGCACACACACATTATATTTATGGGTAAAATCAGTTTGACTGAAGTCTCTTATCGCGTTTGAAACTCAAGCGTAACAAAGGATTTGAATCAAAGTGATTGGCTTAAAACGATGCATATATACTAAGCCTATAGTTTACATGCAGTTAATGACGAGAAACATGAAGATAAGGAAGTTAACAATTATTTACCATTAACAATTTGCTCATATTGCTCATTACATACGTCTACATATAACATCCCAAGCTACATTTCTTTCTCCGACGAAATTGAGCTCTTGTCACATAAGTGCAAATTCAATGTACAAATTTGTAACTAAATTACTGAGGAACATGATCAATTTCTTAATGATAAATATCTCTTATCTCCATTTTCTTTTCTTCTTTTAACTGTATATATATAATATATATATATATATATATATAATATATATATATATATATATTATATATATATAATATATATATATACTTAAAGACTCCGCCGGTTACGACGACGGGTGTCCCAGCTGATACGATCAACGGAACAGCTTGCTCGTGAAATTAACGTGCAAATGGCTGAGCATTCCACAGACACGTGTACCCTTAACGTAGTTCTCGGGGATAATCAGCGTGACACAGAGAGTGACAAGGCTGACCCTTTGAAATACAAGTACAACTCATTTTTGCCAGCTGAGTGGACTGGAGCAACGGGAAATAAAGTGTCTTGCTCAAGGACACAACGCGTCGCCGGGAATCGAACTCACAACCTTACGATCATGAGACGAATGCCCTAACCACTAAGCCACGCGCCCTCACTATATATATATATATAGCAATTAAGGACAACTACTTAATAAGGAAAACTTAACAAGAAATTGTCAGGTAGATAGCGTAAAAACCTCATAAGAGAAAAAATTTCGAAAATAATTATTTCTTATTGAACATATTAATTTATATATATATATATATATATATATATTATATATATATATATACATATAGGGAGAGAGAGATAAAACCACTATTAGGCAAATCAAACAGTGAAAATCATAAACCAATACACAGAAAAAAAAAAAAAAAATAATTAATAAAAAGTATAAAATATATAGTTCTTTAACTGTTATACGTGTTTTTTAAAGTTAGGTTTCATGTATATACATGTATTTATAGCATAAATTTTAGTCGTAAATAACTATATTTGTTGATAGTTATTTTAAATTTCTTATAATTGTTATTATAAGTTATATCTTGATTTTTTAAAATGGTAATTGATAGTACAATTATTCCCATTGATAAATGTATTTGTAGTATTTATTTGGTACTATGTAACTACGGATTGATTATTTCACTAAGTATTTTATTATTTTATTGTAACTATACGATTTTTGAAAGTTATTATTTAGCCAAAGAGATATATAATACGTTAATTTGTTATAGCGTTCGTTTAAGATTGTTTGTTGTTTTTTTTACACTTAGCTATTTCATCTTTAATCTTTTAATCTTTAATATTTTATAAGTAATAATGAATAATTAATTTATTAGGTCTTTATTATACGTGCTTATATATTTATTGATAGAGATAATTTTAGATTTTAATTCTAATATCTATATAAATTTATATATTTTCATTGATAATTTATTTATTATTCAAATATTATATAATTATTTGACTTGAAATTATATTTAATAATATGAATAGTTTTTTTTTTGTTGTAAAATATGTATATAATTAGATATTCACTATAACTGATATTAGATTATTTGTTGGTTTCTTACCTTAAAAATTAATACTTAAAAATTAATATTTAACATTATAATCGATTGTATGACATAATCATAATCGTTAAGTTACTAGTTTTATAATATAGTTTTTTAAAAGAAAATGCATTATTTTATTTATTTATTAAAAAATATCGTTTAGATATTTCTGATTATTTATTTAAATATTATAATTAACCTGAATATTGACTATTACCATAATTCGAATTATTAATTGAATTTAAATTATTGTTATTCGAATTGGTTTATGGACATGAAACGATCGTAGTGGCTTTACTCTTTATCTTATATTAAACTTGTAATACATTTTGATAGTTATTTATATTTTTTTAAAATGTTAAATAAATGAAAAAATATATATAGAATAATAATAATAATAATAATTAATAATAATAATAATAATAATAATAATATAATAATAATAATAATAATAATATAATAATAATAATAATAATAATAAAATAATAATGATAATAATAATTATATTAATAATGATAATAATAATAATATAATAATAATAATAATAATAATAATAATAATAATAATAATAAAATAATAATAATAATAATAATAATAATAATAAAATTATACATATATATATATATATATATATTATATATATATATATATATATAAATATAAATTTATAAGTATAAATTATTAATCTCAATAATTTAAATTTTGAATTTTATATTTTATATTTTTTATTAATTAATTTTTTCTATGTATTGCTTTATGATTTTCACTGTCTGATTTGCCTAATAGTGGTTTTATCTCTAATTCAATATATATATTTAAACTATAACATTAGATTTAATCCGAAATCTAATTTGTTCTGTAAGTTTGGATTTACTCCCTAATATTATATATATATACACAACAGTCTTCTTTCAGGTTCCGTCTACCAAATCCACTCGCATATCTTTGTTGAGTCTCACGATATTGTAGAAAACATTTGCCAAATTTGCCACGCAGTTGAAGTTTATCCTGATGGAAGTATTGGAAAAGTAATTGAATTTTACCAGAAAGTATGTGAATATAAATGTAAACTAAATGGCGGTGCCTCAACATAGCCACAGCTCGTTAGCTGAAACTAGATGAAATAAATAAAAATACATTTATCTTAATAGTTTTAATCAAGAATGTATTCACTAATCACCATCGTTTACAACGACTACAGCCCAACGGGAACGTAACTTTTATATGCCACGTTCAAAGAAACCTATTTCTTCTTCCGAAAAACTGTCTGAAGGACTATTTTCAGCTTCCTACTTTCTGAATGTTTTGCCTATTACAAAATGTGATTGATGCAAACCGAAGTGAAGTGAGGGTATGGAAGAACTTTTCATTATATAGGACTTATTTTTTCTTAGGTTTGTTTACCCGAATGTGACCGAGAATTGTCATGCGGGAGAAGAACGTCTTTTTCATTTTACACCTCTTTCTGCGTATTTTTTTATTTATTTACACGGCCAAGTTATTGGCAATATATATCTGCATTGGTGGCCAATTCACATTCTTGTAGCTCTTAATGAATGATACATTTCATGTTCCACTGTACACAGAGCAAGGATTTTTGTAGATATAGTTTTGTTTGCGTTGCATCGGCCAATGTTGTGTTCAATTCTCAAGCTCAAGCCCGTGAGGAACGCGAATTCCCT
>NC_042997.1:3362840-3407840 GCF_006345805.1 Octopus sinensis | reverse complement strand
AGCGAGCTCCTCAGGAAACACTCTTTTCCTCATAACTTCACATACAGCTCTAAAACAACTGCAATAAGATATATGTGTGAAATTCTCAGCATACTAAAAAACAAATGACCATACATGAATATGTTTCTCGAAGACTTCCGTATCTATCCCGAAGGAGATCAGAATATTAACCTGAAGTTACAAATGTCTTGTACTCGTAAATGTTACAACACACACTTCGAAGATTTTGCAATCCAAGAACAGGTGATTGTTAAGAAATACCTAATATGCAAAGCAAGCAGTGAGTTACAAGATGCAACCGAAAATGTAGATTATGCCATATTCCTGCGGAAGACATCAGGCATATAATTAGCAGCTACCCACATGTGTCATCAATGTAGTACCTTCCTATGCGACACGACCCTGTTGCAAAAGCAATACACTGTACTACAAGGAAAAGCGATTGTCTTGGAATAAATAAGAGAATCTCACTTTTATTGAATACGTACATAAACATTAAAAGAAAGAATACTGGCATAATATTCCCATCAAAAGATGTCAAGCGTAACTGTAATAGACTAGATAATATTGTTTGGGACAGTGAAGAAAGAGTATATACCGTCATAAATGTATGTTGTCATCCTGATGTGAATGTTTGTTTGAAAATATTGGAGAAAGAGGATAATTATGGACAACGATTTGAAACATTCTGCTTCTCCATCCAGATCACTAATTTACATTTATAGCAATAAAAATTGAAGCACTTGGTTTAGTGATTCACTACTTAACGGACAAAGATGGATAAGATTGGATTTTCAGAGAAAGTAATCAATCAACTAACTCGCACTTTTCAAATACAATCTATAAGTGGAACAATAAAAAAATATATAAGACGCTTCTCAAGTTTAGAAAGGGACATGGTTTACGTTATGAATATTCTAACGATGGAAACGTGTACCTTTGCTACAAACCAGCTTCGTTCTCAAAGGAAGAATTTAAAAGACGTAGAAACAAAGCGAACCATATATAAACATACTCACACATACATACGCAGACACAATCACATACACACAAACACATATATGTCAGAGAGATTGACTGATTCATAGATAGATCGATAAACTGATAGGTCGATGGATAGATTCTGTGCGTGTATGCTCATCGTGTGTGTGTATTGTGTGTGCGTGTGTGTGAGTGTGCGCACGTGTGTCTGTATGAAATTAACACAAAGCTCTGTGAAAATCAATTATACAGGTTTTCCCAGCCGTCACATTAGATTTATTTCGCCATTTGTCGAGGTAGTGTTGTCAATACGGTCGGGTAAAAACTCAATATGAAATTAGATTAAAATGACAACATATGGTTCGACAGAGGGAAAACAATCAAAGGGAGATAAATCACTGAAGACAAACATGATTATCTGAGTGATAGAAGCAGATAGGATAAAGGAAAGTTATCATTGTTGAGGCGTTAGAGGATTCGAGCAGTGTATAAAAAATTAGATAAGATCAAATGATACATGGCTATGAACGTGTAAGCATTCGGTGAATATAATCACTAATTGGTGCTCGATAGAATCTCAAACAATTTAATGGATTATTACCTATCAGATATCTTACCTTTAATACTTGCTAATATATACTTTGTAAAGTGTCTAAAAGCGGAAATTTCATTCTTGTTCTTTCACAGTTACTGGAGGTTTTAGACTTTTCAAAATATAATTTATTTTCATCTAAGCTTACTGAAGATCGACTTGACTACATACGACTCCGTAGCTTATGACATAACACAGGGCGCAGCCGTTACTATGTATATTTGTTATGTCAAACACTAGGAACTCGTGTATCACATTTTGAGCGCACATCTTTCATTACATCTCCCTTCTTTACAAACATTGCAGGAGTTATTATTGTAATCAATATACACACAATGCTTAAGTTATGCCAATATTTGGAACTTAGCTTATCAACTTCAAATAAACTCAATTATATATATACAAGGGGGTGTATGTAAATCTTGAGCCTCAAAAAACCAAATCATAGTGCAAGATGTCTGATGATTTATTTTTCAATATTATCCCCCTCACTGGTTGAACATTTTCTCCAGTGGTGCTGAAGCGTCATTTGCTCGGCTTAAAGGAATTCTTATATTTGAGACACCAAGAAACTTCTTACGGCGTCTTTGACGTTATTGTCACTGGCAAAATGGCGACAATCCAGGGCTTTTTTTCATTTTGGGGAATAGATGAAAGTTAGAGGGGGCTACGTCTGGCGAATATGGCGAATGGGGAACAAGTTCGTATCCACAATCACAAATTGTAGTCATAGCAACCGCTGATGTGTGGGCTGGAACATTGTCGTGATGAAAAAGGTCTCCTCTGGTGAGCATTGCTAGCCTTTTTTCTTTGATTGTTCCTCGGAGGCGTTTCAGTGGCTGAAAATAATACAGCCCTGTCACGGTGTGAACCTTTTCAAGGTAATCGATCAGTAAGACACCTTGAGAATCCCAAAAGACTGACGCCATGACCTTGCCAGCTAAAAGAATGACCTTCTTTGGGGTAGGAGATGTGTGCTTCCACTGTTTTGATTGTTCTTTGGTTTCAGGCTGGTATTGATAAACCCAACTTTCGTCCCTAGAAATGAAACGAGCAAGAAGATTCTCTTCATCAGCTTCAAACAGTTCCAGATTGCTCGTGAACAAAGTGCACCTGATGCGTTTCTGTTCAGTAGTCAAAGAGCGAGAGACCCACTTTGCAGAAACTTTTGAGAACCTAAGTTCTTTTATCACAATGTTGTCTGCTCTTTCAGCTGAGATTCTCGGATGTCTGACGACCTGATATTCGACGGTATTGCATTATCATACCAATAACAAGGTCATTATTGTCCTCAATGTTTACAGTTGGAGGTATCCCTGGTCTGGGATCATACTCCACACTCTCCCTACCACGCTGGTATTCATCTACACAGCGTTTGACTGTTGCATATAAAGAAGCATTGCCTGTTAAGGTTCTCAACATATATTCATGGATTACTGATGGAGTCATGCCTTTCCAATGAAGGTACTTTATGACCTCAGGATATCAGTTTTCTCCATTTTCCTTCTAACCTCGGCACTTGTTTGTTCAAAAATCTGCAAAAAACAAAAATTAGAATATCAGAATCATGAAAATGATTAAGAATACTCCTAAAAGACTGTACCTACGAGAAAATATTGTTTCAGCTACCTAGCAGCTCCATTTCTAGGTTAGGCTAAAACCTTTTCATATACCCTTCGTATTAGCATTGTGAGAAAGCACCTTTTTTTAAAGTTCGTTAATATATCTTCTTTGAATTTAACTGTCCATAAATGATTTATTTTTTCCTTAAGAAAATAATCCCTAACTTCTTCAAACGTGGAAAGAATAATGAAATATACTTTCTAACAATTAACAGAGTACTACGTAATTAACTTGAAGTTCAACATTTCACACAGTTCATGAATCTCTCTTTTCATGGAGCACTTCTCAAATTCAACAGTTCTTAGTATCAATCTCAATATCGTTCTGGCATGTTATTTTTTCATCCGGATCTCGCAGTTTTTTACAGGTAGAGTGTGTTGTCTCAGACTCATCTGTATCATAGTTCATAATCTATTCACATGCTCCATTTGACTGAGCTGCTTGATTCTCAGCAGCTGCCCGCAGATGACGGCGATTACGTTGGTATTGTTTCCCATCTGACGTCGTTATATTGTAGGATCTTGATGCATCATCCACTAATTTGACAACTCCAAGCTTCTTCCATGATTGTTTTACTCGGGTTTTGACTTGCTATCCAGGAGTCAAAGGAGGTAACACTATACTACCGATGTCGCAGTAGTGCATTTGATGTTCTTGACGTGCTTTCAGCTGATCATATAGCTGTTTCTGGTTCTCTACCTAAGGTGTCAGCAGGTCATCGGACACAGGTAAGCAACACTTATGCGCCAGCTCATTAACATGTGATCTGATCATAGACTGACCATGTCATCCGGTGTATTTCTGTCGTCACGTACAGCTAAGTAGACATCTCGGTCACTAGCTTCTGTTCCCTAGAGCAGATGTTTTGCTGTCTGTACTGTACGCTCAGCTTGTCGTGTTTAATTGTGGGTATGACGCACTTGCAGTTGTGTGTTTGAAGTCCCATTCTAGAATAAAGTTATGGACCTCTGCACTCGTAAATCGCATTCCGTTATCTGTCCTGAACTCATCTAGGATGCCATGTCTGGCAAACACAGATTTCACGGCTGTGATTGTCGTTTTACTTGATAGGGCAAAATATTTTACAATTTCATGGTACTTCGACAAATAGTCCACACATTCCAGGTTGTGAATGTTGTACACAAACAAGTCGGCTCAACTTTAGCCCACGATCGATCAGGAATTTCATGACACTTCAACGGTTGCTTCGGATTACTCATAGCCAGAAGAAGACATTTTTGGCTGTGAGCCTGCACTTTGTCACTTCGAATTGTGCATCATGAATTCTGTCCAACATTTCTGTTTGTAGTGTTGCAGGAACTAAAACTTTGTCAGCTTTAAAGATGATGTCATCAACAACAGTCAATTCATCTCGAATATTCCAGTAGTATTCCGAACTTGCCGGAACATCATTTCTGTTTTCTGGCCATCCGCACAGAATCAGTAATTTCAGTTTTTGCAGTTGTGGGTTATTTGCTGTGGCAATTCGGAATTCGCTCAAATTACTTGAAGTCATCAGCAGTTGTGATATTAGGTCCACTTCACACTAGAATTCATCAAACCAATCATTACTGGCCTTATGATACTCCCAGCTCAAAGTATTTGCAAGAATCAGTTCTTTGCCAGGTCTGTTGGTAACTACTTCTGTAGACGCAGTAATATTCTCTGCAACACCTGAGGAGTTCTACATAAACGTTTCTGAAATATAATTTCAAGGGGCTTGTGCATGGTTACTACTTGAACTGTTATCCCGTAGATGTGCTGATGAAAATTGGCACATGAATGTAGGATACATAGCATCTCTTGCTCAATCTGCGTATATTTCTTTTGCGCACTTTTCTGCGACCTCGAAGCGAACGCTTCCAGGCTTGTCAGCTGGCATCAAAACTGTTCCTCGTTCTTCGGAGCTTGCATCCACTGATATCGTTACTGGCTTTGTAACATCAACATACTGCAGTACTGGGGTCTCTGTCACACTTTGTTTCAAATTCTTGAAACATGTTTGCTGCCTTTCTTCCCAGTGCCATATAATGTCCTTCGGCAATGGTTCTTGTAGCGCTGCAGTTTCACTCGAGAGATTTGGCATGAACTTTCAAGATTTTTTATCATAGTGAAGCATCACAACAGATCTCTTTTGTTTTCAGGTTCCGGCATTTCTCGGATAGATTTCACATTTCAGGATCTGGCTTCAGTTCCTTGTCAATGAAAAGATTCCCTAATTATGAGATCTCCGTTATTCTCAGCTTTCATTCCTTTGCGTTTAATTTCAAGACACTCGACTGTATTCTGCTTAGAACGGCATGTGGTTTTTTATCATGTTTCTTGATATCTGTACCCCACACCATATATCATCAACAATACACTATGTGGCTGATAAACCTTCTACAATCTGTGAAATTGTTCTCTGAAATACCTCCGGCGCCAGCTTCACTCCGAAAAGCAGTCAAGTTAATCGGTATCTACCAAGCAACTTGTTGAATGTACACAGCTTGGAACTGCTTTCATCAAGTTGCAACTTTTAAATCAAGACTCTGCGTCAAGAACTGCGAGCAACATGACGCCTGCCATTCGTGACATAATTTCCTCAACAGTTCTCATGGGAAAATGTTCTCTTTTTACCGCAAGATTGAGAAATTTTAGTCCTATACATATTGTAAACTTGTTTGCTTTAACAACTGTCACCATGCTATTAACCCGGTTTGTGTTTTGAGTCTCTTTGACGACAACTTTAAGCTTGGACATTATATCTGCTTGTACCTTGTCCGTTAAAGCAGCAAGCACTTTTCTCGGCAAGTGTCCACTAATTCTGTATGTTGTTCTCCCGGCATGCAAGTCCCAAGAACAGCTTTAGATATTATCCCAGTGTGTCTGTGTTCACTTTCTGCATGTTGTGATCTTGCTGTACCGAGCTCAATTTCTCATAGGATTTTCTTCCCAGTAAACTTCATAGGTTTTCCTCTACAACCTGGAATACTACTTCATTCCAGATATCACAGATTTCGCTTGGTACTGATAGTTCCGTCTATCCAAGCGGGAATCGCTTTCTTAAGAGTATGACACAAGTTTCACTTTTGATCTTAACTGTTCATTATTCTCCAAATTTAAACTGTAGAACTTTGATTTGGAAATGACATTTAACTGTGCATCTGTATCCACTTTGACTTTCAATGGTTTTTCGTTGATTAATAAAGTCTCATAGTCATCTTCATCATCTTATTCCAATGAATAATTCATCAAATTTATCAGTTTTTTTTATTTCAAAATTATCAATTGTATGAACATTTTTGTGTTTTCTCTCTCTAATGTCTTGTTTGTCTGGCCTATATGGTATTCTAGTTTTACAGATGCTGGCAAATAGTGGTTTACCTCTGCAATTGTCACAAACTTTTCCTGCAGATGGACATTTGACTTTAGCTTGTTTGGAATCACACTGTCTACACTGAGGATATTCTTTTGTTCTACCTTTAGGTTCATACGTTCTTCGTGGGCCCCTGCAGGTATTCATGCATTGATTTCTTTAGATATGTTTAACTGTTCATCATTAAGAACTTTCAATTGCTGTGCTTTGATTTCTCTAGCTATAAACATCTGTTCACATTTGTTTTCCAAATCAATATGATGTTCTCTCAATAAAGGCTTTCTGACCCTATCACCAAGCATTCCACAAACAATTCTGTCTTTAATGCGCCCATCATTCAATGTCCCAAACTCACAAGTTCTAGATATATTCATTAAATCTGTCATATACTGATCAATTAGCTCACCTAGTTTCTCAGATCGTGTAAAAATTGAATATCTCTCAATCGTCAATTTTTTTCTTAGGTTCACAGAATTTCTGAAACCTTTTCTTCACTTTGTCGTAATTCTTGCTACTCGCTTCC
Organism: Octopus sinensis; assembly: GCF_006345805.1. Lineage (NCBI taxonomy): Eukaryota > Metazoa > Mollusca > Cephalopoda > Octopoda > Octopodidae > Octopus > Octopus sinensis. The sequence continues at coordinate 3,400,763 of NC_042997.1, read as the reverse complement.
GCACTCTACTCAGAAGAATTATACACTTGAACTGCGGCATCTCCGGACAGGTGTAGTAGAGTAGCACACTTTACACTATGTGATTCGGCTGCGATTACGCTAGCTGTAAGGTAAAGTTCAACCCTTTGTCGCCACTATTTGCATTTCTCAGCTACATTGCATTAAGCTCGTTCGGGTTTCTTATCTCATCCATTTGGGTGATTATTCAACCATTCTTTTGATGCCATGTAAATTATGAGACGACACAGGCCGCAGCCATTACTATGCATGTTTGTTACGTCATATATCTCAAACTCGTGACGTCACAGTTTATGTGCACGTCTTAACGTAAAGTCACTTTCATTATAGACTCCATTTACCTATTACCTAAATCTCTTCTCAAAAAGTTGAATATAAATAAAACGACTTAATGCCTTGCGAAGAATCTAACCTTCATTACACTGAAACACGACAGAATAACTAACTCCGCGGAGATGGTTAAAGGTTTATCGACATAAAAGAAAAATCGAAGAGGCAGCAATTAAATTCACTGCAGACTATACCCATCAGATCAACTGACATATCTCTGTTATGTTCAAACGTTAGTAATGACCAGTGTCATCTGAAAACTTAATGGTTCCTTAATATCGCCACTCTGGAGCTGTCGGTATTAATTTCCCTCACACAGTCAACATTAATATTTCCTCCAACAGATAGGAACCTCACTAATTAAAACGTTATTACATACCCCACCCCAACAATTCGACATCCTAGAATCCCTTTCATAAATAAACCTCAATGTCGAACTGGATGATAGTAGCGCCAGTATTACTAGCTAGAGATTACCTTCGAATGCCATATACATTGCTTCTACTACTTAAACCAGCAATCAATACATTCATCCAATATATAATCGCATATATTGTATCCTTGGCTGTAAAACAAATTTATCTCCCATTTACGCCCATATATTTTTACTATATCGTCTTTCTTTTGAGTTCGAAGTATTCCGATATCTTAGATAATATTCGATAATTGCACGTGACTATTCCTAGCATGTAAAGCTTGTGACATATCTAACCTTATTGGACATGTTTTGGCAATTCAGACATATTCCACTCAATATATTGCAGAGCATATATTCCACATATAGCACCGGAACAATGCTTCTAGCAAGGTGTATAATCAAGACATCTGTTGCGTACCTAGTACGTGTTCTTTCTCTTTCGACGTAAATCGTGTTTTGATTGCGTAATGTTGTGCAAGAAAGGTGGTGTTAATATAAATTCAAGAAAAATATAACACTGCTGAGCCCCTTTGTAATCAGACCCTTTGTATAGCAACGAAAGCAAACAGCTCATATTCCTTCTTTCAGTGATTGTCATTAGGTAAGGAGTATCTACTTTATAATGTAGTTATCAGAAAACCTTATTCGTATCTCGGTGAGGGTAACGGTGTTCCGACTCCTTGATCAGTAGAATTTTGACATTCGTATGTATATATGCATGTATGACATTATTCACTTTATTTCAAGATTTCTTTCCTCTAGAGAAAGAACCAGTTTCTCACCTAGATGCAAAGATTCCTCATTGAAATTTCAAGGACGGTATTTTTGTACGTATGTATGTATCTATTTATGTATGTATGTGCAGATTTGGATCTTTTATATATATATTTTTTCATTATATAGTTGCTCATATATATTTAAATGACAACTTCTGGAAAGTTTAAACATATTTTTAGTTCCATTGATGGATGGGATCTGTAGTCTTCGTGTTAGCATTCTCCTCTCTAGTTTTCAGAAGCCAAATTTCTCAAGATTGGTACTTGACACTGTGTTACATATCTCAGTGCCCCCAAAATTACAGGTGTATACCTGAAGTTGTAATCTGGATAGAGTAACCGCCCATATCTCAATAGTTCAGCATTCGTGTTCTCTTTTTACTGATCTTCATGCAACGGATTTTTATCAGATTGAAAATCTAGAGCATATAAACAAAATACAGAAGGAAAATGAACGTAAACATGGCTTAGACAAGTAATCTAGAAGCCCAATATGCCAAGATATGCCTTAATAGGAATGCCTATGAGGATGAAGAATTTTATTCACGCATTTATATATAGACTGCATTTTAGCAATCTGATTAGTAATGGGCGTAAGATATTTTACGTCAACAATTTTGTATAAAAAATAAGCTATAAATATGGTCAAACCGATGGGTTGGTTAACCTGTGGTTTTTTCCATTTTCTAATTATTTGCATTGGTCCCTGGTAAACTCTTCTGTATCCAGTTGTTATCTATACCCTACGTGTATCGTTTGCCGATGCACCATTGGCCGGGGATAAAACAGACAACGAGTACCGGTAGTATATACGGATAGCTTTTATCCCTCAGTCGGTAAATATAACCGCTAACTAAATATATGTATATATATATATGTATATATTCATATATATATATATATATATATATATATATATATATATATATAGATCAATAAATGGTGGGGTTGTGTTGACCGCACGTGGAGAAATGATAAGTAAGGAAACATTTTTTTCAAAATGCAGAATGCTCAAATGAAAGAACATTTTAATAAAATGAGAAATTGATAAAATATATAAATATATATTTATTCAAACGGTTTTCGTCATTGGATGACTTGTCAAGAATATTTATGTTTTAAAAAGTTTTTTTTTAAATTAGAAAGGGGAAAAAAAGAAAATTGCATTGTTTTTTGTAAAAGAATAATGATAAAAATGTACAAAAATTAAAAAATAAGTACTCCGATACATTGTGAGTTCGTTGTGTATCTTGAGTTTTATGAGTGTTCACGAAAAAATTACCTTGAGGTGTTAAGATCCAAAGGGATTAAGAGCATGTGTTGTGTTGTTTAATTCAGCATGTTTGCAGGACAGGAAGTAGTAGTAATGTGGTTCTTCAGTTCCTGTGTTGTGAGTAAGGGGAGAACAACTCTTTTGAGTTCTTCAATAAAACCCAAATATAAAATTATCATTTTAGCTTCATTTGCGTTATCTTTTTTATATAATTGCTTGTTAACTTAAATTTCAGATTTTAACACTTTATTTATATTATTTTCTAATTATATAAATCTGCATAGACAATTGCATTTCAAATTGTCATATTATTTATAATAAAAATGATAGTAATAACAACAATAGTAAAAATGATATTTAAAGAATATAAGTTTTAGCTTGAAGTGATGAATGCATGGTATCTTTATATATTTGTGTTAGTCCATCCATGAAGAGTGAGGTAGAGAAAGGAAGTTTGATCAACGAGGTTTTTGCATATTAAGTTGTGTTTGGAATTTTTCAATAAAGAGATTCTCCTTGTTAATTCTCTCCTGTGTGGTGATCCCGTCTTTACATTGGTAGAAGGGGAATATATAGAATTTGGGGTTTAAGTCTTTAGCACATGAGTCTAAGTGGTCACTCAGTGGAATTTGTCGGTATTCCGGGAGATTTATTTGTTCTTTAAGCACCGTAACTCGTTTACGTAACGGGAGACTCGTTTGTCCAACATAATTATGTTGGCAACCAGCGCATGTGAGAACGTAGATAAGGTTCTCGGAGGAACAGGAGAAGTTAGTCTTGATTTTAAACTTCGTACCTTGTTTGAAGGTAAATTCAGAGCCTTCAAGTAGAAAGGGGCAGGTACCACAGTTTGAGCGTGCACATTTTTTTACTGTTGGGGTGGATGTGGTGTGTGAAGTTTGGCATTTGTCAAGAGTTTTTTTAAAGATTTGTGTTGCCTTTTGCATTTGAGGATTTTGTGTGTATTTATAATGTTTTAATTTTTGGGTCTGTTGACAGTAGACTGAGGTTTTGTATGATTGTGGTGTATGCTTCGATATTTTTGGGGTTGTGGGTGGAAATGTATGGAAGTATTTTGAGTTGTGTGTGGTGTTAGGTTGGGTGGTTTTCAGTGTAGTGTTGTCTAGTTCTTTGGCGCGTTTTATTCCATACTGTATAAGGGTGGAGGGATATTGACGTTGTAATAGTGTTTTTTGAGGTCTTGAAGGCGTATTTCTCGTGTTTTTGGATCCGAGACAATGGTGCATACCCTTTTAGCTAGATTGAAAGGGATATTTGTCTTGGTGTGTTTTGGGTGGCATGAACTAAAGAGGAGGTATTGTTGTGAGTCTGTAGGTTTGTGGTAGATGTCTGTTATGATTTGGTTCTTAGGTGTTTTTATAATTAGGAGATCAAGGAATGGGATGATGTTTGCTTAATTCATAGTGAATTGGATGTAGGGATATATGTTGTTTAGTATGGTTTTGAATTCCAGGAGTTTTTCATAAGGTTCTTTCCATATGATGAAACAATCATCTAAATACCTTTTCCAGTTTTCCATTAGGTAGGTGTGGAAAACATGTCCAAATTTCTGGCTTGGTATTTCATAGAGTGACAGTTCGAAGTACCCATTATGAGGTTCGCAAGACTGGTGCAGCCTTGGTACCATCGCAATGCCACATTTTTGACGGTAGTGTGTGTCGTCGAAGAGAAAAAAATTGTTTGTCAGAATGAACTTGAAAGATTCTGTAATAAAAGACTTGTTAATGCGGTCAGGGAATGTCTCTGGGTGTTTTTCTAGCCAGAAGTCAATTGCCTCTATACCATACTCATGTGGGATGTTGGTGTAGAGGTTGATGACATCAAAGGATACCAGGAGTGCCTCCTCGCTAACTGTTTTCGGGAGGTGTTTGAGCATGTCCAGATCATCCCTAATGAAACTTTTGATGTGGGTAAGGAAAGGTTTCAAAAGGATGTCTAGGAAGTTACTCAGGCGGTGTGTTTCACAGGAGGTACCAGCCACAATGGGCCTTAGTTTTAGGTCCTCCGGTGCTTTGATGTTGATGTGGATGTCAGTGGAGAGTTTGCAGGCTTCGGTGATGTATTTGTTTTTATGGATTTTAGGAAGGCCATAAAAAAGGCTGGGCTTGCATTTGAAAATGATGATATAATCCCTTTCTTTTTCTGTGAGTCCCTGACCGTGTTGGCGTATGAGTGTGGTGAGGTTTCTGATTGTTTTTTGCTGTTTGTAGTTGTTAATAACCTCATAGAAAATGTTATTGTTAAGCATGGAAATCACTAGGTGTTTATAAAATTCCGTGTCCATAAGGACCACAGCACTCCCTTTGTCCGCTTCTTTGATGGTGAGGTTTTTATCCAGTTGTATGTCACGTAGGTTTTCCCATTCTTCCTTACTGAAATTTGATTTTACCTTGATTTTGCTTGGGGTAAAGGGGAGACTCTGGATGTGTTTGCAGAAATCGTCCAGTGTTTTATTTCTCCCTTTTGGTGGTAGGAAGTTGCTTTTATTTCTGATCAATGAATCGTCCCCATTGTTGATATCTGTCAAAGCTTCTGTTAGGCGAAGTTTTCTGCAGAATTCAGAAACGTCATCCTTGGGTGTTCTTGGGGTGGGTGTGAATTTCAAACCTCTTGCTAGGATGTTGATTTGGGTTGGTGTCTGTGTTTTGCTGGAGAGGTTTATAATTTTTGTTTTCTTATAACGCAAATGAAGCTAAAATGATAATTTTATAATTTGGGTTTTATTGAAGAACTCAAAAGAGTTGTCTCCCCTTACTCACAAAACAGGAACTGAAGAACCACAATTACTACTACTTCCTGTCCTGCAAACATGCTGAATTAAACAACACAACACATGCTCTTAATCCCTTTGTATCTTAACACCTCAAGGTAATTTTTTCGTGAACAATCATAAAACTCAAGATACACAACGAACTCACAATGTATCGGAGTACAAAATTTTTAATTTTTGTACATTTTTATCATTATTCTTTTACAAAAAACAATGCAATTTTCTTTTTTTCCACTTTCTAATTTAAAAAAAAAACTTTTTAAAACATAAATATTCTTGACAAGTCATACAATGACGAAAACCGGTTGAATAAATATATTTGTTTGTTTGTTTTTTTTGTTTTTCCAGTTTCAGCTCTTGAGCTGTGGCCATGCTGGGGCACCGCCATTGTGGTGAAAGAGTACAGCAGGGATCACCACCCCCTGCCGGAGCCTCGTAGAGCTTTTAGGTGTTTTCGCTCAATTTATATATTTTATCAATTTCTCATTTTGTTAAATTTTTGTTTCATTTGAGCATTCTGCATTTTAAAAAAAAATTTCCTTACTTATTTCTCCACGTGCGGTCAACACAACCCCACCATTTATTGATCTGTACCCTCTACCACACGTGTGATTCAGAATGTCTCCGAAAAACAAGAGCACTCTTACAGAGACAGTCACCAATAAGACCATTCTAAAAGAACTCAAAGTACTCAATACACATCTACTTACATTCTCCAAAAAAATTGACGAACTTCTCCATCAATCCCGGGACAACTCAGAAAACAACCATCATCAACAACTTTCGGATAAAATTGATGTAAACCTAAACGAAATCAACACTACACTGAAAACTCTACTTTCGGATAAGATAGATGTAACCTAAATGAAATCAACACTACACTGAAAACTCTACTTACCAATTCAACGCCAAAGAGACCTCAGACACCACTCAACACACAGAAGGAACACACTTCACCCCAGCACAACTCATTAAAAACCAGATCATCACTACTTGGACTAAGAAACTACACAACAGAAAACTTCTCTTCTGGAACATGCTCAAAAACCAAAACAAAGCTGAAATTTACGACAAATGGTTAAACTCCTCCCCTATCATACTACCCCGAAAATTCCAAATCAAACACATCCCATACGAACCTGAAAAACAACGCTCCCTAAGAGAAAAACTAACATTGGAAAAAATGAAAACTGAAGTAGAACTTCTAAAACTCAGAGCACAAAACCACGAACAAAAATACACAAAAATAGACGGTGAGATACTTCTAGAACTAACCTCACACACCAACGAACAGCTCCTCGAACTTGTTATTAAACTATGGAAAGATGAATGTGAAAAGGAAGAACGAACCTCCCTTAAACGCTGATATTAAACCATAAATCCAAAAACCCATTCATAAAAGTACCCACAACACAGACTTCCACTGTACCCCATAAACACCATCCCAAACCGCACCTCAAATACACATACTCTCCAAACCCCCTCCTAACAGGACACAACCTCGCCCAACCATATAAAAAAAACCTTTCCCCCCCCCCGAAACATCTCAAACAAGACCCACCACAAAACCTGGTTTTCCAATCACTCTAACACCCCTCCCCCACCGATTAGAACCTTCAAGAACCTCCCATACACTAGAAATTATCCCCCCCCTCAAGGCTCACCTCCCTCACACTAATAACAAACAAGGCATCCTACCCACACCGATACATATAATACCCGCCCAACGAACCCCCTATAGTCCACCCATCCAACAACCACATTCCTACCACATCTCCTACAGATCTCCAAACTCTCACATCCCACACGAACCCAATCACCACAACTACATACCCCCCTACATACCCCCATACAATCTACCAGACACACACCCACAAACCCATCGCATTTCTCACAAATCCTTAAACCATCGCATCCCATACCAACATAAATACCACAACTACCTACCCCCCTCCAACCTCCCCACCCAAAAACACTCCTACACATAAAACCAGAACTTTAACAAAGAATACACCCCTTACCTCAACAAACATTTTTTAGACAGAGGGGAAAAATACAAACACCACCACTAACACAGACCCAAAATAAGAAAACAAAAATTATAAACCTCTCCAGCAAAACACTGACTCCAACCCAAATCAACATCCTAGCAAGAGGTTTGAAATTCACACCCACCCCAAGAACACCCAAGGATGACGTTTCTGAATTCTGCAGAAAACTTCGCCTAACAGAAGCTTTGACAGATATCAACAATGGGGACGATTCATTGATCAGAAATAAAAGCAACTTCCTACCACCAAAAGGGAGAATAAAACACTGGACGATTTCTGCAAACACATCCAGAGTCTCCCCTTTACCCCAAGCAAAACCAAGGTAAAATCAAATTTCAGTAAGGAAGAATGGGAAAACCTACGTGACATACAACTGGATAAAAACCTCACCATCAAAGAAGCGGACAAAGGGAGTGCTGTGGTCCTTATGGACACGGAATTTTATAAACACCTAGTGATTTCCATGCTTAACAATAACATTTTCTATGAGGTTATTAACAACTAAACAACAAAAAAACAATCAGAAACCTCACCACACTCATACGCCAACACGGTCAGGGACTCACAGAAAAAGAAAGGGATTATATCATCATTTTCAAATGCAAGCCCAGCCTTTTTTATGGCCTTCCTAAAATCCATAAAAACAAATACATCACCGAAGCCTGCAAACTCTCCACTGACACCCACATCAACATCAAAGCACCGGAGGACCTCAAACTAAGGCCCATTGTGGCTGGTACCTCCTGTGAAACACACCGCCTGAGTAACTTCCTAGACATCCTTTTGAAACCTTTCCTTACCCACATCAAAAGTTTCATTAGGGATGATCTGGACATGCTCAAACACCTCCCGAAAACAGTTAACGAGGAGGCACTCCTGGTATCCTTTGATGTCATCAACCTCTACACAACAACATCCCACATGAGTATGGTATAGAGGCATTGACTTCTGGCTAGAAAAAACCCAGAGACATTCCCTGACCGCATTAACAAGTCTTTTATTACAGAATCTCTCAAGTTCATTCTGACAAACAATTTTTTTCTCTTCGACGACACACACTACCGTCAAAAATGTGGCATTGCGATGGGTACCAAGGCTGCACCAGTCCTTGCGAACCTCATAATGGGTTACTTCGAACTGTCACTCTATGAAATACCAAGCCAGAAATTTGGACATGTTTTCCACACCTACCTAATGGAAAACTGGAAAAGGTATTTAGATGATTGTTTCATCATATGGAAAGAACCTTATGAAAAACTCCTGGAATTCAAAACCATACTAAACAACATATATCCCTACATCCAATTCACTATGGAATTAAGCAAACATCATCTCCCATTCCTTGATCTCCTAATTATAAAAACACCTAAGAACCAAATCATAACAGACATCTACCACAAACCTACAGACTCACAACAATACCTCCTCTTTAGTTCATGCCACCCAAAACACACCAAGACAAATATCCCTTTCAATCTAGCTAAAAGGGTATGCACCATTGTCTCGGATCCAAAAACACGAGAAATACGCCTTCAAGACCTCAAAAAAACACTATTACAACGTCAATATCCCTCCACCCTTATACAGTATGGAATAAAACGCGCCAAAGAACTAGACAACACTACACTGAAAACCACCCAACCTAACACCACACACAACTCAAAATACTTCCATACATTTCCACCCACAACCCCAAAAATATCGAAGCATACACCACAATCATACAAAACCTCAGTCTACTGTCAACAGACCCAAAAATGAAAAACATTATAAATACACACAAAATCCTCAAATGCAAAAGGCAACACAAATCTTTAAAAAAACTCTTGACAAATGCCAAACTTCACACACCACATCCACCCCCAACAGTAAAAAAATGTGCACGCTCAAACTGTGGTACCTGCCCCTTTCTACTTGAAGGCTCTGAATTTACCTTCAAACAAGGTACGAAGTTTAAAATCAAGACTAACTTCTCCTGTTCCTCCGATAAACTTATCTACGTTCTCACATGCGCTGGTTGCCAACATAATTATGTTGGACAAACGAGTCTCCCGTTACGTAAACGAGTTACGGTGCATAAAGAACAAATAAATCTCCCGGAATACCGACAAATTCCACTGAGTGACCACTTAGACTCATGTGCTAAAGACTTAAACCCCAAATTCTATATATTCCCCTTCTACCAATGTAAAGACGGGATCACCACACAGGAGAGAATTAACAAGGAGAATCTCTTTATTGAAAAATTCCAAACACAACTTAATATGCAAACTCCTCGTTGATCAAACTTCCTTTCTCTACCTCATTCTTCATGGATGGACTAACACAAATATATAAAGATACCATGCATTCATCACTTCAAGCTAAAACTTATATTCTTTAAGTATCATTTTTACTATTGTTGTTATTACTATCATTTATATTATAAATGATATGACAATTTGAAATGCAATTGTCTATGCAGATTTATATAATTAGAAAATAATATAAATAAAGTGTTAAAATCTGAAAGTTAAGTTAACAAACAATTATATAAAAAAAGATAACGCAAATGAAGCTAAAATGATAATTTTATAATTTGGGTTTTATTGAAGAAATCAAAAGAGTTGTCTCCCCTTACTCACAACACAGGAACTGAAGAACCACAATTACTACTACTTCCTGTCCTACAAACATGCTGAATTAAACAACACAACACATGCTCTTAATCCCTTTGGATCTTAACACCTCAAGGTAATTTTTTCGTGAACAATCATAAAACTCAAGATACACAACGAACTCACAATGTATCGGAGTACTTATTTTTTAATTTTTGTACATTTTTATCATTATTCTTTTACAAAAAACAATGCAATTTTCTTTTTTTCCCCTTTCTAATTTTTTAAAAAACTTTTTAAAACATAAATATTCTTGACAAGTCATCCAATGACGAAAACCGGTTGAATAAATATATATTTATATATTTTATCAATTTCTCATTTTATTAAAATTTTCTTTCATTTGAGCATTCTGCATTTAAAAAAAATTTTTCGTTACTTATATATATTATAATTAATTATAGTTATAATTAATTTTATTGTATCGCATTTAACTTTGTTTATATATATATATATATATATATAAATTAATGGAGTTAAACGCAGGAGCAGGAGTTATTCTAATTCTTTTACTTCCGACACATGTTTTCCAAGATACCACTGGTGTTATTCCAAAGGAATAAAATGGTGTAAAATAAGTGTAATCTTCTCTTCAGGGAAGTGAAGAAAAGAAACTCGTCTATAAGACATTTTAATTGAAAATGATGGATATGTATAGAGATTGACTGAACGCTATTAATATTGTTTCAAAAAAAACGTTATAGTATGTAACGACAGCGTTAGCCAATAAAAAGAGGAGGGATAAAATAAAGACAAACGAAATAAATGAGAAGTGTGTGACTATATGTATATTGAATGAAACCATAATTGTTAAAAAGGGGAAAATACACACACACACACATACACACGCGCACGCACGCACACACACACATACACACACACACATATATATATATATATATATATATATATATATATATATATATATATATATATATATATACACGCGCACACACACACACTTATGGATATATTTGCATATATATGTAAATTATTATTATCATCTCAATACCCCAAAAAGGCGATTGATCCCTCGTCACCAAATACAGGGGTATATCTCTAATGTCAATTGCTGCAAAACTGTACAACAAACTGATTCTAAATTGTCTTGTGCTTTTTGTTGAACCTTTGCTCCGAAAGAACCAAAATGGATTCAGACATGGGTGCCCAACGCTGAGCCAGATACTATGCCTACGCAGACTTATTGAAGAATCAAAAGCATTTAATCGCGATCCTGCAATGGTGTTTGTAGGCCTTTCTAAAGCGTTTGACTCTGTAGATAGGTACAAGATGTTTGAAATCCTGAAGCTCTATTGGATACCAGACAAAATCATTTCTGCCATCAAGATTCTCTAAACAGATACGTCTTCAACCATCTTAACCCCCGACGGAGAAACATCATCTTTCTCAATCAAAGCCGGAATACTGCAGGGAGACACACTCGCCCCATTTCTTTTCATCATTGTCGTTGACTATGTGCTACGTATGTCACTTGATACCATCTCTGGCAAGGGCTTTGAAATAAAACCAAGAATACGTTCCAGACACCCAGCTGTATACTTGATAGACGCTGACTTTGCTGACGACATTGCTCTTATCAGTGATTCTCTCTCCAATGCCCAGTCTCTCTTACAGTCGCTCGAACAAGCCTCAAATTGTGTAGGTCTTTACCTCATGAGGCCAAGACTGAATATATAAACAAGTGCCTATCCAACAGTGATTGCAATCATCCATACTCTCAACAATGCGCCCTTAAATATGGTTTCTGATTCCAAATATCTTGGGTCATACATATCATCATCTGGAAAAGATATTCTAACTAGAAGGGTATGGCCTGGTCAGCCTGTAACGACATGCATAAGATCTGGTTATAAAATCTAAGTAGAGACTTCAAAATTGAAATCTTCAAAGCCACATTCGAACTAATTCTACTATATGGCTCAGAAACCTGGACGTTACCAAAGAAGCTTGAGAGGCGGTTGGATGGAACCTACACTCGCCTCCTCATGAGAGCTCAAAATCTCTCGTGGAATCGTCATCCAACCAAAATGCAAATATATTGGAAACTACCACCTGTGTCATCTCTTGTGAAAGGTAGGAGAGTCCAGTTTGCTGGACATTGTTGTAGAGCTGAAAACGAGGCAATTTCTACTCTTCTCCTCTGGAAGCTATCTACTCGCAATACGAGAGGGCGCACACTCTCCTACCCTGATGTAATCTCCAGGGATACAGGCATCCAGCAACAGGACCTCTGTAATGCCATGATGGACCGTGAAGTCTGGCGTAGCATGGTAAATTCGATTGCCTCGACCACGGTCGAAGAATGATGATGATGATTATTTAAAGGTCATAATACATGTATTAAAACGCTACCAATAGTATCATATATGTACAGGCATTTGCCACTCTTCCTCTTACGAACAAAACCAGTTTAAGGTGGTCTTTATATGCATCCATCTACTGATTGCATATCACATGTATCATATATTTTGCACACTCCATCCGCTATTTATGAATATTACAACAATTGCGTAATTCGGAGCATCAAGAGACAGTTGTTGAGTGAAATACCTATGCATTCCTCACCCAGGTCTCTGTACTCTTTATGCTTTATGTAAAATTATTTGTCAATATATATATGAATGTCTATATTCTCATATATAAAGATTTCTCTTCTGAATAAAATATTTTTCTTATATACGTTTATATATATGTGTACATATACGTAAGTATATTTTCATATATATATTTATCATGCCTAAGTGATGTTATCTGCATCACTATATCGTTTTCCCTTTCTCTCTATCATTCTTTATCTCTTTCTGCAAACATTACCAATCCATTTCCTTTATAACATTGTAATATTACACACACACACACACACAAACATTTATATATATATACATATATATGTATATATATATATATATATATATATTATATATATATATATATATATATATATATATATATATAATATATATATATATATAAAATTTTACCATATTATCAATGGAAATGGATTGGTAATGTTATTTCGAACTGCCATTTCAGTATAAAATTCCCCAAAACTTTAATATCGGAGTATATATGTGACGTAGGTGTCTCTGTATATGGATACATTTGTGTATGTTGAATATGTATAGATATCCATAATAATGGTATGATGATAACTGTTTCAATGTAGAAAAATATCTCTATCAATATATTATAATTGAGAACTCTATTAGATGCGTGCGTTGACATCTTCGATGTGTTTGCCGATGTAAGATTTCCTGGCTGTTAGGTTGATTGTAGCCGAGATACAATTTCCTGACTATCATAAAACAATTATCAATGAAAATATAACCCCCCAGACCGGTTTTCTCTCCTTCTATTCACAATAGGTTACAAAGTAAAGAATAATCGTTGAGTGCAACGCTAGAGGCACGCTTCAGTGCTAAATGAAATGTCTTGCACAGCAATATAAATAAAAATATAACAGTATATATTGTTACGTTCATATATATATATAATATATATATATATATAATATATTATATATATATATATATATATATATATATATATACATATATTTGCATATACATCTATGTGTGTGCGTGTGCGTGTGTGTGAATAAATATTTATATATGCGTGTACAAATACGTACTAACATACACTAACATATCTATATCTCTCTTGTATAGGCATATATATATATATATATATATACATGTATGTGCGGTTTACGATAGTAATATACATACACATATATATGTATGTCAATATGCTTCATATATGTCTGACATCATTACCGAGGTATGTGTGCTTACATATTTCGATGTATATATAACGAAATATATTTAATTGCCTATTCAAATGATATATTTGTGTATGTATATATATATATAATATATATATATATATATATACATATTATGTGTGTGTGTATTTATATATGTATATGTATGTATATATATATACATATACATATATATATATATATATATATATTATATATATATACAACATAATTCTATATATACATACGCGTATATATATGCTCGTGTGATTAAGTGTGTATGTGGGTGGGTTTTTATGTGTGTGTTGTTCGTGTGATTCTGTGTGTGTATATATATATATATATATATATATATATAGATAGATAGATACATAGATATAGATAGATAGATAGATAGATAGATAGATAGATAGATAGATAGATAGATAGATAGATAGATAGATAGATAGATAGATAGATAGATACATAGATATAGATAGATATGAGTATAAGCAATCCAGTATGAATGTACGTGCATACGTGCGTGTCCTTTTGTATGATTTCTGCATGTCTGTGTTCTGCTATTATGTATGAGAACGTACTTTTGCTTCTGTGCATATTTGTGTGTGGAACTGTTTAGGTAGATATTGAAGAAAGAGTGATAATATAATGTGTTCATTCTCATTCTACATTTCAGATTGAAAGAGAGAAAAAACGAGAAAAACCACCTTACAGTTATTATTCCATTGTTAATATTGCTTCCCCACAATATCAATTATACTATTGAACAGCCCCTCCATTATTATACAAAGAATTCAGTTTTCTAGCAATTTTATAATGATCTTCTCTCTGCTATCATTATTCTTTCTGTCAATTAATAACGTCGTGGATGTCTGTTCAAGGTTTGTAATAACTGGTTCCAGAAATGTGTATCTAATTTATATATAATAGAAACACTTGCGTATATATAATATATATATATATATATATAATATATATATATATATATTATATATATATATATATATATATAATATATATAATATATATAATATATATATATATTATATATATATATATATATATATATATATGTATATATATATATACATACATATATACATATCTATATATATATATATATATGTATGTATATGTATGTATATATGTATGTATGTGTATATGTGCGTGTGTAAATAGAGGCACCTATATATACATATATATATATATATATACATATATATTTATATATATATGTGTATATATATATGAATGTATGTGTGTGTGTATTTATGTATGTGTTAATATGGAGCAATATACATAAATCCTGATGATTGCACTCTCATATAAATATATATATATATATGTAAATGGTTGCTGGGGAATGTGAGCCTTGGTGTGTGTTTCTCAGTGCATATATATATCTACATGCGTACTGTATGTGTGTGTATGGGTGTGTGTGAGTGCGTGTGCGTGTGCGCAGATTTTTCATAATATCGGTCAGTATTAAATACTGATATATTTTCTTTTTAATTCGTTTCATTGATTATTTTTATTCAACTTGTTCTGTGGGATTTCATCTTTATATGCCAGGGAATATCACCAGTAGCACCAATCATATGCAAACATTAACAAGACATAACAAACAATATATAAAACATTCAGATAAATAAATATATATATATATATATATATTATATATATATATATATATATATATATATATATACATACACAATTATATATAATTATATATATGTATAATTATATATATATATACATATACATATATATCTATATATATATGTACACAATTATATGTATAAACATATACATATATATATATATGTATTTAAATATATATATACATATATATATATATATATTATATATAACATGTATGCATACATACAATTATGCATGTATATATAAATGTGTATAAACAAATACATGTATGTGTGTGTGTCTATATATATATAGTAATATTTGTATAAAGGCTAAAACTAGTGATACATATGTAATTAAAGTAAGTGTATATATCGAAAATTATGTATGTGTATACTTATGTATATACATTTTTACACACTGAGACATAGACACATATTTACATGCACACAGAGACACGCATACATATACATATACGTACGTGTGTGTGAACGTGCGGCATGCGTGTATGCATGTGTTTGTGTATGAGTGTGCGCGTATGTATCACTGGAACATGTATTCTAGTGCAGCTGTAATTATCTTTTGTTGCACATTGTTTGTGAGTTTATGTAAACTTACATGAAGTAGAACAATTCACGAAGCAATGAACAGACCTGTAAACGTTATGAATGCATTGCCGTAAGCACGCTTTCAATACTGATCATCGTATGATGTAATTGAATCAGATCACAGTGTTCATATTATTTCTATTATATCTAATATTCATGATTTGATATTTGTATCTAGAGTTGCTTGTCGTGAAACATATACAAATACATAATTATTAGTCTTCGTTTTACTGATTATTATTATTATTATTATTATTATTATTATTATTATTATTATTATTATTATTATTATTATTATTATTATTATTATAGTTCTTATTATTAATAATAATAATAATAATAATAATGACGATAATAATAATAATAATAATAATAATAATATAATAATAATAATAATAATAATAATAATAATAATAATAATAAATAATAATAATAATTAATAATAATAATAATATTAATAATATAATAATAATAATAATAATAATAATAATAACCCCCTGATTTAGTACCAGATAGTGGCTCTCGTGGCTTCTGATCTTAACTCATTGGAAGTATTATCACGTACATTGATTTGTCTTGGTCAAAAACGTGGGCTACAGCAACTATTCTGCTCAATACCACAGATTTGCTTGCCAGTTGTTTGACCTAAACCAGTTGAGCATGTCCCTCAGTGGCTGACAATATGTGCATCTCTGATCCCGAGCAAAAGTAGTGGGGAAGCATCATAGCCATGTGCTGAGAGGGATTATTTTGGGTTTGAATATTTTACCTCTGGAAACATGGGTGTTTCGTTCAACATCCTTAAACAACCCTTACTCAGGGACCTTTTGAGCAGGATGGGTTACTCGACCAGAAGAAAATTCTAACTGGACACCACCTGCAAGGTCATATGCTGTTTATCTTGATATGAGATCACAATTTCGCGCACATATGGTTGTGATGCATGTGCCTAGTGTAACCTTATCAGACGGGTAGTCATGATGGGTATACTGGGCTTCGTATATTTTACCCCAGTTTCACTTTGATGGCATGCACTGCTCTCTCACTCAATAATAATAATAATATAATAATAATAATAATAATAATAATAATAATAATAATAATAATAATAATAATAATAATAATAATAATCATAATAATAAATTTAGAAAATGTGGCATCTCAAGGCGGTCACAATACCAGTGATCGTAGGAGCACTAGGAATGATCAAGAAGGGAACCGAAAATTATATGAGAATGATCCCTGGCTTACCATCCCTGCAAGAAGTGCAAAGATTGTCTTAACTGGTACATCACAAGTATTGAGAAGAGCATTGTCGATGTGAGAACTGTTGCTGCTCATGTATTTTAATTTAAAAAAAAAAAAAATTAACGAACTTTTGAGTTTGGTTTAATGGCCTACCAATGTACACTATGAGTTTCTTTGCCCTAGGAGTCGGGAAGACACTCGGCAAGAAATGGAAGCAAATTTGAAAGAAGAAAGAAAAAGTAAATAATAATAATAATAATAATGATGATGTTGATGATGATGATAATACTAATAATAATTCGAGCAATAAGGAAAAATCGTTGGTTCACAGAAGCAGAGTTAGAAGATATCATAAGACAAGTATTGGAAAACAGCAGCAGAAGAATCGATGACAATACATTTCCTTCTGATATATGATAGCTTGCTCAATGAGAGACATATAGATAGTCTGGAAGAAAACAATAAAACTATTGGTGACATGAGGCATGTGGAAAAGGCAACCTACGACTGCTAAAGGCAAAGCTACAGGAGAACGATAGTGACATTATTTGCAAACATAAATGGTTGTTCATTCGAAATTGAAACAAGAAACTATAAATGTGAATGAAACACTGGAATACATCAGAATAAAAACATCACAGGAGCAAATAATTTAATCGAGGCAGCAAGTATTGTTTTAGCAGAAAATATGGGCGTTGATGTCAGGAAAAATAAATATAAAAGGCGTATAGAAAAAGAAATGTTTCATGGCGAAAAAGAAGCATACAGGCGGGCTTTAGATATGTTCCCGAGTGACATTTTTGTGTTAGACCAAAAAGAGAAGGTTGAGCTTAAAAACGAACAAAAATACACGGCACTGCACAGGAAGTATGATATTGAAAACATGGCCTGAAAGTGGAAACGGAGGAACTGAAACAGCCCCTCGATGCAAAGAAAGCAAACATGAGAAGATAAGGCAAAAAATGAAGGGATACCAGCAGTTTATGGTACAGATGAATCCCAGGTAAGATCCCACGTCGATACGGTGTATAATTTCAGTGCTGACATCAGAATGGATTTCGGATAAATAAAAGTGTCGTGTGTTAGTTTTGAACAGAGGCAAAATCAAATGTATGGACTGATTAGTTATAGCGTCGGGGGAGGTTATGAAGCCGATAGAATTGTTCTTCTGGTCGAGTAACCCATCCTGGTCTAAAGGTCCCTGAGTAAGGGTTGTTTAAGGATGTTGAACGAAACACCCATGTTTCCAGAGTTGAAATATTAAAACCCAAAAGAATCCCTCTCAACACATGGCTATGATGCTTCCCCACTACTTCTGCTCGGGATCAGAGATGCACATATTGTCAGCCACTAAGGGACATGCTCAACTGGTTAAGGTCAAACAACTGGCAAGCAAATCTGTGGTATTGAGCAGAATTGTTGCTGTAGCCCACATTTTTGACCAAGACAAATCAATGTACGTGATAATACTTCCAATGATTTAAGATCAGAAGCCACGAGAGCCACTATCTGGCGCAGGTACACGTAAGAAGGTCACGGTTGTGTCGGATGGAAGATGGTAAGGATAAAACGCTTTACAAGCACTTGGGAATGAATGAAAAGAAAATTAGGTGGATAAAAAAAAATGGACAATTTCATAGGGAAGTTAAAAATAAGACAGGCAGAGGAAAAATGGCTATGGATTAACAAAATGTGATTTATAACCAGAAACAGAGGCTCTAGTGTGCGTTGCTCAAGAGCATGCACTAAGAACCAATTATATGAAAGACAGAATAGAAAACACACCATAAAGTTATAAGTGCAGAATTTGTGGACAAAATGGTGAAACCGTATGGCATATTACCAGTCAAGGTACGCCACTAGCCCCAAAACAATATAACAGACGTCATGATAATATAGCAAGGATTATCCATTAAACATTTTGCAATATGTATGGACATAACAGAGCCAAAAAGTGGTACGAACATAAACCCGAACGCATTATCAAAATTGATAATGCAAAAATCCTATGGAATTTTACGATTCAGTGTGACCATGTGATAGCGAATAAGAAACAAGACACAGTAGCTTGAGAGGTTAAGCAGTTGTGGTCGCTGAAAAATGTGGTAGTAGTACCACAAATTTACGGATCCCTGGGAACAGTGTGTAAACAAGTTGAGAACTACTTGAAACACATAGGGGCTGCAATAAGGGTGGAGCACTTGCAGAAAGCAATACTGATTGTACCACTCGAATACTACGGCTAGTGTTCGGAAAATAAAGGGCTGTTACCTTCGTTTAGTGGTAGTGAACACCTGGCAGCGTAGTACGTCTCCATCTCCAGCATTAACATCTTTTCAAAGACAATAAATAATAATGATGATGATGAGGATGATGAGGATGATGATGATGATACTACCACCACCACTACTATTGCTACTACTACTACTAGTAACACAAACAACCTCCAGTGCTTGAAAATGGCCACATCTCACTACTCTGGAACTTCATCATTCAAACTGACAGAAAGATAGATGCAAATAGGCTAGGTATCATATTGAAAAACTTCAGACAAAGAACATGCCTCCTCATTGATATGACTGTCCCAATCGATATAAACGTATCTGTCAAGACCTACCAAAATTGAGCAAATATAAAGATCTTGAAATAGAAATCAGCAAAATGTGGAACCTGAAGACTAAAACAATACCTGTTGTCATAGGTGCCCTGGGAATGATAGCAAAAGGGGCTGATTGCTACCTAATTCAGATTCCAGGAAACCCAAAAATGGCAGAAATTCAAAAGATAGTGCTCATGGGAACTGCTCATATCCTACACAAAATACTTTCTATGTAATCTCAAGTTTTAAAACAAACATAATTTTCGTTTTTTTTTTAAAGATTCACTAGTACAACACTAAATACAAAACCAAATATATGGCAAACTAGGCATAACAACAACATGAACTTCCAACCTGTTGTCTCTTGAGGTCTCTGGGTGAGACTTGAAGCGAAATTGTACAAATATGAAGCAAAAGTCAAACATAGAATAATAATAATAATAATAATAATAATAATTTAACCAAATCTCATGTCGGATCCGAGGAAATATTAACGATGACAAGAAGTAAAAAAAAAAAATAACAGCAGTTAATATCTCCCTGATTGTAGATACATCTAGTGGCGTCACAATAAAATCACTGGTAATAGCGTAACCAGATAATCCCCTATTTCATGTGAGTGACAATGAAAAAGATCAAATATTGTGAATAACGTTGGCAATAAATCTGAAGCTCTTGATGGTGACAGTATTGCACCCTACAGGCTCAGAGATACTGGTCCTACTCCAGTCTGTCGTTATCCAGCAGGGAGCAGCACACAAAGATTGAACAAAGAATTCAATGCTGTGGTCATTGAGGGATACTATCTGAGCAAACCAGCAGACGAAAATCGTGTTCATCTTAGGGGCTACAGACAAGGTATGTATGATTAATAGAGGGAAAGAGTACCGCTTCAACACACAGATCAGTGTCTATGTGATCAAGCTAGTGGAATAATAATAAAGTCGTTGGTTCACAGAAGTAGAACTCGAGGCTATCAAAACACGGGTATGGGAAAACAGCAGCAAAAGAACTGAGGAAAATACAGTTTCTACTTATAAATGTAATCTCATAGCACAAAACAGGGGTGAAATCGCTAATAAGCCACAGAAAAGGTCAGTGATAGCTTGCTCGATGACAGACATATAGATGGTATGGAAGAAAACAATAAAACTAATGGTGACATGAGAGATGTGGAAAGAGCAATGTATGACAAAATGAAGGTAAAGCTACGGAGAACAATGGCGACGTTATTTGCAACCTTAAAACAATTGATCGGTGGAAACTGAACCACGAAACGAAAAATGTAAATGGAATTCTTAAATACATCACAACAAAAGACATCAAAGAAACAAACATGCTGATCAAGGCAGCAGGTATTGTTTTAGTAGTATTGTTGATGTCAAGATAAAGATTTATAATGGGAGTGACAAAAGAAAAAATCTGTGGTGGAAAAGAAGTATACAGGCGGGGTTAGATACGCTCTCGAAAGACATTTCTGTGTTAGGCCGAAAAGAGAAGGGGGACCTTAAAAGTGAACAAAAATACAGGCCACTGAACAGGAAGTATGATACTGAAAAAAATGGATTGAAACTGGAAATGGAAGAGCGGAAACAGAGTCTCGTTGCAACGAAAACCAAGAACGGTAAGATGCTACCAAATAACGCAGGGGTACCAGCAGAACAGGTTATTCGCAGTAGCTTCAGAAGAGATCTTTGAAAGAAATAAATGCAAAAAGTACAAATGAAATGTTGTTACCAGATGACATTGAAAGTCAAAGGTTTTGGAGGGAGATCTAGAGCCAAGACAAGGAGCACAATAAGGATGCTTAATTGTGGCATGAACTGAAAGAAATAGTAGTCTGTCTCAAACAGGCAGAACTAGTATTTTCAGTTAATAATGTGTAGGAAATCAGCCAAAAAAAAAAAAAAAAAGAATCGGCAACTGGAAGGCCCCTGGAAGTTCAAGGTTACTGGATTAAAAGATTTGGAGACATTCATGCACGAATAACTGCACAATTCAACACCTTTTTAAATGCCAACCAAGTAACACTAAAATGGTTGACATTGGTTTGGACAGTTCTGTGCTTGAAAAATATCGATAAAATCAATACAATAGACATTTACAGTCCGATATCCTGTTGCCACTTACGTGTGAATTATTGACTGGAATATTGGGAGAGTCAATGTACGGAGATCTGGAAAAAAACTGAATCTTGCCACATGATAGAAGGGTTGCAAGCGTACGTGCAGAGGTACCAAGGGTCAACTCCTGGTACACTATATGGTACATAGAGACTGCAAGAGGAAGAAAACTAACTTAGCCATGTCTTGGGGCGTACGATATGATCTCATTCTTATATGAGGGAATGCATGAACCTATTTGGTATTGTATCGTCCATTGAGCGATTGTTGGAAAAAGTATGGCGAAGTGGAGGACAGAACTGACAGCATATGGAAGAAGTTTAGGGATAATAGAAATGAGAGGCATCCTTCTAGATGACTGCCTGTCCCCACTGGACTCTGTACTGTGTATGATACCATTAATACTAATTCTGAGGAAAGCAATATTTGGGTACGTATTCAAAAGCAGCCAACAAAACCTCAACCACTTGTTATTCGGGAAGTCAGTTTCCTCGTTGATACGCTGTATATTTTCATTGCTGACATAAAATGGTGTTCGGGCTGAAAAAGTGGGGTGTGTTATTCTGGAAACGATGCAGTATCAAATGTATGAACAGGCTTGCCACATCGTAGGTGGCGGTTATGAAACAGATAGAAGAGACGGGATATATGTACTTGGGGATATTGGAAATGGATAAATTGATGGAGAAATAAATGACAGAATAATTTAAGGTGGAGTACTTGCGCAGACTGAGAATGATCCTTAAGTTGCGATTAAACAGACGCAGTAAGGTTGAAGCAGCCAACATCTGGGCGGTTTCACTCCTTAGATATATATTAGGGGTAATCGCTTGGACAATAGTCGAACTAAACAACTTCGACAGGATGACAAGCAAGTTGCTGACTAGATTTGGGATACTCCACCACAAAACTGACACAGACAAACTGCATGTACCAAACAAATATGGGGAAGAGGATTGATTGGATGCGACTACAACATTAGAACAGAAGAAAACAATATAGTATTGTATTTAACAAAAATGCCGCAGAACAGCAATTATTGGTAATAAGAACGTCAGATTTGTGTAGGGAGGTAGATTGCAAAAATAAAGCACTAGAAACATATGAGAGTGAATTAAACTAAAGATATTTCGATAAAGAAACGAATGCATGAACAATTTTATATGGACGTTAATGATAAGACAGACCGAGCAAAAATATAGCTATAGAAGACTAAAAGTGATTTAAAACCGGAAATTCAGGCTTTACTCTGTTCTGAACCAGCTATATCAATTACAGAATAGATGACAGAAATCAATAAGTGCAGGATTTGTAGAAAATATGGCGAAACCCCATACCATATTACCAGTCAATGTACGCCACCAGCCCAAAAAGAAATTAAGATACGTCATGACAATATAGCAAAGATTGTCCATTGGACACTTTGCAACAAGTATGGACTTGAGAGAAGAAAAAGTGGTACGAACATAATCCCGAAGGCATCATCGAAATTGATAATGCAAAGACCCTAGGAGATATCATAAATCAATGTGACCTCGTGATAGAGTATAGGAAATCAGATATGGTGTTAATTGAGAAATAATTCAAGCGATGGTAGATCATAGATATAGCATGCCCGGCTGATAACAAGGTATGCGAAACTGTAACATTTCATATTCTTCACTCGCCCTATGACCCTGTATGTGACACGGTGAAAGATTTTAACAATTATGTAGAATATAAGTAAATAATAATAATAAATTACGGAGATGTACTTGCATGTTTTTCATCAAATAAATTGGCCGAAATGTATAACTCAGTCGTACTTCTTTGCATTATATAGATCTCTCTTGACACTATCATTTATTCATCAGTAATTTCGAGAATGGCGTGACAGCTCAAGCTAATAATGTGTTGTTTTTGATGTTTCTGCTTTCACTGCAAGGATGGCCATGATAGTCGTGATAATAGTATGATTACTGGTTGCCGTATGATTGGAATTTGCCAGCAGTCAAAGTGAAAGTAAGTCAACTACGCATTTTACTGAGACCTTTACCAGGACTAGTGCCTTCCGTATGTTTTATCTCTAGTGTTGATAGCAATAATTCTGGTAGCGTTAATAGGAATGTCGTTTTTGGCAGCCATAAAGTTACTTCCATTGCTTTTTACTACGGAAAACAGTACTGGATGTTTGCATTGTCTCTTTCCCTTTAAACGAATTTGCTGATGTAAGTCTTTTACATAGTATTTACATCCCTATGTTGCTATTTCCGCTTCAATCTATATGTTTTAGACACCTCAAAAACATTGAATAATGAGGATGTGTATATTTTCGTTGCTGCTGGTATAACATCTGTAAGCATCTTTATATCCGATGTAGTGTGGATGTTTTTCTTAAAACGATGAATACTGCGTTATTCCTGGCAAATGATATATTGCGATTTAGAAGCCTTAGTATAGTAACTTTATGAATTGCCATAAGTTCATTTTGCGAAAAATATCGATATGAATTTTTTTATAAATTATAACGGTTCATTTCTACATTAGCAAATACCGATGGTGAGGGAACACAATATTTAACAGTGATATCGTTTTCATTCTCCATGTTAGAGGGGTTTTTTGCACAGAACATTGTATTCATTTAACATATGTATGCCAATTATTGTTACACTATTGTTATGTTATGGAAAATAATGTTAACCTATTTCTACAATATGTCGTGCTTCCTTTATATTAAACATATTATTTTAGAACTCACATATATTGATAGATGGATATATAGAGATTTCTTTAGAGAGAAAAATAGATAAAAAGATAGTTTGACAATAGCACAACAAAGATGGATATACAGATAGGTAGATATATAGATAGATAGATAGATGCATGGTTAGCTAAATAGATAGACTGGCAGAGACAGAGACAGAGACAGACATACAGACATACAGACATACAGACAGGCAGATAGAAAAACAAGCAGAGAGATAGATAGGTAATAGAATTCGCAGATTAATAGAGAGATATACCCATCACTTATGTGATATTTTGTAGCCAAGGGTTTGGATAGTACAAAGAGTATGTTAATTTATCCTCGAGCGTATGTGGCAAGAGTTTGTGAGGCAAATCCTGATAGAAAATACCTTCTTTGAAATATTGGTAGATGTAAGAGTACCCTCCTCCAGTCGGCTTCCAGAACAGTTATGTTGCTATTACTGTACTTTGTAATAATAATTGATATGACATGCAGAGCAAATGTAGGAGATGTTATGACTAGCGCAAGTTTATATCCTTTTATCATTATGCTCTAGTCACGGTTGTGATCCACAGCTCAATGCATTTGATGTGTGTGAAAATATGCAAAACGATCTTTTGTAGTTCAACATCCAATTACACTTAAAATATCCAGTAGGGGTGTCGCAATTAACTACAATCATAAACTGTACAAAACGAACAAATGAAAGAAGCCAATGCATATTCACCTCACATTCCTCCTAAATCCATATATATATATATATATATATATATATATATATATATATACTAAGCAATAAAGGGTTTAGCAACGAATTGCCTTACCACATACCGAATTTAGAAATAGCAGTCAAAGAGTTATAGCTATTTCTTCTACTAAAAAGGGAGATCTTTACTGAGATCTCCCTTTTTAGTAGAAGAAATAGCTATAACTCTTTGACTGCTATTTCTAAATTCGGTATGTGGTAAGGCAATTCGTTGCTAAACCCTTTAGTGCTTAGTATTACTTAAATTTTCCTCGAATGAGGCTTTTACATGCCGAAGACTACTTGGTGTAATTGATAATTATTCCAAATTAATTTATTTCACCCTTCATTATTACGGATAACTATATATATATATATATATATATATATATATATATATATATATATATATATATATACATATATATATATTACGTATATGTATTACGTATATGTTTAATCACTTATGTATCAACATAATGTTGTCATAATTCTGCAATAAGTTTCCCTGTCCTTATTTTATGTATATTAAGTATTTTAGAAGTGACAATGCAAGAAGAAAACTCAGATACACATATGCATACAAATTATATATTTACGTATGTATGTATGTTTATATGAATGTATGCATGCATGTATGTATGCATTCAAGTATGACTGATCGTATATATGTGTATAGGTATATTAATATTATTGTCTGCTATCATATGTCGTAAGCATGTGAAAAATGAGCACATTCTAGTGGTACTTTATCACAGTCAACATGTTGGTGTAGAAAATTTTCTTGAGTTTTAAAATTTAAGTGGAAAAATTTATAATTATACTCTGAATCGATTCTGAGTAGACAAGTATATCCTATACGTTTTCTACTTCAAATCTATATTCAATACATGTCAATTTCTTTTTATATGTATGGGTGTGTGTATCTGTGTAATATGCCATCATTCCCGTGCTCGCTGATGTTAAGCCATAAGGAATCTATGATTATTTACGCTTCCATTCAAAGCTACGTAACTATCTGCTATGACTAATGCTGTAATATGTTATGATATATATATATATATATAATATATATATATATATATATATATATATATATATATATATATATATATGTGTGTGTGTGTGTGTGTGTGTGTGTGTGTGTATGTGTGTTTGTGTGTGTATGGATGTATGTATGTATTTATGTATGCAATGAGGCTTAGATAAAAGAAACGTCTAAAGCGTTTGTCAAAAACAAACTATTCCACTTTCATATGTGCAAACTGCACACTTTCATATCACATACACGTGCCCCTAAGTATTTCAAATGATACAGAATTTTCGACTGCATATACGTATACACATATAGAAACATACAGGGGTGCATGCATACATACATACGTAAATGCATGCATACATACATACATACATACACACATACATACATACATACATACATACATACATATATACATACATACATACATACATAAGACATACATACATGCATTTCTTTTCATTTGACACTTCGACAACCCTGCGAAGGCTAAATTACTCTTAAAATTTATAAGCAGTTCACTGTTTTTGACCTTAGAGGAATTTCTGCGTGTAGCCATTCTTATAAAATGATTTGCCTTTTAAAATTTCGTCACTTTTTTTTGGGGGGGGGGGGCGGACGATACTTGAAAATATTGTGATCATCTCGATTTCAAATATTTACTTCGTCGTTTCACGTAGAATCTATTTGTCCCTCACATGTTAAATTGCTGGCAGAGATTATTCGCTTGTTTGCAGATCCCTGGCGAGCTTCCAGTTGACAGATTGTCTAAATAAGATGGGCATGCCATACCGGAGATAAACTCCGTACGTATGGATGTATATAACGGGTAGGGGGTTGGCATTTGTTACTGTGTGTTCCTTCGGTACTAGGACTTTTCCAAATGTAGTTCGTCTAACACGCTGAGCATTTTCGCTATTAATATATTGGTTGCATTCACCAGCGCAATCTTAATGCTGTAGCTGTGGAGGAGGAAAGCAGTTCCTTATTTCGGTCACCCAAAATGGATAGTGGGGAGCTCCTCCATATCCAATTTGGCTTGGCAGTCCACAATACATTAGTGCTCTTTTTCAGTGTCAAATTTCAGGAAGAATCTATTGTGTATAGTATTTGTTCTTTTGAATCTCGAGGTATAGCTCGAAGTTATCTACCTATTTTGCCCAGAACAGAGTAGCAAGCTTCAAGCTGGTATATATTTTGTTAATACATACAACAAACTACAGGACATAGAAAACAAACTCATGTGCGCGCGTGTGTGTGTGTGTGTGTGTGTGTGTGCTTACGTGTGTGTGGTTGTGGGTGTATACATTTATATCAATAAATATACAAATGTATGTGTATGCATGTACGTCTATATGTATATCTGAATGTGTGTATCTATGTGTTTATAAATATACAATCAATGAAATAAGACAAAGGTAATATTCTCTTTCGTTATAATTATATACGACAACGTGATACCGAGAAAATTGATTATTGCATTTCCGGATGGACGGCAGAATTAATATTCATGTAGCTTTATGCTGTTGGTTTCATTGCTATAGCGGATGATGTTCCCTGTTAATGTAAAGATTGAGATACATTGCAACAGAACACGTAGTAGAGAAATGCAGTAATATTAATATTACTTCTCTAAAAGACATGGGAAAAAGTTATGGAATAGATAAAATGATAAAGGAAACTAAATGATTCACAGTACGTATAATAATCTTCGTAAGTTTTAGATATATACCCTGCGGTGATCATGCTAAGTCTTTCGACCTACTGGAGTCGATAAAATAAGATGAAATTCTGGCTTCATCGCCATCGTTGTCTGAGCGTCGTAGTTGCCGTCTCCAACGTCATAGTCTTTATTATTGTCATCATATTCGCCAACGGCATCTTGGTTACAGATGCTGTCGTGGAAGTCGTTAACAATACCATCATCATCATTATCATCTGGGTGTTAATGTCAAACTTTAAATTTAATGATCAGACTTATAATTTCCATGGATCTACGTCGACTAGAATATTTATGACAGCTTCTGAAAATTTGCTCGCAGGATCTCAATTTCAGTTTCACTTCGTGTTATTAGCAGCTGGTTTTTAATTATGGTTTGATTATCAGTTGCCACGGAGATATTTTCATTTCTCAGGTCAAAACAATTTGCCTACTTTCAGGACAGCTTCATACGATATTCAATTCTCTCTTATTTACTTCAACAAAGCCATCAAATAGAATACGTAAACATATATTCTTAGATATTTCCCTTTGTTTCATTTTGAGATTGTGCTATGAGTAGTTAACATTGTTAAATATACAGAATATTAGATTATCTCCTCGAATGGCAGAGTTTTTACATCGGCAGACAAACCACGTAGTAGACTTTTATTCTTGATCTTTCATATTTCTGCGATCAATTCTCAACGAAAACGAATTAGCTTTTGAGGTTTCAGGGTACCACTCAATTATATGACCCGATATAATTGAGTAAGTTATGCCTTCCATTTCTGAACTTCCGTCTATATTGGAAACTACATTAGCACATTCAGTACGATTCAATGAAACCGATACAATCCCAGTGAATAGTTCCCAACAAATAATATTATGCAGTATCTTTTAAATAGGTTTACTATGTTTGACTTTGTCGTTATCTATATATTTGGAAAATTCTTCTACTTTATTTTTTAAAACATATCTTCATTCTATTGGTCACTTTCTTATTCTACGATTACATAAAATGTAGTTTCTCTTCACACACACACATACACACACACACACACACACACACACACATATATATATATATATATATATATATATATATATATATATATATATATATAAGAGGTTTGTCTGCCAATGTAAAAACTCTGCCATTCGAGGTGATATATGTTTAAAATAGCAGCACCATCATTCCGTCATTGATGACAAAATTTGTCGGCCTTCGTTTTCCTTTGGATAACATCAGCGGAATGGAAAATTGAGGATGGTATGTATAGAGAACTTTGTAGATGCAATCCAATGGTCATTAGTGACCAAAGAAGGGGGTCTTTACCCTTTACTTTTTATGTTTAAATATATATATATATATGTGTGTGTGTGTGTGTGTGTGTGTGTGTGTGTGTGTGTGTGTGTGTATGTATGCATGTATATATATATATATGTATGTATATATGTATATGTATATAATCACAAATTTCCCGATCCAGAGTTATCCTAGCCAGTTTCTCTGGATTCTGTATATTCTCCACCTAGACAGGACGCTGTTTTTGGGCAGGATTATTCATTTTTGCCAGCCAAGAGCAGTGGAACAATGTGAAATGAAGAGTTCTGCTCATGCACATCGCCCACTAGTGCTTGCTGTACAAACAATTGTAGAGCATTTCTAGATATTTAAGAGATGAGGAATTATGTACGTTATTTATATTATTTACATTTGACGAATACTTGTCTTAATTTTTCTTGTTGTTAACACAACGTTTCGGCTGATTTGCTCTCCAGCCTTCATTAGGTGTCTTGGGGAAATTTCTGAAGAAGCAGTACTGAAAAAAATTCTCAACTTTGCGACAATCATCAGGCGCACCCCATACTTAAAAATAATAGCCCCTACTGAAGAGACAGCCGTAAAAATACCACAACCTCAGGGCGATGAACTAAGGTGAAATGTGAGATAGGTACAAGAAAAAGAGAAACTACCCAATGCAAACATCAGTAAAGAAGAAAATATCGATTTCAAAAGACTACAGAGTGACAATTCCATCATAATACTTTTAACGGACAAGGGAAATGCTACAGAGGTGATGAAAAATTCTGACTACTCTGAAAATTTGGCAAGTCTTATAAATGATGGTAGGTACAGCAAATAAAGAAATACCCAACTCTGAAAACAGAGAGGAAGTTATCACAGATCTTGATCAAGAACCAGGATCACTCTACACTAATGAAGTACAGACAACACTACAGTAAACTACCACACATGTACGGTCTCCTTAAGATTCACAAGGATGGTATTTCATTAGGACCTATTGGGAGCTGAGAGGTTGCAGCATGTCATCTACTGAGCCGTTTCCTTGTGGATATAATCAGTCCATTAGCAGAGAACTCAACATCGTTCGTGAAGAATTACACCCACTTCACAGAATTGATCAAGGATACCCCTATTGAATACAATCAGTTTATGAGTCTAGATGTAAAACGTCTGTTCACCAAAGTCCCAACTGGTGAAGCATTATCGGTTAATCAAGAGAAACTACTGACAGACACCCATCTAAAAGGATGCACTAGTATACCAATAAGAAACTTGATGGAAATGTTGAGCTTCTGTGTAGAAACTACCAACTTCAGTATGGGCACTGATATATATCGAGCAGAAATTTTAGCTATGGGTTCACCATTATCACCGATAATAACCAATATATACATGGCTGGCTTTAGGATCAACACCGTTAAATCCAACACTATGGCGTCGATATGTTGATGACACCATTATACTCTGGCCCCACTACGAAAATGTCCAAGTGTTGTTAGATGAAGTGACCTCAATAAAGTCATCCATGCAGTTCACAATGGAAAAGGAAAAAAGACAACCATCTGGCATTCCTGGACGTATTAATAACACGTACCAAGCATGGATTCAGGACATCCATATACTGCAAGCAGACTTTCACTGGACGAGACCTCAAATTAAATTCCCACTATCCATAGAGTGGGAGATTGCTCAGTGCCTAAACATCAAGCAAATAATAAAAGTAACGTTCTTGATACACACCATTAAAAAATGATCAAGCTCAGTAACACTCTATTAAGCAACAACTACCCCCAGAACATACTATCCACTCCAATTATGATGAAAAGAGAGGATGAAACCAATAAACTCTCCACAATCTGTCTACCCAATGTGAATTGCCTCTCCGACAATATAGAAAAGATATACGGCCCATATGGCATTAGGAGAGTATTCATGAGTAATACAACACTTCACAAATATCTCCTTCGAGTAAAACCACTAATAGAAGAGAATATGACCAAAGACTGTGTGTACTCCCTCCCATGCAGCTTTGTTAGGTTATACAAAGGCGAAACACGCCTCTCCCTCAAAATAAGGGTAGACGAACATCGCAAAGCTGTGACACGTGAAGATATTAATAAATCGGGTATAGCTGATAATGTATGGAAAATTGGAGACCAACTCCTCCTGTGGGATGAAGATAAGAGACAGAGGTCACTGGAAAATACGAAAACTAAAAGAAGCAGCACATATGGTAGGACACAGTAACTTCCTAAGCAGAACGAGTGCAGATATGAATAGCATATAGGAAAATATTATATTTAAAAGCCCTAAAATTCACTCACTCAATAATTGCCCAAGGGAATATGGCGTAGTGTTTAAGAGCGCGGGCTGCTAACTTCTAGATTCTGAGTTCGATTCCAGGCTGTGACCTAAATTATAACATCGAAAAATACCTTAGAAATGAGAACCCAGGGTCGAAATTTCCCCTAATGAAAGCCAAAACGTTGTGTTAACAACAAACAAAATGAGTGCAAATATTCGACGCATGTAGATAATGTAACTAATGTAAGGAATTGTATGATAGTAAATAAATGCGCCCTTATAAAGCCTAGCCAGGCTCATGGGCCCGGTTTCCCTGTTTCCATCGCGTATGTGTTCCCAAGCTGGTTGGGACGCCAATCCATCGCAGCGTTACTCATTTTGCCAGCTGAGTGGACTGGAGCAACGGGAAATGAAGTGTTTTACTCAACAGCACAAAGCGTCGCCCGGTCCAGGAATCGAAACCACAATCTTACGATCATGATGCTGACACCCTAACCACTAAGCCACGCGCCTCCACTGTAAGTAATTATAGTGCATCATATTTGTGTGTATGTCTCCTCGGGTGACTTGTCAAAATGTGGCACGTTTTACCATCTCCGTTACGATTATTTCGACTATAATACATTTTGGTAGTTGTTCCCTGCACGCATACTCTAGAAACTTGGGTTATAATCATAATGATAATGTGGTCTATATCTACTGTCCTCACACCTGGTTTGCCTCTCTTTATCTCTGTCTCTCTCTCTCTCACTCTCTCGTTTTATATATATGTGTGTGTGTGTGTGTATACAGACACATGCACACATACGCACACGCACACACGCGGGCGCACACAAACACACATATATAATGCTCATACTCAAAACCACAAGACCTGTAAAATACACATATACAGGGTATACTTGGTGAAACGAATTTATTTAAAAAAAAAAAATTCAAGCAAAAAACAAGATCAATTCTCAGTTGCTTCTTTTAGCAGGTGGTTTTTAGTATAACGTTATCATTACCCTCTTATCTGATCGAATGTTACTCTATTTTTTGATGTCTTACTGCCCGCTGGAAGAATGTTTTGTTTGTTCCGCTAAGTTTTTTATCCAAATCGCTTACTATTCATATCTAGCATTCTGTATTTCCCCATTTCTAAGATATGGTTAAAAATAAAGCAACCCAGCAAAAAACGACTGATTTTCACACCCAGACACCGACAATAAAAGCAATAATGTAACGACAGCGGAGTGCGCTACAAACACCAGCGACTAACTGTGAGCTGTACTGTAGACAAGAGATGCTAGTTAGTATTTTACACCTACGAGGCTCATTCTTATTAGCCCGAGTTGCTGGATAATATTTTCGTTCCATTAAATATGTTGTAGAACGGAAAATTTTCATAGATTGGAATTTGAACCCTAATTTCTATTTAAATTTTTTGTTTCAAGAAAACATTTTGTTTGGATTACTTTTCATTTTTACGATTATAGATAACAACTTGGGCTTATAACTTCTGAGACCGAGTCAGACGCATGTGGACGGTGTCGAGAAAATGTCTGCTACGAGTGATATTTTTTGACACAAAGCACCCCTAAGACGACTGGTAGACGCTGAACGAAAATAAATAAACTGCGCCCAGGCTCAATAAAAAGAGGCCGAGTTATTGACTAGAATTATATATTTGAGTCAGTATTGGCAGAAACTAAATCAGTTTGAAAATACATGTTCACTTTACTGAATTTATCCTAGGGCTAAGCAGGAACAGTCTGAGTATATATATATATATATATATTGGACATTATCAATTTTCGTCTTCGGCCCAGTGCGTCCATGCTGCCTACAAAGCACGCAGAGTTCTGTTTTTGATTCGACGGTCATTCGGAATGCTCACAGCAGCCATATTCCTACCGCTCTATGTCACGCTGGTGAGACTCATATTGGAGTATGAGATTTAAGCCTCTTCTCCTTATCTCCTCAAAGACATACATCTTCTCGAAAGAGTCTAGAAGCTGACTACCCACATGGTTCTTAGTCTCAAACATTTGTCTTATGAAGAAAGGCTGAAGTCGCTCGACCTTTATTCTCTAGAAAAACGACGACGCCGAGGTGATCTCATTCTTGCTCACAACATCATAAGCGGAAAGTGTAACCTCTCGAAAGAGCTGTTCTTCACTCCTGCTCCAGAGCGTCGGTAGCGGGGTCACTCCGAAAAGCTCTATCTGCGACGATTTCATCACAATCGAAGGAGAGGGGCTTTCTCCGTCCGGGTTGCTGATCCGTGGAATAAGCTGCCGGACGAGATAGTGAAGATGCCGACGGCCGCTCGGTTCAAAGCCTCTCTTGACCAGAAATGGCTTGAACTCTTTGCATGAAAACCCTCCCTGTACATAACTGCATGTCCCCCTACATGGCCTTGCTTTTTGCGCCAAAAAATTAACTTAACTTAACTTGAGCTATGTATAACAGAAATGCAAGTTTTACATAAATATGATACTTTTCTTATATTTTTGGGGATATACATTTTTTTCTCTTTCGTGTAAATATTGGAGGAATTTACGACAATCATTTCCATCACTATATCTAAGTGGTGGGCAACAAACTCAAATGCAATATGTTACGATTCCTAATGGGTATCTGTTATTTTTTATGCTGGGTTTAGTAATTTTGCAATGCGGAACAGAAATCGTGATTACAGAGGTTTACTTGATAATGAGCACTTACCGTAACGAATTTAATTTCAGGTATAAGTTTATACGGATTTATACTCTTACATTATATACAGTTGCGGCCAAAATATTCAGAACGGCATTGTTTTCGTCTGAAAAGTAGGTATAAGTTTTTATCAAAGTTTTTTTATATACAATACTTTTCGTAGACAATAAATATAATATTAATTATTATTGTCTGAGATTTTGGTGTAATTTGAGAGTATAGTACAAAAGTTATGGGTGATTTAAGGATTTACTGCAAAACCTATGGCGGCCAAAATAATCAGAACGGTTGAAAAAGTAACAAAATATTCAAAAATGACAGAGACTACTGGAATTATTTAATATTTAGTGTGAAACCCTTTAGCTTCAATCACACTTTGACATCTTCGACTGCGTGAAGAAATTAAATCTTCAATTTCTTGCTGGGTGATGCTATTCCATTCTTCCTGAAGGGCATTCCATAATTGCTCGGTTGTGTTAGGATTTCTGGCTTTCGAACGTTCACCTAGAATATTCCACACATTTCCAATAGGATTGAGATCTGGGCTTTGAGCAGGCCAATCCATAACAATAACCTTTTCAGCCTTGAGGAAGTTCATGACCACCTTAGCCTTGTGACATGTTGCATTGTCCTGCATGAATATGGGTGGTCGCTTAGTTGAATTTCTCAGCACAGGCAAGACATGATCTTTTACGGGTTGTTTATAAACTTCTGCATTTACCTTTCCGTGTAATCGCACCAAAGGACCCACACCATCTTCAGATATCCCCCAAACCATGACACTTCCTCTACCGAATTTAACACTAGTCTTAAGGCATTTAGGCGGCAATTTTTCACCTACTTTTCGACGAACGTACCTTTTTCCATCTGAGCCAAATAACATAAACTTAGATTCATCACTGAAATGCACCGTTTGCCATTTTTCTTGAGACCACAACACATGTCCGGTTGCAAAGGTTAGACGACACTTTTTATTCTTGGAGCTGATCAGTGGCTTCGCTGCAGGTGCTCTTGCTTGTAGGTCATGTTCAGCTAAACGACGAGACAGGTTTTCGAGATAAAGTTTTCTTCAGTACGATGCTCATTTCCCGAGAAACAGCAGCAGCAGTCTTAAAAAAGTCCTTTTTAACCAACTTTACCATAGCACGATCTTCTCTCTTGGTCGTTTTTCTTGGCCTACCTGTAGACTTTCTTGCTTCACACGAACCATAATCATCATAGACCTTAAGAATACCGTGAACAACCCTTTTTGACTCGTTAACAATCTTTGCAATAGACCCAATACTTAAATTATCCTTCTATCAAAGCTTAATAATCTGCTGACGAATTGGTAACAGAGTAAGTGGCATTATATTAACAAAGTACATTGCAGATATTCTTACTAATGTTTAGTAAACGAACCGCCACGTAAACAAATTCAAAACATTAGAGTTCGCCGGTTAAACATACTAAAACACGCAGTAAAAGCAACCGTTCTGATCATTTTGGCTGACATGGGTTTTGCAGTAAATCCCTAAATCCATAACTTTTGTATTATCCTCTTAAATTACACCAAAATAACAATTAATATTGTATTTATCGTCTGTGAAAATTTTAGAATACAATAAATCTTAGATAAAAACTTATATCTACTTTTCTGACGAAAACAATGCCGTTCCGAACATTTTGGCCGCAACTGTATATTGAAATTCTGCATTCTACCACAAGCTTGTTTTTTCAGCATATATCCACGCTGAAAGTGGAATGAAGTCACACATATATTGCGACAAGCCTACTCTTCACTTACTGAAATACATGCTTGTGTACTCAATATTACTCTCTTTCACACAGATATTTTTTTTTCTATTCTTCTCCTCATACCATCACATATATCAACGTATATGCATATAAAGTTACACAGCTCACTTCATCTAGCCACATATGTCTTTGATGCACAAATAACCACACACGCCTACTCTCCACACATTCTCACATATGCACACTCATACCCTTATGCGCTAGTGACTCTTTCGTTTCACGATAAGATATCAGAAGGGAAAATTGCATAACATTTTTACTCCATTAAATGACGATGTTTTCATTACACTTTAGTTAATACATTACGCATGTGATACCCACCACGTATTTTGGTTTCCTACTTCAAAGTCGAATTATTATGGTTTGTTAGTAGATTTCGTTCTCATGTAGTGCCTGACTATCTTCCTTTTTGAAACGTTAGCATAGTGTTAGTAATAAATCTGCTCTCGAATGGAACCTGTGAATATTTGCTCAATACAGGCAATTCACGTTGCTTATTAAATCTTAATGTCAATATTTTGTTATGGTACCAAATATTTATTGATATTAGAGAAAACTATGAATTGTACTTTGTTGTTTATATAATGGCTCTGGGAAGGTTTCCAACCAACGCCAAAGTACCCTTCCTTGTATTATAAATGGTATTCTAAGAACGTAAGTCTTTATTAGACCACTGGGATAACGGAGATATTTTCACTTGAATCAACCCGATTTACTCTCACAAAGTATATGTCATTAACGGTATGTTAAAAGTGTTAGATTTTGATGTTATCGATTTCCTGATGCTCTGGCTTTTCGCCCACCCTTGCTATTCAAATCTGCATTTCGAGCGTGTCTCTGCAGTCAATCCCATGTTGAAACGTCAAAAGATATTAAAATTATAGACTGAAAGTACTGCCATAATTAGTGAAGATACCAAGTGAATGTTTCTTATAGTACTTACCAGGCATAGAGACTTACTATATAGTGACTCTTTTACTTTGGTAGATATAGCAAAATGCTTGGTATTGTTATTCTTCGGTCCCTGCGCTTAGGAAAATGATGGAATAGTCACTGCCAGAAAGCAGTTCTATTCTGTCGAAGACAGACGGGAA
Organism: Octopus sinensis; assembly: GCF_006345805.1. NCBI lineage: Eukaryota > Metazoa > Mollusca > Cephalopoda > Octopoda > Octopodidae > Octopus > Octopus sinensis. Next base: position 3,363,025 of record NC_042997.1, on the reverse strand, counting down.
TGGTAAAGCAAAAATTAAAATCAACATGCTCCGTAAAATTCATATATGTTAGAATAGAACATACTATCCCTATACAGAGATGGAAATTTGTATACTAATAATTTGCATAATAAAATTATAAATGACTTTGACAATCAACAGTTTCACAAACTGGAATAAAATGGACGATGTCCAATATTGTATAT
>NC_042997.1:3320340-3355340 GCF_006345805.1 Octopus sinensis | reverse complement strand
AATGTCTTCATTATATATTTTTACTTTCGCACATGCACCTGGTTTGTTTATGACTTTTGGGACTACAGAGTATAGTAGGGTCAGTTGATCACTATCCGGGAGAAAAAAAGTACGTGACGTAATTCACTCGGCCAAAAAAATTGGAAACGACAAGTTGTACTGCTTGGAATTCGCGACGGAAGCTACAATGCGAATATGTGTCAATCCAGTCTAAGGACATCTTATCACGAGTGATAAAAAATCAAACATCTATTCATCACATGGTGTTTGGTGTGATCCCTAGCGATGGCCATATTATGACTCCATTCATCTTCACAGACGGCCTCAGACTCAACACAGGGGCCTTCATTAATTGCGTGAAGATAGTAGTGCTGTCCTGTGTCGAGAGAGTGGCTACAGGAAGGCCCAATGTGCGGTAAGTAAATTGCTCACGAACCACATGGTTCCGTGTTCAGTCCCACTGCGTGGCATCTTGGGCAAGTGTTTTCTACTATAGCCTCGGGTCGACCAATACCTTGTAAGTGGATTTGCTAGACGGAAAGAAGACCGTCGAAAATATGCATATATATTATATATATATATATATAATATATATATAATATATATATATATATATATATATATATTCTATATATATATATGGGTGTGTGGGTGTGTGTACGTATATATATATATATATATATTATATTATATATATATATATTATATATATATATATATATGTTTGTGTGTATGTTTGTGTATCTGTTTTTGTCCGACCAACATCGCTTGACAACCGATGCTTGTGTGTTTATGTGTCTGTAACTTAGCGGATCAGTTAAAGAGACCGATAAAATAAGTACTAGGCTTACAAACAATAAGTCCTGTGGTCGATTGGCTCGACTAAAAGCGGTACTCCAGCATGGCCACAGTAACATGACTGAAACAAGTAAAAGAGAAAAAAGAATAAAGGCGTATACAAGAATTACAAATAGGTCAAGGCTATTATTCATTTTAATTTCATACATGATAACGTATACAGGTGTATTTGAGAATTATTTTAATCAACCGTAATATAATTTATTGTGTTTAAAATGAAGAACAGAAGTCAGGTTAATAGACAACGACAAATATAAGATATATGTTTGCACGCGATTAACGTACACAATAGAAAGGATGGACAGATCGATTAGTGGTATTAGAGATAGGTAAATATACTAAATGCCAAGAACACGAACAACCGACAAACGCACGCAAGCATTCACACACAAACGTATGCACACATATTCCCTCTCTCTTATCCTCTCTCTCAATCTCTCTCTCTCTCTCTGTCTCTCTAACACACGCGTGCACACAGACGCACATACGTAAATGAATTTACATATTGAAAAATGAAATGGATTAGTATTCAAAGGACAAACATCTTAGAGTTGTCATGTATCATGCCTTGATGGAAACAAGGCAGGTAAAAACGATTGCCTGTGATGTGTGCATATATTTTGTATACATGATTGCATGCATGTAGTATATATATGTAATATATATTATATATATATATATATAATATATTATATATATATATATATATATCTATATATAGATATGTATATATATATATAATATATATATATATATATATATATATATATATATATATATATATCTATATATATATATATATATATTACCGCAAAATACCGGTCAGCGACACATAGATAGATGTGCTGGAAATGTAAATCCGAAATTTACAACTACCCGCTCTATAAATTCAGTGACAACGCAACCTTCACACAACCGCCAAATAAAGAACTATATTTCATAAAAAAATTTAGACCAAGTTTAAACACCCTGGGCCCGGAATACTAAAACTAAAGATAAGTCCTCCGAAAAGCAAAGCAACATTCCACCACGGCCGCTACTTCAACAGACACTCAATCTGACGGAAAATGCTTAGTAAAAAAGGAAAAAAATTATTCGTGCAAATCTGACCCTGATACATACGATACAGCTAAGGGTCAGACCCGATTCTGATTGGTCAACAAGTTTATGACGTCTAGCTCTGCTAGAATGGACAGGATACAAACAGGGGACAGTCATTAGTCAGAATATTGATGACGTCCTTTTCTGCTTGACTAGTCACCTAACAAGTACAGACAGGGGGCAGATCTAATGTAGCTATAAGTCGTGATTGGGCAGAATCTGGATGACGTCCCGTTCTGCTTGACTAACGAAGCGACTGGTCAAAACAGGAAACAACAAGAGGCAGTTTATAATGCAGCGATTGGTCAAATAATGATGACGTCCCGTTCTAACTTGACTAACGAAGCGACTGGTCAAAACAGGAAACAAACAAGAGCAGTTATAATTCAGCGATTGGTCAAAATAATGATGACGTCCCGTTCTACTTGACTAAAAAGCCACCTAACGAAACGATTGTCCAAAACGTTGATGACGTCACACTACGCTGGATTGACCACCTAACAGGCATTATAACCGAGCACTTTCACACAAAAACTCACTAGAACCACCCAGCGAACATCCACCATGGGTCATCACAATTGCTTAAGGTAAAATGAATTCCCGCGCTCTTTCGGAAACATCAATCTTCTGTATTGACCGCTTTCCACCACCTTTGATCAGTTTTTTGTATTGAATACGTATCGCCACCGTGGGCCACTGCATCGAACACTTTGAACATATACTTCAACTATATATCAACTATACATGAACTATGTATCAACTATACATGAACTCTAAGATGTGTGACTCCGTTGTGTATTATAAATGAATTTCTTGTGTTTGACGGCATGAGCTGTCTTTTTTATATATCACTTTTTTTGATAAGGTTCATTTCAGGAACTGAAACATGTTATAATGTATATATAAAAATTAAAAATTGTATAATACAGCAGCATTTTTCGAACTTCATTTTTTACAAATATATATATATATATATATATATCTTTTACTTGTTTTCAGTCATTTGACTGCGGCCATGCTGGAGCACCGCCTTTAGTCGAGCAAATCGACCCGGGACATATCTTTGTAAGCCCAGTACTTATTCTATCGGTCTCTTTTGCCTTTGCCGAACCGCTAAGTGACGGGACGTAAACACACCAGCATCGGTTGTCAGCAATGCTAGGGGACAAACACACAATCACACACACACACCCACACACACACACACACACCACACACACAAACAACACACACATATATATAATATATATATATATATTATATACATATATATAGATATATACGACAGGCTTCTTTCAGTTTCCGTCTATCAAATCCACTCACAAGGCATTGGTCGACCCGGGGCTATAGCAGAAAACAATTGCCCACGATGCCACGCAGGGGGATTGAACCCGCAACCATGTGATTGGTTAGCAAGCTACTTACCAGAGCACTTTTATTTGTTTCAGTCATTTGACAGCGGCTATGATGAAGCACCGCCTTTAATCGAGCAAATCGACCCATGGATTTATTCTTTGTAAGCCTAGTACTTATTCAAACGGTTATTGTCTGGAGTCGAACTCGAAATCGCTGTGTTACTAGCCGCGCTCTTAACAATAACACCATATTCACACGGGCATAAGCGTAAGTGGTTAAGAGCGCAGGCTAGTAACCCCAAGATTCCGAGTCCGATTGCAGGCAGTGACTTGAATAACAACAACAACATCAATAATAATAATAATAATAATAATAATAATAATAATAATAATAATAAGAAGAAGAAGAAGAAGAAGAAGAAGAAAAAAAGAAGAAGAAAAAGAAAAAGAAGAAGAAGAAGAAGAAGAAGAAGAAAAAAAAGAAGAAGAAAAAGAAAAAAAGAAGAAGAAGAAGAAGAAGAAGAAAGGATGCCGCAAAGGCTCATATGGCTGTAAAGATCATATAATGATTAATAAAGCCATAACTGAAGACAGCCACAGAAAGAAGAAAGGCCTCAGTATGGCCTGGATCGACTACAAAAAGGCGTTTGATAGCATCCCCCACACATGGATCCTCGAAACACTAGCCATTAACAAAGTAGCACCTATCATTATAAAATACATAGGACACTCTATGAATAAATACAAACAGTGCTACAGCTCCAAACAAAAGAGGGACTCATATATACGTATAGAAGGTGTTAGAGGCCTTATACAGATGGAAATTACTATAAAATAACCAACATAGGACTGCAAAAATATCTACTTCACAAGAAAGGAAAACTGATACAAATAGCGGCAAAACACGAGCAAAACAAAAAACTGTTCTCAGTATTTAAGGAAGCTGACAATATAAACAAGAAATCATACCACCTATAAATATGAAGAAGAAGGAAGAAGAAGAAGAAGAAGAAGAAGAAGAAAAAGAGGAGGAAGAAGAAGAAGAAGAAGAAGAAAAGAAGAAGAAGAAGAAGAAGAAGGCAGAAGAAGAAGAAGAGAAGAAGAAGAAGAAGAAGAAGAAGAAGATGAAGAAACAACAAAAGCTATAAAACACATGAAATCCAAACTAAAAATAGCACAGCAATGAACCATGATAAAACGATGGCAAGAAAAGCCCCTTTATGGTAAATACTGGACTAAATTAAATGCAAAAGAAATAGACAAAGAAAAATCCCAGCAATGGTTGAGAAGCTCAGAGACAGAGGGATTTTTAATTGCAGCACAAGACCAAAGCCTCCCCACCAGAAATAACCAAAAACATGTAATGAAAAGAAATAAAACAAGTAACTGCAGAATATGTGGAGATGGACAGGAAACAATAAATCATATCATCTCTAGCTGCCCAGTCCTGGCTATGAAGGAATATATTCACAGACATGACAGAGTTGGAACCTACATTCATTGGAAGCTATGCCAACATTATGGAATAACAACAGAAAAAAGATGGTATAGGCACACACCGGAAAAGGTCACAGAAAACGAGAAAGCAACCATACTCTGGGATATGCCGATACACACAGATAGAGAAATTAAGGCCAACAGACCAGATATAGGTGTCAAAGATCATGAAGAAAAAAACATGCTTTGTAATTGATGTATCAATACCGTCAGATGACAACGTGTCTCTAAAAGAAATGGAGAAACTCTCAAAATACAAAGACCTGGAAATAGAGGTAACCAGAATGTGGAATCTAAAAACAGAAACAATTCCCATCATAGTAGGTGCATTAGGCATGATAAAAAAATATTCAGACAAATACATAACAAAAAACACCAGGACTTACAAACACATATAACATACAGAAAATTGCACTACTAGGCACTGCACACATCCTACGCAGAACACTTTCCATACAATAACCATCAGAGCATCACAACAAATCACAGCACATACCCAAGGCACACAGAGCTGCGCTAGGTAGTGAAGTGAATGCACGCTACAAAAATAAAACTACTGAATCATAATAATAATGCTGATAATAATAATAACTTCGGAAAAATACCTTTGATAGGGGACACAATTTAGAAATTTCTGCAGGACATCTGATGAAACCTGGAGAATATATTGGCCGTAACGTTGTGTTAACAACAAACAGGATGAGGACAAATATCCGTTAAATGTAAATAATATAAATAATATAAGGCTTTGGTTTTAACATTTCTTTTCCGTCCCTACAATTGTTTCTACGCTACGTAAGTCTCCAGGCGCATATGTTTATGCAACCGTTTCCCTGCATTATGAGATCTAGTTTTGTAACGTTAGATGATATGTAATTATTTTCTCAGTAAGTTCAAATTCAAAGAAGCATTTGAACCCGAGAAAGTGACATCACGGTGACAATATTTACATATTACCCGAGGAAGCACAACTAGTTCTCATACTGCAGTGAAACGGTTGCATAAGGAATTTCCTGCACACCTGAAGAACCTCGTTGAGTAGAAACAATTGTAGCGATTGAAAATATCTATCGAAATTAACTCCTTTATGTTGATTGATATAAATGAGAGAGGTCAAAAATTAAAGGTATTTTCGCCATAACATATCTTTATTATTATGACTCTGTCTTCTGCGCGTGAGTGATTATAGTTGGTACGTTTGCGGTCACGTGTTTGAACCTCATTGCGCCATTTTTCTTTCTGTCTTTACAGCGTAAGCATGGCCGCTCCACTTTCAATGTGCACAAAAAGAAGAGCGAAGAGCAGTGATCCAATACCTGTACTCGGAAGCTGTGTTAGGTACGTAACGTGAAGATTTAGTAAACTCGACAGATGGTAATCGGTTCACCATTACCACCTCTCGGATTACTGCGCTTTGTTATTCTTTAGTGCAACTCACTAGCGGAGCTGACATGCTTACATTGTAAAACCAGACAGAAAACTGTTGTGATCTGGCTCAAGTATCTATCACGTAACCACAATAGTTCCATTTATAGGCATGCATGTGCAGAAGGCAGTGAGATGATAATAATAAAGTAATGCTATAGCGAAAGTGCAGATAACTGTTTTACTTCCTCTCGTATATATATATATATATATATTATATATATATATATATAATATATATATATATATATATATATAATATATATATATTATATATATATATATTATATATATATATATATATATATAATATATATATATATATGTATATATGTATATATATATATAATGTATGCAGAGTTAGCGGTTATAGTAACCGACTGCGAAATAAAGTATATGTATTTACTATCGGTACTAGCTATCTGTGTTACCTTTGGGTATGGGTATGCAGGCCCACTATGCTTGTAGAGTACAGGTACCAACAGAATACACACTAATTTAACAGGAATCAGAAAATGAATAATCAGAATAATCAGAACATGGACAAAACTTTACATCAACAAACAAATCAGTTGTACCACATACGTAGCTTATTATTTACTACAAATCATGACATAACATTTTAATGACATAACAACCCGTTTCCGCTTCCGATGTCAGTCAATGCCTACAAAAGAATTACGAAAAAAATGTTCTTCATCTTCATAGGGTATTCGAAGTAGAAAATGAAGCGGAGACCTAATATATTAAAATCATACAATCTTCCATTTTTTTGTGAAATAAACACACACAATATTATTTTTCGTCACTCGTTTATTACTGTTCTTATTTTATTATTTTAACTCATGTTTATGGACATAAACACACACACGAAAACGAAGAGTGTCGCTGAAGACGTCACAGATGTGAAACGAATGATTTTCGGACAATAGACATGAGTTAAAATAATGAAATAAGAACAGTAATAAACGAGTGAAAAAATAAACATAGTGCGTGTGTTTATTTGGCAAAACAATGACCGTCCCGAAATACATCAATAAAAGAATATATATATATATTTGGGTTTTTTTTCTCCTTGTTTCTTCCTGTGTTCCTTTACTCACACATATACATACATATATAAATACATACATATACAAATAAGCATACACATATATATTTGCGTAACTATTTATGAGACCACCTGGGCATGTGTGGGGGTGCACATTTGCTTTTCTCTCAGTATCTACTTTTCTATCTCATCTATCTATCTATCTATCTATCTATCTATCTATCTATCTATCTATCTATCTATCTATCTATCTATGTGTATGTCTATATGTTTCTGCGTACATAAGTGTTTCTAAATGTGTATATGTTCTTATACCTATAAGGCTGTAGAGATACTGATTGGCGGAAGAATAAACAAATTAGTATCAGAGAATGGTTACGTGCATGTAGTATAACGCAAGCTCGATAGACTGAACGAATGAATTTATTGATTTATTCAGAAAACCAGTGTGTGTGAGAAAGTGGTATAATGTGTGATATAATGTTGCATATATCTGTACCACTGTAAGTTAGATATATACGTATCAAAAGTGAGTGAGAATATGATATATGAGTGCAAATAGAAAGACAAGTCAAAATGAAATTGTAAAACCATCTCAATAAACATAGACGTTGACAAACATATCATCCGATAGGTAAGATACAGAACAAATGGATTTATGCTTAGCCAAATACGTAAAGCGATAGGTTAAAAGATATGATATCAGTTGACCTACAAATTTATATTAATATATATATATATATGTGTGTGTGTGTGTGTGTGTTGTAGATAGTGGTGTGAAAGCAATCTCTAGATCCTATTGAATGATATTTACTTATGCCATTGTTACAATCTAATATGTCGTATGTAAAAAACTTTCATTTCTGTTTGCAATTGAAACACGTGTAATGGTGAATAAAGAATACCCCAATTTTTCCCCCTTTACTGTTTTCATATGTTGGTATGTATATATACATGTAGTCATATATATATATATATATATATATATATGTGTGTGTGTGTGTGTGTGTGTGTGTGTGTATATATATATATGCATATCTATACAATTACAGACACACACACTCACACACACACACACACACATATATATTTATAGATAGATTGATAGATAGATAGATTTACCGGTATATTTTGAGAGAAGCTAAAAGGTAGATATTCAGAAGATGATAATTCGCGTATATTCATATGTGAAATAATTATATGTTGACAAAATAAATTCACATGCAGTTAAAAAAAAAATCCAAAACAGAAAACTAAGTGCATGGTATTTTATGTCCGACAGCTATTCCTAGGAGCTCGAGATTAAGCTATAATTCTAATGTTCAAAATTAGCAGTTGGACCGCAAAATGTCATGGATCTGTTATCCATAGGCGTAGCAGTGGCTGTGTGATAAGTAGCTGGCTTACGAACCACATGGTTCCGAGTTCAGTACCACTGCGTGGCACGATCTACTATAGCCTCGGGCCGAACAAAGCCTTGTGAGTGGATTTAGTAGATGGAAACTGAAAGAAACCTCTCGTATATATGTATATGTATATATATGTATGTGTGTGTATATGTTTGTGTGTCTGTGTTTGTCCCTCCCCCCAATATCGCTTGACAACTGATGCTGGTGTGTTTACGTCCCCGTCATCTAGCGGTTCGGCAAAATAGACCGATAGAATAAGTACTAGGCTTACAATGAATAAGTCCTGGGGTAGATTTGCTCGACTAAAGGCGTTGCTCCAGCATGGCCACAATCAAATGACTGAAACAAGTAAAAGAGTAGACGAGTAAAAGAGAATAGATGAATGCATGTAAATATTACCGTAACACCAGTTTCCTTCGTTAGGGTTGGTTTGGCATATAGACATTCACATATTGGGACTAGAGAATTGAAGTATACAATGGGAGAGTAGGAGAGTGAATAAACGAAGGGAAAAGGGAGGGCAGGCGGTAGAGGAAGAATGGAGTTCACGTGGTATGTGGGAAATGGAGTGTTGAAGCAGAGGAAGTGCAAGAAGAGATAAAAGAAGCAAAGTATTGAAAGGGACGTGAAGTGAGTCAACATTGGATGAAAAAGAAGTAAAAGCGTTCTGTCAACAGACGAGGAAAACGACGTGAGGTAGGTTGTATTGTGAAGGTAAGCGAGTTTGAACGTTATGTTGTTATAAAAATGTTTATATATATTTCTTTATTATCCACAAAGGGCTAAACACAGAGGGAACAAACAAGGACAGACAAACTGATTAAGTCGATTACATCGACCCCAGTGCGTAACTGGTACTTCATTTATCGACCCCGAAAGGATGAAAGGCAAAGTCGACCTCGGCAGAATTTGAACTCGGAAGGTAACGACAGACGAAATACGGCTACGCATTTCGCCCGCGTGCTAACGTTTCTGCCAGCTCGCCGCCTTATGTTTATACATCAGATGTTTATAAAGAATAGTGAAGACATGGTGCTTAGTGAGTAGGGGTATTCGGTTCATGATTGTAAGGTCGTGAGTTCGATATCTTCTCGGGCGTTTTGTCCTTTAGCACTTTTTTTTCAGTTAGCTCCAGCCCATTCAGCTGGTAAAAATAAGTTGTACCTGTAAATTTAAGTGGCCAGCCTTGTCACATACTGTGTCACGCTGAATTGCTCTAGGAATTACGTTAAGGGAACGCGTGACTCAAGTGTGCTAAGCAGCGTGAACTTTAATTTCCCAAGCAAGTTGTTCCTTTGATCGGATCAACATGAACACTCTTCACCGTAACCGACTGAGAGCCAGTATAAATCAGGTATGGCTGAGGCTAAGGAAATAAAACGAAGCGGCCATGAAGGAAGTGGGGAGAGGTAGGGCGACAGCGGGGGAAGGGCTGCTGAAACAGAAAGGTAGTTACAAGGAGAACATTTTTGGGGCGGATAAAAAACTTATAGATATTGGAACTGCTTATAGATACATCCAGAAAGAAAAGGGGGAAAAATCGACCAAAGCGTTTGGGGTAGTGTCAACGAATGTATACTGATGTGAGGAGGAAGGTTTGATACGAATTGAAAAATAGTAGGAAACGAGGAATACTAGTGGAACACACCAATACAAACAGTGATTCAGTGCAAACATTACAGAACTGATAGCTTTCAGTGGGGCAGAGAACAAAATCATGCAATGTTGTAGAGCTCAGCTGTCCAGTAGATGTGAATATACCAACGGAAGTTCAGGAAAAAGAGAATGTTGATAGTAAATTAATACACAACTTACAGTTCTTATTTGTACCGATTATCATATTTGCATTGGGTTATGTACCTACAAATTGACACAAACTCCTAGAAATACTTGGTTTTTCAAAATAAGTTCAAAAGAACTGTCACCGATCTGTCAAATTAAATACTCTCTTATATACATGCATATATCTGTGTGTCTGTGTGTGAAGAAATATTTGTGCGAAAGAAACCACACTATTTGTAATACAAATGAATTCCGAGAAATTATAAATCATGATTCTAGTGATTAGGAGAAAGAAAATATAGAAATAAAGTTACAAGCACTTAACTGGTAGCTTAAGTACAGTATAGGATGCTATTTCTGATTATAGATAATTAAGGATATATTCATGATATAAAAGACATTCTTATTTCATTAATGGATGTTAAAATATAAAAAGATCGATTCCGATTTAGTCACAAAACCACCAGTTTTGATGGAAACGGATTACTCATTACTGTCAACCTCTGTTCTTGACAGACGTTTTATTTTATCGATCCAGAAAAGATGTGAGGCAAATTTGACTTGTTTGATATTAATTCGCTACTTAAAGAACCAGAAAACTAACGAATTATATTTTTCAGACGCTCTAGCGAATGAACCAGGTCGGCGACTTAAATAACACTAGATTCTGTCTCTTATGATACGTAATAACATACTGTTAAATTTTACTATGCAACTGGAAAGAAAATTTGATTCAGTTCTTTATTTTTCTGTTTGAAAATGTGCGTTTAAAGCCGTTTAGTTATTTGAAAGCCAAATGTCTCCATGTGATTAATTTTGAATGTCGATAACTTATTTAAAGATTGCTAAAGCAAATTCAATATGGTTCTGAATTACGTAAACGACAATGTTTGTGCAAAAGTTAATATTGAAATATAGTTAAAAATTTTCATATATTTAATTATTGGAATGCATTTAAAAATTATGTAAATAATTTAATCAGTCAAACATATTCAAAAAACCATTTAAATTATTTAAGATATTTATATTTATAAGCAAAATTGCTACACATTAAACATGTGATTAAATATGGGAGCGCGTTGCTGATTTTAATTATTGAGTCTTTTTGTTTTGTTTTTTTTGTTTTGTTTTTTGTGTGTGTTCTCCACGTTTTTAATGAATATCAGATATTTACGAAAACGAAGTCACATCGTTGTTTACTTTGGCACAATAAACGATTTTTATGCCTTATAACTTCATTGAAACAGAAAGACACTACTTTGAAAATGGATTATGGTGATTAAGGTAGTTCTTCATACATTTGCTCGCTTTAGTGTGTGGGGGTGGATGTGTGTGTACATATGTTTTGTTGGAAGTAGGTGTTTATGGGGTTTTCATAAAAGTGTATGAAGAGAAGTGACATGTTCCTGCAAGAGTTTCAATAAATATATTCTATAGTAAATAGGATTGATAACTTAGTGATTTTCCTTGTATTGTGTGATGTTGTATTCAAATCATGTATATTTTATTTTCCTCTTGAACTGCGCCTGCTGTAATTTAATTATTGTTGTAACACTCCAGTAGTCCTTCTAATAAGCGCATTCTGAATACATTTTAGTTAATGCTATTCTTTTGTGAATAAAAAATTAGTGTTACCTGTTAATTTTCAAATATACTCAAGTATTTCGATTCGCTACGTATAAAATTTTATCTAGTTGCAGATTGCCAATCTGGAATTATGATACGCTATAAGGTCCCACGCATAAATAAGAAACTAGAAATTTTTTAAAAAGCTATAGTATTCCTCACAGTATCAGGAAGTCCCTAAGGAATTACGTAGCAATAACAATCCCTCACAACTACATATTTCCCTACAAATAATGTGAGTGTTCCTTGCAATTTATTGCAAGTATATATTTCCGATGGTTTGGTTATTCCATCAACGTTTCTATGTCGAACAGCAAAGCATTTTGCTTCATGACTCATAAAATAAACATTTGATTTCTTTTTACGTAGCATAATCACAATATCATATTTCTGATAAATGCTAAATGCAATAGATACTACATATCTGAGAATCATTAAAAGTATGGCTTCAATATCGTAGATTAGTTACCGTTTTGCATCAACTTCCATTTAGAATTTCTAATTGAAGTTGTATTTATCTTTAAAATATATAAACCGCTGTATATGAGAACTATTGTTATTGTAAATACGTAATTATGATTAGAGATTGATTTTCAGGATGATAAGATCAAGTATGGTACTGCTGATAAAGCCAAAAGAAATTTTAAAAGGATTTGATCGGTAACATTAAGAGAATAGCCGTCAAATATAAAACAGAACAAGAATTAATAGTATCTGTTCTATCTTATGTTTTCTACAATGCGCGGAAAACCCTGACAGCTTCTGACAATAACGCTTAGAGAAAAATATGTAGCTTCTATATAGTTTTACACACATTTTTTTTATTTTATGCGTTTCAGCCAAATTGCTGTTGTCATTCTGGTGCATTGTTGGAATCATTAATTACATTTAAAACATTTTTTTGGTGAAGATTATCTTTGATAATGCTTCGCTGTATGTGTTTCATAGACATACACACACACACACACACATATATATATATACATATATATATACATATATATGCATATAATATACATAAATACATTCATACATACAAACATATATATATATAATACTCAATGTGACAATTATGTAAAAAACTTTTTTTGAACCCATATTATTCAATGTTCCTTAAATGTAACTTTTGACAATCTTTTACCAAAGAGTGAAACCGGTTAAGTAAATAAACATCGTTTAAATTGCATTTTCAAACCTTTTTTCTTATATAATCCCACTCGTGCGATACCCCACAACTCAACTTTTTTATATATATATAAACATCACACGAGTCCCGAAAATGCCACCTAAATCACAACAAGCAGAATCTTTAATGAACCAAAATATCCTAAAAGAATTACAAGAAATCTCCTCGAAACTTTCAACCATAATAAACAATGTCGAACAATCGCACTTATACCTAAATGGACTCATGGAGGCCAAAACAACCAATCAAATCCCTGACATCATCCCAACACTGCAAAACCTAATGAAATCCACAGAGACGGCAGTGCTCCCAAAGCAGGAGCAAACTAAAGACTGCTTCTCAATTAAAAGCTCTCTTAACAACACCTGGAGTAAAAATCTCAAAGCGCGTAAGTTTGCCTTCTGGAATTTCATAAAAAATAACAACAAAGCTGACATTTATTGAAAAGTGGCTCAACTCCACCCCTATCATCCTACCCAGAAAACTACAAATAAAACCCATCGAAAATGAACCAGAAAACCAAAAAAACCTCAGGAGAAACTAGCTTTTGAAAAATTCAAGACGGAAGTAGAACTCTTGCGGCTCAGAGCCAACGCCAGTGAAGAAAAATCCAAGACCCTTGACAATGAAATGCAGATTGAAATCTCAAAACACTGTGAAGGAGCACTCCTTGATGAAACCACCAAACTCTGGAGAAAAAACTGCGAGGATGAAGAAATAACATCCCTCCAACGAATGGAAAAAAACAGCTGGTTCACCAATTATGAAAAGAGTTCACAAAGGAACACCTTTCTAGCAACCCATATTTTAAAATATCTACTTCAACTCACACCCCTCGCCAAAAACAAAGAAAACCAACCACAAAAAACACCGAAACACCCACCACCCCTAACATCGACAACAACAACAACAGAACTTACAGACAGCACCACATCCCATCAAAAGAACCGAGACACCCATCATCACACGACAAAACTTTACCAGACAACGTAGACCCCAACCCACACAAGAACCGTTCCAGATTCCGAGATCCTACCCATCACTTAGAAACCCATCTCTGAACTATGATTGTAGATTCCAACCCAAACCGCTCCTAACTCAGAGTTCTCCCCCAACATATAGGGATTCACTTCTAAACCATGAATATAGTTTCCAACCCACTCTAAGGAACCAACATTACACCCAGGACAAACACCCAAACCCTGGAATAACCAAAACTTTTCCAGGAGGCCACACCAACAACCAGACCCTGGAACAACCAAAACCTCCTCAACAGACAACATAGCAACGGGGGACAGAATCACAACAACCAAAACCTCTTCAACAGACATTTCAACGGGGGACAGAATCACATACAAGCAAAATACCACAAATAGAAGAACCCCCAGGATTCCTTTTTTAGGCAAGGGCATCAGTTTCCACGACACCAGATGGTAGATACCAACCCCGAAAACCAAAATAGTGAATCTTTCTAACCTAAACCTGTCGACACCACAAATAAAAATCCTTCAAGAGGACTAAAATTCACCCCAACTCCGCAATACCCTAACCTGAGGAAATACAGGATGACATCTCGCACTTCTGCAGAAAATTACGCCTCACAGAGGAATTTTTTGACAGGAAAACTAATAATATCGACGATTCAATGGTCTGTAACAAAAGCAACTATAATCCCATAAAAGGCAAAAACAAAACCTTAGACAAATTTTGCGATTACATCTCCAACTTCCCTTATGGTGAACTCCCACAACCTAAACTGAAACCCAACACCAGTAAAAGAGAATGGGAAATCATCCATACGCTACGAGACAATCATGACGTCACAATAAAGGAAGCTGATAAGGGTAGTACGGTCGTTGTTATGAATACTGAGCAATATAAAAACTCTGTATCTCTCCTTTTAGAGGATACCACATACTACGAAAGAGTAGTCGACTACCAGCAATCCAAAACAATGACCAATCTGAAGGCACTCATTTACCAACACCGGAATGACTTGACAGCAAAGGAATGCGACTACATTACTAAATTTAATTGCAAAACCAGCACACTCTATGGGCTTCCAAAAATACACAAGAGTCAAATTATCACAGAAGCTTGCAAAAAGTCCACTTCAACCTGCATCACTATACCACATCCCACTGATCTCAAACTGAGACCAATAGTGGCAGGCCCAAGTTGTGAAACACACAGACTTAGCAACTTTATAGATATCATCTTAAAGCCAATACTGAAACACATTCCAAGTATTGTAAGAGATGACCTGGACCTATTAAACCATCTCCCCAAACATGCCGATAAAGACACCTTAATCGTTTCTTTTGATGTTATTAATCTTTACACCACAATCCCACATGAATTTGGACTGGAAGCCATTAAATTCTGGCTGGATAAATATCCCAATGAGATCCCGGAAAGAATTAAAAAAGAATTCATAATTGAGGGCCTCAAATTTATTCTGCAAAACAACTTCATGTATTTCCACAACAACACTTACAGACAGGTCTCAGGTACTGCAATGGGTACGAAAGTTGCACCTACCTATGCAAACCTGGTGATGGCCTACCTGGAATCACATATCTATGAAAAATCCAAATATAAGTACGGCCAGTCTTTCCACAAATACCTGTTGGAGAACTGGAAACGCTACTTAGATGATTGCCTCATCCTATGGTCCCACACACTCGACCAACTTATAGACTTCAAAAACCTTATCAACAGTGTAAAAACAACATTCAATTCACAATGGAATATAGTCAGGACCAACTCCCTTTTCTGGACATCCTAATCATTAAAAAAGGCGTCAACATTGAAACTGACATCCATTACAAACCACTGACTCTAAACAATACCTTCTATTCACCTCCAATCACCAAAACACACAAAGACAAATATCCCCTTCAACCTAGCGAGAAGAATCTGCACTATTGTCTCAAATGACACAACACGAAATAGAAGACTCCGGGAACTAAGGGCAATTCTTCTCGAAAGACATTACCCGCATCACTAGTAGACAACGGAATAGAACGGGCCAAATCAATCAACATTCAAGACCTTCGAAAACCCAAACACATCCACAGTACAGTCAATAGCCTCCCTTATCTCTCAACACACAACCCAAGGAATTCAGAAGCTTACACTATTATATATACACAACACATTCCACAACTAAATCAAGACCACGCCTGAAAAAATACTGGCAGCTCATAAAATAATAAAAAGTAAGAGACAACCTAAATCCCTAAAAAACCTCCTCACCAACGCAAAATTACACAAACACAACCCACCGCCCACCATCATAAAATGTGGTCGCGCCCAACTGCAAGACCTGCATCCACCTCATTGAGGGATCATCGTACAAGTTCCACTCGGGACACACATTTATCATAAAAAATAATTCACGTGCGCATCAAAAAATTTACTCTACGTCATAAGTGTGAAGGATGCCATGAAGATTACATAGGGCAAACGAGCCTTACCCTCAGAGACAGAATGACAGTTCACCGACAACAACTGAGGGACCCCTCCACAAGACAGATACCACTAAGTGGACACTAGAGACCTTTGTGCACACAATAAGTCCCCCCAATTCTTAGTCTTCCCACTATACCAATGCTCGGACAACACCACAGACCAAACACGAATAAATAAGGAAAGTAATCTTATTCAAAAATACAGACGACAACTAAACATACTCTAACATACCCCCTGGAAACACATCCAGAGCAAACACACAGGGACGCGCGCACGCTCACAGCATATCGTGCGGGCGGGCACATGCGCGCATCGGCACGCATAGGACACACTAGCGGGCATTGACCACACACATACGTGGCATGCACACGCATGCATTATATATATGTAGGTGATGTATGTGTGTGAGTGTTGTGTGTGTGTGTGTGTGTGTGTGTGTGTGTGCGTGTGTGTGTGCACGTTGTGTGTGTGTGTGAGTGCGCGGGTGTATATATATATATGTGTGTGTGTGTGCACTGTGTGCGTGTGTGTGTGCACTGTGTGCGTGTGTGTGTATGTGTGTGCGTGCGCGCACGTTGTGTGTATGTGTGTGTGCACGTGTGTATATATGTGTGTGTGTGTGCACTGTGTACGGGTGTGTGTGTATGTGTGTGTGTGTGAGCATTATGTACGTATGTATATATTTACATGTGTATTTGTTTTTAAATATATATATATATATATATATATATATGTGTATATATATGTGTATGTGTGTATGTGTGTGTGTGTATATTTATTTGCTTGTTTATGTGTGTATAAACATGTACATTATTTGCATGCGCATTGTGTATATGTATATTGTATGTATGTGTATTGTATATGTATGTGTACAATTAAGTGTATATATGTGTGTGTATGTGTGCAGTGTATATGTATATTGTAGGTGTGCTATATATGCGTGAATACAGGTATGTGCATTGCGTGTATATATATGTATACATTGTGTATGTATGTTATGTGTGTGTGTGTGTGTATATACATTATATGTATGCGTACGTGTATGTGTTGCGTTGTATGTATGTGTATTGTGGGTATATGTGGTACATCTATGTATGTGTATGTAAACACTATTTATATGTATATGTGTATATATGTATATGCATTGTCTATATATATATATATATGTATGTACTGCGTATGTATATTGCATGCATATATTGTGTATGTATATTGCTTACATGCTGTATGTGTATATTGTATGTGTGTATATATATGCTAGGTGTATTTGTGTGATATTTATATTATGTATGTATGTGTGCGTGTGTTGTGTGTGTGTGTGTGTGTGTGTGTGTTGTGTGTGTATGTGTGTTATATATCTGTGTATGTTATATATAGATACATATTATATTTGTGTGCTGTGTGTATATGTGATATATGTGGGTGCGTTGTGTGTGGGTGTGTGTGTTCTGTGTGTGTGTGTGTGTTGTTTGTATGTGGTGTGTGTTTGTTTACTATGTGTGTGTGTGTGTGTGTGTTGTTGTGTGTGTGTGTGTGTGTGTATATATGTGTGTGACAAACAGACGCTATCTGACCAGCGGGCACGAACACATCTATTCACACCCGCATACTAACCTCCTGATAACCCCAAAATCATTCATGCATAAAGGGGAAGTATACACCACATTGGCTACTTCCTCTGTTCTCTCAGTTCAGCCTTTCTGCTAATCCCAACAGGTCAGTAAAAACATATTCTCGCCTTGTACTTAAAATATTCTGAGATGTATAAAAAAGCCATTCTAATTTTTGCTGTCAAAAGGCTGTATATATATACCGAAGATTGTATATATATACATGTAATGTGACAATTTGCGACAACCAATAATTAACGCAACCAATTCTCAATAATATATTGTTTTTATCCTTTTCTGCCATTTTCCCAAACATTCTCATCACACTATGAACTTCTCTGTTACCAAACACCATATCTATACATGTAATGTGACAATTATGTATAAAAAAACATTTTTGAATTCATAATATCCAATGTGACAATTATGTAAAAACCTTTTTGAATGCATAATACTCAATGTGACAATTATGTAAAAACCTTTTTGAATGCATAATACTCAATGTGACAATTATGTAAAAACCTTTTTGAATGCATAATACTCAATGTGACAATTATGTAAAAAACTTTTTTTGAACCCATATTATTCAATGTTTCCTTAAATGTAACTTTTGACAATCTTTTACCAAAGAGTGAAACCGTTTAAGTAAATAACATCGTTTAAATTGCATTTTCAAACCTTTTTTCTTATATAATATATATATATATATATAATATATATATATATATTGATAATGAGACAATACTTGTACACACCAAAGTACTGAAGACAGAAGAGTCCCAGAAATCATTTTTTTAAGGCCAGAGCAACAAAATCCCCGACACCAGATGGTACATACCAACACTGAAAATACAAAAATCTCTCAAACCTAAACATGTGAACCCAAAAAATCAAAATCCTCTCAAATGGACTGAAATTCACTCCAACTCCACAATACTGTAACCTTAGTGAAATACAGGATGATTTCTAACATATTGCAGAAATTTACGCCTCACAGAGGAATTCTTTGACAAAGGATATATTAACGGTGAATCAATAGTTCGCAATAAAAGCAATTATAATCCTACAAAAAGCAGAAAGAAAATTCTGGACAAATTTTGTGACTACATTTCAAACTTCCCTTATAGTGAACTACCAAAACCTAAACCTAAATCCAATACCAGTAAAAGTGAATGGGAAATCATCTACGAGTTACAAAACAATTATGACATCACAATCAAGGAAGTAGATAATGGTAGTACTGTCGTAAATATGGACACTGAACAATACAAAATCTCTGTATCTCGCGTCTTACGAGATACAACCTACTATGAAAGAGTAGTCAACTACCAACAATCAGAAACAATTTCCAAAGTAAACACACTTATTGGCCAACATCGAAATAGCTTAACGGCTGAGGAATTCGACAACCTCACAAATTTTGATTGCAAAACCAGCAACATCTATGGGTTTCCGAAAATTCACAAGAGCAAAATAATTACCAAAGCTTGCAAAAAGTCCACCTCAACCTGCATCACTGTACCACGTCCCACTGATCTCAAACTGAGACCAATTTTGGCAGTCCTAAACAGTGAAACACACAAATTAAGAAACTTCATTGATATACTCTTACAACCAATACTTAAATACATACCAAGTATTTTAAGATATGACCAGGACCTCCTAAACCAACTTCCCAAGAATAACAATAGAAACATTTTCATCGTCTTTTTTTGTATGATAATACTTTATACCACGATCCCACACCAATATAGATGAGAAGCCATTACATTCTGGCTAGAAAAATACCCCAGTGAGGTCCCGGAAAAAATTTAAAAAGTAATTTATCATTGAGGGCCTTAAGTTTATCCTCCAAAACAACTTCTTAACTTTTAATAATAATACCTACAAAAAGGAGTCAGGAACTTAAATGAGTACTAAAGTTACCCCAACTTATATCAAACTCGTGATAGCCTACCTAGAATTACAAATCTATGATCAATCCAAATCAAGATACGACCTATCTTTCCACAAATACCTGTTGGACAATTGGAAAAGCTACTTGGACTGCATTATCCTGTGGTCTCACACACTCGACCAATTCAATGACTTCAAAAATTTAATCTACAGTGTCAACAACCATATCCAATTTATAATGGAATATAGTTCAAGACCAACTTACATTTCTAGACATTCTTATAAAAAAGGCACCAACATTGAAACTGATATCCAGTTGAAACATACTGATTCCAAACAACATCTGTTCAACTCCAATCATATATATATTTATGCAAAAAGTGAGAATTGCTTTAATTTCAGTGACCCTCCTTTAGTTGACTCAAGCAGATTTGTTTCTTTGAACCCTCAACATGTTCTTTCTGACACAAACATCGACGCCACAGAAATTTATTAAGGCAGCATATGATCAATCGATTCCGTGTTTGATTTCAGGCAGTGACCTAAATAATAACAACAACAATAATAATAATAATAATACTAATAATAATAATATAATAATAATAATAATAATAATAATAATAATAATAATAATAATAATAGTGCAAAAGATTGTCTTAACTGGTACATCACACGTATTGAGAAGAGCATTGTCGATGTGAGAACTGTTGCTGCTCATGTATTTTAAGTTAACTTTAAAAAAAAAATTTAAAAAAAACAAAAAAATGAACGAACTACTGAGTTTGGTTTAATGGCCTACCAATATACACTATGAGTTTCTTTGCCCTAGGAGTCGGGAAGACACTCGGCAAGAAATGGAAGAAAATTTGAAAGAAGAAAAAAAAATTAATAATAATAATAATAATAATAAGAAGAAGAAGAAGAAGAAGAAGAAGAAGAAGAAGAAGAACAACAACAACAACAACAAAACAACAACAACAACAACAACAGCAACGACAACAACATCGAAACTTTCCTTAGGAATGAGACCCAGGTTCGCAAGACACCTGATGAAATGCTTTGTTAACAACAAACAATATGAGGACAAACTATCAGTCAATTGTAAATAATGTAAATTAGGTTCATACATTCCATAATCCAAGAATGTGAGATCATAATTTACGCCTTACGATAATCGATCCATGATATAGCTAAGTTAGTTTTCTCCTCTTACATTTTCTAAGTACAGTTTTGTCTACCAGGAGTGGATCCTTGGTATCACTGCACTTACGCTTTCAATTTTTCTACTCATGTAGAAGGACTCCATTTTTTCCAGATGTTCGTACATTCAGTCTGCGAATATTTCAGTCAATAATTTCCACATAGATGGTAAGCAGGATATCGGATTGTAATTGTGTGCCGAATTGCCTTTTTGGATGTTTTTCAAGCACAGCACTGTCCTAGCCATCATTAACCACTCTAGATTTACTTGGTCGACATTTAACAAGGTGTTGAGTTATGCAGCTATTCGTGCATGACATTCATCAAATCTTCTAATCTAGTAGACTTGAAATCCATCTGGTCCTGGGGCTTACACTTGCCCATTCTTTTATTTTATTTTTTTGTTTGTTGCGTTCCTTCACTTCCCTAACTGAAATGAATAGCTCTGTCTGTTTGGGACAGACTACTATTTGTTTCAGTTCATGCAACCATTCTGCATCCTTCTTGTGCTCCTTGTCTCTACTCCAGATGTCAAGGTAACACCTTTGACTTTCAATGTTATCTGGTATCAACATTTCATCTGTACTCTATGCATTTATTTCTTTTTAGGACTTCTTCTGAGATACACTGAATAACCTATTCTGCTGGTATCACTTCATTCTTCAGGCATATCTTACCGTTCTTGGCATTCTTTGCAACGGGACGCTATTTCAGGTCCTCAATTACCAATTTTCAATATCATACATCCTGTTTAGTGACCCGTACTTTGGATCGCTTTTAAACTTCTTTTTCGTTCTAACACAGAAATGTCCTTCGAGAGCCTATCTAACCACGCCTGCATTCATTTTTTCCACCATCGATATTTTCCTTTGTCACACCCATTATATCCTTTCCCTTGTCATCAACACCAACATTTTCTGCTACGACGATACTTGCTACACTGATCAAATTATTTCTTCTCTGATGTTTTTTGTTCGGATTTATTTCAGAATTTCCTTCACAATTTTAGTTTCTTGGTTCAATTTCCACCGACCAAACTTTTTTAAGTTTGCAAATAATGTCGCTATCGTTCTCCTTGCCTTTATCTGTCGGAGATTGCCCTTTGCCCATCTACCATGACACCATTAGCTTTATTGTCCTCTTCCAAACCATCGATGTCTCTTATCGAGCAGTCTATCACTGTTCTTTCTTTTTATTTAGAGATCTCACATCTATTTTATGGGATAAATTTTAACAGTAAGATCTGTATTTCCATCGTTACCTCTGCGGCTGCTGCTTTTCAATGCCCATCTGTTGATGCCTTCAAGTTCTGCTTCTGTGATCCAACGGCTTTTTTCTTATTGCTCTAGCTTGATCACATAATCTCTGTTCCGTGAGTTGAAACAATCCTATTTCTCTCCATTGATTATATATATGTTGTCGGTATCCTGTAATATGAACGCTATTTTCATCTACATGTTTGTTCAGGTTGTATAACTCTAAGACCACAGTATTGAATTATTTGTTCCATCTACGGCATGTCTGCTCATCTCTTCCTGGATAACGATATGCTGGTGTCGGACTAGTATTTCTGCGGCGGCCGGGTGCAAAACTGTGACCGTCAACGTTTTCAGTTTCATTATCGTCGTTATTCACAATATTTGGTTTTTTGATTGTTACTCATAAGAGGTAGCAATTATCAGGTTGCGCAATTACCAGTTATTTTAATGTGACTCCATCACATGATGTATAATCAATCAGGACATGTGGCAAATCCCACTACATCCTTTCATTATTAATATTTTTATCATCACTGATATTATTATATTCATTTTCTTCGATTTGTTATTGTTAGTATTTCCACTGATCCGACGTGAGTCCTGGCAAAAGAATAATAATAATAATAATAATAATAATAATAATAATAATAATAATAATACCAACAACAACAACAACACAACAATAATAATATTACTAATAATAATAATAATAATTATTATTATTATTATTATCATTATTATTATTATTATTGTTGTGTTGTTGTTGTTGGTATTATTATTATTATTATTATTATTTTTATTATTTTTATTATTATTATTATTATTATTATTATTATTATTACTATTATTATCATTGTTATTATTAAATATTTATTATTAAAAGTTGATTAGTTTCAACTAGTTTTGCACTTCAGGTAATCATAAATAAGTGAGCGTTGATGGGAATAGGATGAGAAAAAAGCACCTTGGTGAATAGCCCAAATTCTACAGGTCGTTAAATAAATTTGGCAGAATGTGAGGAGGTCAGCAATGGACATTCATGTGCGATAAGGAGACAAAAGAGGCTTTGCATACTTGGGGTTAGCAGAAGGTAAATGTGTTTCCTACTACTAGAAATCAATGCGACCGCTAAACTTAACCTTGAAAAGAACCAATTCACCTTGTTCTATTTTTAGAAAAGAAAAATATTTATACACAAACATATATATATATATATATATATATATATATATATATATATATATAATATATATATATATATATATATACATATATATATATATATACATATATACTGATATTCGCATTGTTGAATTTTTGAATTTGTGAATTTTTCTAGGGTTTTTTTTTAAATAGATACTGCAGTGGTTTAGAATTGTTGTAAACGTGCAATTTTATATATTGGCAGGTGTCTACCTCCTTAATTTTTGTTTTTATTTTTTTCATCGTGTTTGTAATTATGTTGTAGCAATAAAAGGTATGTTAACATATTCGGATTATCAGGGACAAAAGAAAAATGAAATTATAGATATTGATGTTTTAAAATTTTTTCGAGATATTTGTTTGTATGTCTGAACAGAACACACTGTTGTGTCTTTGCAATAAAAAGTATGTTTACATTTTCGAATTCTCAGGAAGAAAAGAAAGAAAAGAAGAGTCAAATTTTCACAGAAAGTTGTAGATATTAAAGTTTTAAAATTTACTAAAGATAGTCTTTTGCATGTCTGGACAGAGAAAACTGTAGTGTTCTTGGAATGAAAAGGCTGTTTACATCTTTGAATACTCAGGAAGAAAGGACAGGATAGGTGTGCACAAAATTTGTAGATATTGAAGTTTTAAGCTGATCGTTTGTGTGTTTGGAAACTGAGCATATGTAAGTATCTTAACTTATTTTGAGGGTGTATACTTTCAGTGCTAAGCCGAAAATGGAGCTCCAACTGAAAAAGTGTGGTGCGTTGTTCTTGAGGACAGGCAAAATCAAGTGTATGGATGGGCTAGCGATACCTTCGGGGAAGGTCATGAAGCAGGTAGAAGAGCGGGCTATAATAATTGGGGGATATTGGAAATGGATAATTTCATCTAGAAAAATAGTATTAATATTTAAGGTGGAGTATATGCGCAGACTAGGACTGATGCTTAAGTCGAAATTAAACAGGAGGAATAAGATTGAAGCTATCAACACCGGTGCGGCTTCCCTTAGATATGAAGCAGGTGTAATCGCATGTACAATAGACGAACTAAAGCTTAGACAGAAAGACAAGGAAGTTGCTAACTACTTATGGGACAGCCCACCCAAAAATGACACCAAAAAGGTTGAATTTACAAAAAAAAAGAGGTTTCAGACGACTAATTGGATGCGAACACAACATTAGAAGAAACCAAAACAACATAGTATCGAATATAGAAAATGCCACAGAACCGCAATTACTGGAAGTAAGATTCTGAGGATAGGATAGAAAATTGCAAAGATAAAGCACTGTAGAGACACTTGAGAATGAATGAAACTGACAATAGGTGAATAAAGACAAGAATGCATGAAAAAATGCATAGGGATGTTAAAGATAAGACAGAGAAAAAGAGGGCTATAGATTACAAAATGTATTTAAAACTTGAAAAGCAGGCTCTATTCTGTGCTGCCCAAGATCAAGAATTAAGAATCAATTACATCAATTAGAGAATAAACAACACATCAGTAAGTGATAAGCGCAGAATTTGTGGACATAATAGTAAAACCGTATGACATATTACCAGTCAATATAAGCCACTAGCCCAAAAATAATATGAGACGTCAATACAATACAGCAAGTGGTATATGGATTAATAAATGTGATTTAAAAACGGAAATAAAGGCTTTGATCTTTGCTGCCCAAGAGCCAGCATTAAGAACTTATTACATCAAATAAAGAATAGACAACACATCAGAAAGAGTGCAGAATTTGTGGACAAAATGGTGAAACGGTATGGCATATTTTCAGTCAATGCACAACACTGGCCCAGAAAGAATGTAAAAGACGTCAATACTTCATAGCGAGGCTTGTCCATTCGACAATTTGTAACAATATGACTTGACAGAGGATAAAATTTTGCGAACATAAACCCGAAGGCATCATCAGAAATGATAATGCAAAGATATGTGGGATTTTATGTTTCTGTGCGACCATGAAATTGAGAAGTTGAAAACAGACAGACTGTTAAATTAGAAAGAAAGCAAATAATGCTGGATCCTAGATATATCATGCCTAGCTGACAACAATGTATGCAATAAGGAAGAAGTCGATAGATATACCAGGTTAGCTTGGGATGTTAAACAGTTTTCGTCGCTAAAATAGGTGGTAGAAGTGCCAATAATTGACGGAGCCCTGGGAAAAGTGAGCACAAATTTTGAGAGGTACAAGGAAAAAATAGTTGTTTCAATAAGTGTGGAGCACTTTCAGGAAATAGCACTGCTTGGAACCACTCGAATACTCCGGGTGGTGCTCGAAAAATAAGGGGTGCTACCTTTGTTCACTGGTAGTGAACAGCTGACACCGTAGTACAACTCCGGCGTTAGAACCTATACCAATACTATAATAATAATGATAATAATAATAATAATAATAATAATAATAATAATAATAAGAATAATAAGAATAATAATAATAATAATAATAATAATGATAATAATAAAATATTAATAATAATAATAATAATAAATTATTATTTTATTAGTCACAAGGGCTCACATAAAATAATATTGGGTTTTCGCATGTACACAATGCAAAACATTGAACAAATTAAAACTCCCAATAGTTGAGGCGCTTTAATGTTCTCGGGGAAACCCCACAAAAGCCACGGGTTTCTGAACAACAGGGCAAGAGGCCGTCTCCTTTTTTTACAGGACATAAGACATAAGAAACTGGACATTGTTGTGGTGAATAGAAAATAAATAATATGTATGATTATCGACATAGCATGCCCCGGTGACAACAGGATCAATGTGTAAGAAGAATAAAAAATAAACAACTATTATGATTTACGAAGTTTGGGGTGAATGAAGAAAGTTGACGTGATACCAACAGTAACTTGTTCTCTTGGAGCATCAGCAGTCAGCTACCATTCTGGGTGAGAAAGATCGGTGCAAGTGGGAAGGTACAACACCTACAAAAATCAGAATTGTTCGGACTGTGAGAACTTTTCGCAGAGTTCTTGATGCATTTCCTGTAAACCTTAGTCTGCTGGCTGTGAACCGCTAACACTTTCCATCATACCCTGCAAAATAAGTTGTGTGTTTTTATGTAATAAGAATAATAATAATGATGATCATGATCATGATCATGATCATGATCATGATGACGACGATGACGATGGTGATGATCATGATGATCATGATGATGGTAGTGGTGGTGGTGGTCGTGGTCGTGGTGGTTAGTGGTGGTTAGTGGTGATGATGATGATGATGATGACGATGATGGTGATTGACACCTAGAAAAACAAACAGTACAAAACAAAACAAAGAATGTGTGTGTATGCGTGAGTGTGTGTGCTTGTTAATCTTTTGCGAGTAAACAGGGTTAAAATGTATAATCATCAATAGAGAGGAGACGTTTGAGAGCTGCTAAATCGATAAACCCCATAAAACCATATGTTCCCTGACACTTGAGGCAGGTCTCATTTTTTTTCTTTACTTTTTCTCCAAATACAGGCGAATGCTCAGGCCAGACACGTTAAAACGTACCATTGTCAACACTTCCACCTACCTTTTAGCAAAATGCTAAGAAGACGACCCCTCCCTCTCTTCCCTTATTTTCCTCTTCAAGTGAAACATGCAGAAGTTGATCAGGGATTGGCCAAAGTGAAAAGTGTTTTTCTTCAGCAGCTTTAGCCTCGTTCATCATACAACCTCACTGAACTGGACGAAGATATGGAGCGTCAATTTCATAATTCATTTGCTCTTTGAGTTCCTGATTGGATTGTCAATCCCGTCATTGACATCTGTGAAGTAGAGAGTGGAGAGTTAGAAGAGGAGCTGATAACTCTTCAAAATTGTATTGAATCATAAATTCCGCAGGTGCTACCAAGAATTTTGGCTTCAAAATGCTATCCGTGACCGCTCTCCGCAGGTTTGGAAGAAAGTAAAATTGTTTTATTGCCTTTCCAACATCTTATTTGGTTGAGAGAAAGTTCAGCGTGGTCACTCGCCTGCTTACGAAACAGCAGTGTAAGCTACGAATTACGGAGCGTGGTGATCTCAGGCTTATTCTTAGCACAATACAACAAGAGGTTGAGAGGTTACTTTCACGTCACCTAGCTCATCCTTCTCATTGAACCCTTCCCTAAAAGCCGACCTGGATGGGCTGCTTTAGTGATATGCTATTATGGCTTTAGTCTTTCAACTCTTTTCTTTTGCTATGAGTACGGTAGCAATGTTTTTAATGCACGAACTTTGTGACATTTGTAGTAAAATTGTCTTCCCATTGGTGCGAACTTACTTTCGTACAAGACGTAACATTGCCTTTTTAACACATTCCTTTGTTGCATGCATTTCTTTTATTTTGTGAGAGACTCTTGCACCATTAACACTGCTGCCCTACTAGTAATCAAGACCTGCACTTGCAGCCACTTATTGACCATTATGTTTCATGATTTCTATTTCATGTAGTTTTGCATAGTATTTTAAACGTCATATATTACTTACGGAAATTACTTTTCTGGGTAGCATACTACTGAAACTTACTCTGAGTATGTTTGCATATTTTGTTGTTTATGTTTCAATTTTTGCATTATTATGTTGCTTCCACTATTCCTAACGTCGTATTGGCTTCCCACGGGATAATATGGTGATGTATCAAAGCGAGATAACTACATTTACATTTCTTCACATATTGTTTGCATTTATGAAGTGAAAAGCTCCGTTTACCGAAACACTATCACTGTGCATGTGTGCAGCACCTTGTTGAACGTTGCCACTAAAGGTTCATTTGCGAAACAGAGAGGCGACAAGATCTGTTTCTGCTGTACCTCAAAGAGAGAAGAACTGCGACTGAAGGGTGAATAATGATGAATCATTAGAAGATTTCGGAAACCTTTGTCCAACAGCCAAATTCTTTTGAACACCTTTCTCACATAACTAAAAAACAAGTTTATTTTTTCTCTGTGAAAATTCAATTAATTCATTGTAACTTTAAGATATTTCAACAGAGATCTCCATATACTCTCTGCTTACCCCCAAATGCCTTTCATTGACACACTTAGCCATATGCTCTACACTTCTAGTGCTTGATATTTGTATGTATAATGTATGACAAATAGAATTATTATGTGGTTGGTCAAGTGACACAATGATTTAAATTCATGCCTAACAAAGTCACTTTGTTAAGCCCCAAACCTTCTCAATCTGTTATAATTAAAACCATAAAAAAACATGCACGCCACGACACTGCTTATTTCTCCAATATGCGTTGAAAATTTGTGCACTATTTTATCGAGTAAGAATATGTAATGACGATTTCCTTTGTTACCAGTGAATTGGGGGGCGTAATGGATTTTTAATATTATTATAGTATTGTATACATATTACATAATATTATATTAAATATCAAAAAATATATAATATATATAAATGAGTAATATATAAAATATTTATTTATACATAAAACAAGGGGTGGGGCGCTTAATGTATCATGTGGCCATGAGGGTGAGCGGAGGCTCAAAGAGTTTAAGAACCACTGGTATTGACCATTGTATAAGGAGTGAAAGGAGAACGTTGCCGAGGATTTGATATATAGTGACGAAGATTTGCTGCAATATACCGGAACACATAATATTATTGATATTTTTAAATGCAATAAGTATAAAGATGTTGTTAATGATAATCACTGTGGTTATGGAGGCAATACAACGCACGTACGTTATTTGTATATGTTTGTATGTACATACATGCGCACGTATATATACCAATAAAGAGAGGAAGAGAGAGATGGGATCTCAATAACAACTCTCCAGGAAACACACGAATGACTCATAAAATCATGATGCAGCACAACACGGAAAAAATTAACTGCGAGAATGAAGCTATAGCCGATCATGGTGACGGTTTCCCGCCCGGCACATCCGAAACTGGGAAGGGTAGATAGGAGTATAATAGTAGAAGTTGCACAGCTGATAAATACTATCAAACTATACATCCAGACAGAGGACATGACACAAACAAGAAATCTTCTCCGAGCTATTATGCTACCTGCTGTGGAGAAATTAGTACTTAAGTGGTAAAAAAAAAATGGTGGAGCAAAGCAACCATGGTGGAAACGACGCATTGAAAGGAACATAATGTGAACAAGGCAAGATCTAGGAAAAATTTAACAATAGTTAAGAGGAAAATGGAAAAATGGGAAAAAGACCGACCGAGAACAATTAGAGGAGAAATAGAAAATACGGAAGAACGGGTTTGATGCAGTAATAGAGCAGTTCCACTTCTCAAACTTTTCCCAAGAACTTCTCCCCAAATTAAATTACACATGCTACACCTTACCTAGTCGCAAACCACACTCCTGGTGTCACAAAATTTCTCAGCCTGGTATCTACAACTCGTCTCTTTAGTTCAAAACAATCCATAATCAAATTTTTATCCAGAAGCCGGTGCTTGTGCATATCAATTCTCGGCTTTTATTGTTTCTTACCGCTTTCACCTTGATTAATGATTTAGAGTTACTCAAATTCAAAGTTACTCTCCATACGTCTTTCCAATAAATACACGCTCTGCCTTTGTCGTTCTGGAAACCTAGCAAAGTGAGAGCAATCCTTTGATCATATTTCCTCTTGCATTGATGATAATTTATCTATCACTTCTTCCCTTTCTGAATTCCTCAGCTTCAGAGACTTCAAAGCCCGCAACTTCTCGTGGATCTTGTGCACTTCCTGTTACGACGCTGCTAGTCGAGAGGTCGAATATTTGCTGTTTTCAGATATTTATACAACCTTGTTTCCTCCCCATCTTCGATATCTGGTCGACGCATGGTTACACTTAGCATTTCGGGATCTCTTCCTAACTTAGGTACCTAACATTTGCACATTCACATCAGTTTCACGTAATGTATGATACAATTACCTTCCCTTTCGATCATGAAATTCAGATTACAATTCACCTATGCAACCAATACAGAAGTGACGTTTATCCCGACCTTCCTAATGAAACAATGCTACATTCAAATCATTGAAACCCGATCGAAAGAACAGTATCTGTAATCCAACACATCAACTTTGTTCTGTTGGAACAGCGGATATAAACCCATGTTAAATATCGTTAAACTCTCATAAACATGCAAAGTTATACCGTTGACTGAACACAAAATACTCGACATTGACGGCCATCGTTTAAAATGTGATCCGACATTTTATTTTATTTTATAAGCTCCCAATGAAATATATGAGAATACAAAGGAGGTTACAATTTGAGATCTATGCAAAGAACAGTTTTACATCGAGTCAGTTAATCATTGAGGTCGTCAAGTCGCAAAGGAGTAATATCTCGTTTGAATCACATTGGGTGAAGTTTTATAGGAATTTCCCTGAACCGATCTCGTAAACATTCATCTATAAATTAAACTAGCCATAATACTACATATTTTGCCTAAAGTTATGTCTGTTTGTGCGAGTGTGTGCGTGTGTGGGTGTTTGTGCTTACGCATATATAGAACAATTTAATTGAAATCTGTTCTATCGGTTATCAAAATTTGATCAATGAAATTATTCAAGAGGAACAATTCACCAAGACATAAGAAAGCATTCAGAAACACGTTGATAGAATACGACGCCATTAAGCGATTTACGTCCGTGTATTTATCTATATCATTATATGAACGCACATTCAAGCATACAAACATCTGCATAAACGCATAAGCACAAACACGCACACACAGACAATCACATACACACACAAACATTTACACACACATTTACTTAAATACACGCATGCATTCAAATGGGCACAGACACATGTAATATTCGTTATCTAATGTGTCCACTGGTAGCGCATCGGTTCAGCAGATTATATATCAATTTCTACAGCCGTATTCGGTTACGTCCCTTTATACGCTCAGTATAATAAATACAACTTGTATCGATTTAGGGATTCATTCTTAAGCAGTTGATAAAATAATTGACAATAATCTTCAAGACCGAAGTCCAAGATGCTCACGGTTCAGCAAGTTGAACCAATTACATACATGCATAGACGCATACGTACATACACCCATACACATACATACATATAAACATACATATTAATATACATTCACTCGGCATAAAAATGTGTGTGTATGTTTGTATGTATGTAAGTATGTGCTCACATCTGTGTGTATATGTGTGTGTTTTTCTATGCATATATGTATATATGCATACTTACAAGCTTACAAACATATATACGTTCATACATGCATGAATACATACACACATACTCACACATACACACATTTAAGTAGGCAGAGATAAATTGACATACCGGCTGACATACGGAGCGGTACAAGTGTATGCCTTCAGAATCAAGGTCAGAACAACCATTACCGATGATATATCATTCGCATATATTCGCTTTAATGGATAACACAAGAGAGTGTATTACATATATATACACACACACGGACAATCAGTAGACACACAAAAATATTCACACGTTGTCCCAGCTGCTAATGAGGCGAACAGACAATTTAGTGGTGCTATCTCAGATGGAAATATGTCTATTTTTTTTCTCAATTCTGTAGAATGATCAGATGAATAAAGACACCATCGGATTGGTCGATTGTAGCGTAAACTAAGTTTGTGTGGTAAGACTAGCATAAATAGCTTTTATATAGATTTCCTAAATCAATAAGCTGGCTCAGACTCAGAGCGAGGCGAATTCCAGTCATATAACGATGAAATATCTATGTACATAATAATATAATGGCTACAAACGCAAACACATTCTCACACCCAAAACAGAGACAGTACAAAGCCATACTAACTCACTTGTGTACGTACACTACCGTTTTTATAATTCCATATGAGAGTGTGTGTCTCCTTTTCATAATATCTGTGTCAGCGTCTAATATGTTACAATATATATGTAGATATACGCACACATTTAAACACACACAAACACACACACAGAAGCGCACTCACAATCACACACACGTACATAGTTTTATTTGATTCTTTTATGGCTCTGGTTTCAGTTTTTCGGTAGGAACCTTGTTAGGAATATTCTGAGGTTTTTGGCTATTATATCGAAACTAGTTCTTTGTATAATACCTCTTTTATAAATTTCCTATCGAAGGCAAATTGTGCAAAATGTTCTAAGCATCAGAGTGAGGATAATTTGTGTGACTCTCTCACGCCAAAACACAAGCACACCAGTAGATTTGTACGCACAAACATCTACACACATGTACACATTTGTATGCATGCGTATATGAAATGAGATACACAATATTTAGTAAGCTTATTTCTGGTCACAGTAAAAAAAATATACTACACACACACACGCACACACATATATATTTCAAACATTTCTTATTTCTCTGACAACCTGTTAGTCTAAAATATATTTGCACTTTCTCTTATACTTCTAGCCTCTTAGCTAAGCAGCGTTTGCTACCATATGGAATAACTTCTGCATACATTCTGGATAATAAATATTATGTTTTATTATTCACAATCGTCAGAAAGTCGGCGACAGAATACTATCATAATTTCTATCAATTTTTATTCCCATAAATTTGCTCTCACTTTTTATAGCATTAAGCAATCAGTTTTACCCTCTTGTTTATACATTATATATACGTTTATGTTGCTGTGCGTATTTATTTTTGCCTTGTAAATGAATGCGTATAGGAACATAAGTGTACGTGTATGAGTATTTCTATGTGTGCGTGAGAGAGAGAGAGAGCGCGAAAGAGGGAAGGAACTTGAGAGAGGGGCAAGACCGAAAGTTTCGACGGAGTAGTTTTTACTAACAGCCTCTGTCAGGGAGTGGTTTTTGCATTTGCTTTTTTGTATACGATTTTATGGAAACAGTGCTTTTTTTCTGACTCATAAATTATTAGCTGTCAATACAGAAGCAAATTCTTCCAAATTTTCCAAGCATTATTCTTTTTTCCGTCTGTATTTCTTCTTGATTTTACTGAGGAATTTGTAATTTTGTATCAATATATTATATTATTCTACCAGAGTTATGTTAACATCGTTCGGTGCCTACAAATATAACTTCCAGGTATCCTAATATGCAAGATTGTTATAGAAGAAGCATTGATAAATAAACAGTAGACGAATAGTTAGAGCAAACAAGAATGCGTCCGACAAAGATAACCCAAACTGAACCGTAAAAATCCTTTACACGAGACGGCTGCAAGCTAAACTAAGCAGTAATTCATATGGAATTCCTCCTCTTGAAATCGAGTTTCTTTACTTAGAACTATGTACATTGTTTCTTATCCATCGGCATCGTTTGGTATCTCACTCTCTCTTTCTATCTCTCTCTCTGTCTCACCTCCTCTCTCTCTCACATCCTCTCGCTCTCACCTCCTCCTCTCTCTCACCTCCTCTCTCTCACCTCCTCTCTCTCTCACCTCATCCATGTCTCACCTCCTCTCTCTCACCTCCTCCACTCTCTCACCTCATCCCTCTCCCACCTCCTCTCTCTCTCACCTCCTCTCTCTCTCATCTCCTCTTTCTCACCTCCTCCCTCTCACCTCCACTCTCTCACGTCCTCCCTCTCACATCCTCTCTCTCACTCTGTCTCTCTATTCTGCTGTCTATTTCTTACACTTTTCTCTCCTGCTTTCTCCTTCTCTTTCACTATACTCTATTATCACTCTCCCTGTATCCCTTACTCTCGATATACATATATAACTATATATAAATACAGCTCCGTATTTAATAGATGAGGAATTATGTACATTATGTACATTATTTACGTTATTTTAATTTGACGTATATTTGTCCTCGTCTTGTTTGTAGTCAACTCAATGTCTCGGCTGATAAACCCTCTAGCCTTAATCAGGTGTCTTGGGGAAATCTTGAACCTGGGTTCTCATTCCTGAGGTATTTGTCGATGTTCTTCTTCTTCTTCTTCTTCTTATTATTATTATTATTATTATTATTATTATTGTGATTATTATTATTATTATTATTATTATTATTATTATTATTATTATTATTATTATTATTCAGGTCACGGTCTGGAATCGAACTCGAAATCTTGGTATTGCAAGAAATAAGAGTCGAAAAATACTTAAATGAGCCACAATATCACTGTAAA
>NC_042997.1:3250340-3317840 GCF_006345805.1 Octopus sinensis | reverse complement strand
GTCCTCTCCAGCAGCAGACGACCCGGCTCGAAATCAAGTTGAGTTGCAGGAGTAGAGCCGACAGGCAGATGACAGCACATTGACACGATCAGACACAGGTCCCAATCGTTAGACCACTTCCAAATTTGGTGGAGGCATCGAAGAAGATCCTCTACATCACCGCGAGGAGCGACCAGTTTGATATCGTCGGCAAATAGAAGGGTGTGTTGCGTGAGGTCGTCGGGCAAGTCATTTATGAAGACTAAGAACAACAAGGGCCCAAGCACTGAAACTTGAGGCACGCCACTGCTCGCACTGGAGATGTCGGACCGCGAACCATTAACTTGGACTTGGAAGGAGCGATCTGAGAGGAAGGCACCAACCCATCGTACAATATCCGGATGGAAACTATATGCTTGAAGCTTGACAAGTAATAGGCGGTGGTTTACCGAGTCAAAAGCTTTGGCAAAGTCCAATAAAACGATGTCAACAGCATCACTATCATCGAGGATGCGCGTCACCAATTCTTCCATTACTAGTAAGTTGGTCAAGCATGATCTCTTCGGCACGAAGCCGTGTTGGGAATCAGAGATAGAGGCTGTGTTTAGGAGGTGGAGCATCATAATTTTCTTAAGGATGGTTTCGAACATCTTGCTGATTATTGATGTAAGGGAAACTGGTCGGTAGTTAAGCGGGTCTTCGAGAAATATACATAGTCACTGCTCAGGGCTGGGATATCTATGCGCACATACATTAACCTCTGAAGTGATATACATACACACATACATACATACGTGATCGCTGCCAGGCCCGCGTGAATAAGATCCTGTGCTGGTGGCACGTAAATAGCACCCAATACACTCTTTGAGTGGTTAATGTTATGAAGGGCAACCAGCTGAAGAAATATTGCCAGATCAGATTGGAGCCTGGTGCAGATGCTCGCTGTCCAGACCTAAATCAAACCGCCCAACCCATGCCAGTATGGAAAATGGACGTTAAACAATGATGATGATGATGATGCTGATGATATATCAGCGACCGACAGAATATAACAGGTATATGAATTACCCATCGGAGGAATCTACAACGTTACGAGAAATATTAGTCATAGACGTTAAATACTATGCAGTTAGCAGTAACCTGGTATATGACTGGGAGCTACCACGGTAGCCACGCTGTAATATCCCTCGTAACTGTATGTATATTTATATATATATATATATTATATATATATATATATATATATATATATATATATATATATAGAATATCACCACCATTAGTAATTATGCTGGAACTATGATAGATAGTTGGTTAGAAAGGCAGATAGAGATAGAGAGAGAGAGAAGCATAGAGAGACAGAGAGAAAAAAGAAAGATAGCAAAAAGGATTTGGTTAGCTCAATGAAAATGCAAAATTTGATGTTGTCTCTTGTATTCGCCTTTAAGTGCTATAATATTTTACATTCATACTACAACTTGAAATTTGGTCAAGAGATATATGATCAGCAAATGTCTTGGAGTTAACTTTTTCTGATTCAAACTTTAGATTTATATGAAATATGAAAATGAATAACCAGGTGTTAAATACGTTATGCTACGCAATATTAGTCGCGGCATTACGTGATGTAATATATTATATATAGTCAATGCTCAGGGCTGGAATATCTATCCGCACATACATTAACCTCTGAAGTGATATACATACACACACACATACATACATACATAAATACATACATACATACATACATATATACATACATATATACATACATACATACATACATACATACATACATACATACATACATACATACATACATACATACATACAAGATAATAACTGCGGATCACTGCTTCGAAATTTCCAGCTTTTATATCAAGATTAAAAATTAGAGTGGGTGTGTGGTAAGTAGCTTGCTTACCAACCACATGGTTCCGGGTTGAGTCCGATAGCGTGTCACCCTGGTCAAGTGTCTTCTACGATAACTTCATGTCGACCAACGACTTGTTAGTGGATTTTGTAGACTATATATGTATAAATATATATATGTGTGTGTGTGTGTGTGTGGGTGTGTGTGTGTGTGTGTGTGCGTGTGTTCCCCTGTGTCTGTGTTTGTCTCCTCAACATCGCTTGACAACTGATACTGGTGTGTTTACGCCTCCGTAATATAGCGATTCGGCAAAAGAGAGCGATAGAATAAGTACTAGGCTTACAAACAATAATTCCTAGGGTCGATTTGCTCGACTAAAGGCGATGTACCAGCATGGCCGCAGGCAAATAACAGGAAGCAAGTAAAATAATACTAATAATAATTCGTGCACTTTGTTTTGAGAGTAGATGCCTAAGTGACAATCTAGATAAAAAGATGTTTTCAGAAAGAATAAAAAAAAAAAAAAGAAAATCAAATAATTCGCATATTGCAAATACAATCTGTTAGCGGAACAGCAGAAATATGCACGATTTCTCCATTTCAAAATGGGAATTTGTTTTTGATATCTACATTCCAGTAATGGAGCTTCTATCTTTGTCAGAAATCAGATCATTCCTTGCAGAAATATTTCAAATTATTAAAACCAGAAGAGAATATACATATATATACATACATACATACATGCATACATACATACATACATGCATGCATACATACATACGTACATACATACATATATACATACATACATACATACATACATACATACATACATACATACATAATACATACATACATATTACATAGGTAAATATTTTTTTTTAAGTGCTCACTAAAATGAAACGAATAACGTGAGAACTAAACTTACCTTTCTAGCTGTCTCTTTTTCCAAACTACACACACATATATATACACTCGCAATAATATATTTTGTGTGTGCATAAATACATAGGCACACTTACAACACATTCACACGCATAAACACACACTATCACAAAATATGAACACACACACGTACACAAGCACGCACACACACATACGTACACACACACACCTATATATCTATATATGTATTTATGTATCTATATGCATCTCTATATGTATGTATATATATATATACATATATATGTATATATATATATATATGTGTGTGTGTGTGTGTGCGTGTGTGTGTGTATGTGTGTATACATATATACTTCAGGTTTTCTGGAAATAAAAGACGAACACAGGTGTAAGAACAATAGGCAGGTGTATTAGTTTAACGCTCGTGGAGAATATGGAAAAGTCTTTAGTGGATCGAGCCTACGCTCTTCTTCGGAAAGGACTTAAAGGGAAAATAAGGAGTGAGAAGGAAAAAAAATGTGTAGGGTTCACAGTTCAACCTGATCAAATAGCCAAAAAAAGGGGCTGAATGAAAGGGAAATAATGACGATGACCGGTTGAAACCAATTTGCTTTCGCGTGCGCACTGTGAGAACGGTGTGTGAGTGTGTATGTATGAATGGGGGTGAGTGTGTTATTATGAATGTGTGGGCAAGCTGAAACATATGTAGACTTATTTGTGTGTATGTGTGTATGTGACCCAGTGCCTACATTATGTGGATTGATATGCGTTACCTGTACTGTTGTATGTGTCTGTGTACGCATGAATGTTGATACATATTGGATTGGGTGTGTGTGTATGTGTCCAAGTAACCTAGTGTAATCATTGTGTATATATACATATGTGTTTGTGTGTGTGTGTGTGGGCATGAATAGATATTTTATGTAGTTTCTATGAATTTGTTGTAATTTTATAACCTTTAAATATCAAAGCAATGGAAATTTTCATAACTAAATGCCTTCTTTGTAATCGAAATCTCGGAATAATCTGAATTTTGTATATTTTATATACGCCATAAATCTTACTCGGTGTTCTCCGTTAAGATTTATAGAAATTAAAGTTAATGAGATAATTATATGTATTACATAATTTCCTTTTTATATTCTCTTTACGTTAGTGTATTCATAAATTAACATGTTTATCCAACTCCCACAGCAACGCCTACGAGAGTGAAAATCCTATGTATCGTAGCGAAGCAATCCAGGATATACCATAGCAACTCGATTATGATTATGTTCTAAACAACAATTATGTTATGAAAATATAAATTATGATGGTCTCTTAAAGTTCTAGAGTGATATGAAGCTGCAGAGAATGGGAGAATCTGAGTTTGAAATAAATCTTCCCGCGCACGCCGTTTTACTGAGAGGTGAAAACAGGAGCCATATACAGAGACAACACTTCTTAAATTTGATCTGAGTTTACGAAAGCCGTGTATGAGATCCTCAAGAAGAGAACAATATTGAAGTTTTGCCGTACCTAGTTATTAATGGTTCCCTAAATCGTACTTGAAATTTTGGAATTACGGATGAGAGGAATATACTTGACAAAGAATAAGCAATTCAATCTAAAATTGGATATATATTAAAAGGGAGTGAGGAAGTGATAAACAGACAGTTAAACTGTGTGAGAAGGGAAGAAAGAGACAGGCATTGAAGAATATGATGGGAAAAGAAGTTACATTTGAGTGAACTTGTTTGAGAATAAGGGAAGATACAACTTGTCGGATTTTGAGTGTTGAGGATTTGAAAGGAAAATCGTTGAAGAATATTTATCAATTGTGCACAACTATACTTTAGAAGCAAAGACGTCATTAAATAGGGAAAATATTCTCGCTGTTTACTTCTTGCAGATCCATACCTATTGCGAAGTGGAAGAAAAGGGGCGATTAGTAAATTTAATAATAATCATTTCAGTAATGGAATGAATTCTCTGGTGCCGTTTGGAATGTGGAAGAGATGGTGATGACTGAGTAATGCTCGATGGAATTTTTCTGGTTTTCGATATTGCTCTAGCCAATGTGAGGCTGCTCATTAAAAGCCATCATGATTGTATAATTCAGAGATTAT
This sequence comes from Octopus sinensis, assembly GCF_006345805.1. Lineage (NCBI taxonomy): Eukaryota > Metazoa > Mollusca > Cephalopoda > Octopoda > Octopodidae > Octopus > Octopus sinensis. The sequence goes on along the minus strand of NC_042997.1, from coordinate 3,312,974 downwards.
CTCTATTGTAAGCTGTGCTTTTAGTTCAAGAATTTCTCGGCTTTGTTTATGACATATATTTTCGATTGAAAGTTCATAATACCAGCATAACTGGTATTATACTATGAAGCAACAAATATGCTATTTATGTACGTGCATTGTTTTCTGTAATGAGAGATAATGTGCGAGAAATTTATTCCCCAATCTCTACATATTTGATATTTAATCAATGTATTCCAGTTCATTACATGCTTTTGGAAGTTTCAGTGTGGTATTTTTGATATTGTGTCTCCATTAACTGTCACTTCCGCCTTAAATGCAATGCTACGTTATGTTGCAAAGCTTTCATCGATTCAACTTGTGCCAGTTTTTCTTGATTCCTGGCCATCGTTTAAGCACAGAAATCTGTAACTTCATACATATGCGTGCGTGTGTGTTTGTGTGTGTGTGTGAAATATCACGTGTCTTGAATGACACAACAAAGCAGCGTGGACTACAATAGCTGTTAGAATCTAATTATTCATACTCCGATATGATATTTCGGAATATAAAAATTCCTTCTTCAGGTATTCCTGGGAATTGATCGAGTTACTGCTATAACCAGCTTTCCAACGGTTACTCATTTTTTTTTTCCAGAAGCGTCTCTGTAGTGGTCTCACGAAGTCCCTTCCGGAATTCCTCATGAGAAATGCGTGTGTGTGTGTGTGTGTGGGGGGCAATGTCTGAAGCTCGTGCGTGTTGGCATATCCGCAGCGCTGCTTCTAAGTTACGTATTATACGTGCATTTTTTTTATAATACATGAGCATGTTACCAGAAATGAACTTGCATGCATCCACATGTGGCTAAATAATATACTGATTGCTAATTTCCAGCCTGTGGTGAATATGTACCATAGTCTGTCTATGAAGATAGTTTCCTTAATTCTGAAATTTCCCAAATTTCTGTCATTGGCCAGACTTTTGACTGTTATGCTTTTGTCGGTGTTCAGTCATCTGTCTAGATGTTTTCTGAAAGAGGAGGCTCACGTGTTTAGATGTTCCTTGATGCGAATATATAACAGTGCTTTTGTGCTATTCACATAGAAATTGTTGCATTTGTTACACTGTATTCCATATAGAACATTTACCCGTTAGTATATATCTGTGTCACAGATTGAGTGATTACGTTGTGTGCATTGATTATTGTACCTTGCTTGTTTCTTTGCTAGGTGTCTTCGCAGAGAGAGACCGGAGTGGGCTAGTTGTATGTTAATTAGTTAGTTAGTTAGTTAATTTGGCTCAAAAGCAAATAGCAAGGCCATGTAGGGGGACATCGATTTAAGTACAGGGTGGAGTTCATGTAAAGAGTTCAGGCCACTTGAGGTCCAGGGAGGCTTTGAACAAAGCGGTCGTCGGCATCTTCACCATCTCGTCTGGCAGCTTTTTCCACGGATCCGCAACCCGGACGGAGAAAGCTCCTCTCATCCTTCGATTGAGATGAAATCGTCGCAGGTAGAGCTTTTCGGAATGACCCCGCAGCCGACGCTCTGGAGCAGGAGTGAAGAACAGCTCTTCCGAGAGGTTACACTTTCCGCTTATGATGTTGTGGGCGAGAATGAGATCACCACGGCGGCGGCGTTTTTCAAGACAATAAAGGTCGAGCGTCCTCAGCCTCTCTTCGTAGGACCAGTTTTTGAGACCATGAACCATGCGGGTAGCCAGCTTCTGGACTCTTTCGAGATGCTGTGTGTCTTTGAGAAGATAAGAAAAAGAGGCTTGAATCCCATACTCCAATATGGGTCTCACCAGCGTGACATAGAGTGGTAGGAATATGGCTGCTGTGAGCATTCCGAATGACCGTCGAATCAAGAACAGAATTCCGCGTGCTTTGTTGGCAGCATGGACGCACTGGGCCGAAGGCGAAAAGGAGGAATCCACCAAGATACCCAGGTCCTTTACCTGATCAGTCCTCTCCAGCAGCAGACGACCCGGCTCGAAATCAAGTTGAGTTGCAGGAGTAGAGCCGACAGGCAGATGACAGCACATTGACACGATCAGACACAGGTCCCAATCGTTAGACCACTTCCAAATTTGGTGGAGGCATCGACGAAGATCATCTATATTACCGCGAGGAGCGACCAGTTTAATATCGTCGGCAAATAGAAGGGTGTGTTGCGTGAGGTCGTCGGGCAAGTCATTTATGAAGACGAAGAACAACAAGGTCCCAAGCACTGAACCTTGAGGCACGCCACTGCTCGCACTGGAGACGTCGGACCGCGAACCATTAACTTGGACTTGGAAGGAGCGATCTGAGAGGAAGGCACCAACCCATCGTATAATATCAGGATGGAAACTATATGCTTGAAGCTTGACAAATAATAGGCGGTGGTTTACCGAGTCAAAAGCTTTGGCAAAGTCCAATAAAACGATGTCAACAGCATCACTATCATCGAGGATGCGCGTCACCAATTCTTCCATTACTAGTAAGTTGGTCAAGCATGATCTCTTCGGCACGAAGCCGTGTTGGGAATCAGAGATAGAGGCTGTGTTTAGGAGGTGGAGCATCATACTTTTCTTAAGGATGGTTTCGAACATCTTGCTGATTATTGATGTAAGGGAAACCGGTCGGTAGTTAAGCGGGTCTTCGCGGCTCCCTTTCTTGAAAATTGGGCAGATTATCGCTGTTCTCCAGTCTGCAGGTATAACACCCGTCGCCAATGACATATTGAATAGTCGTGTTAAGGGCTCGCAGATAACCGGAGCCAACGCTTTGATAACCCGTGGGTGTATGCCGTCAGGGCCGTGACCCTTGTTGACATCGAGGCCTTGAATAACACGTTTGACTTCGTCCCGCGTGATGACCAATAGAAGCATTGGAGGTACCGATCTATCAAATGGAGGGGGTTCACGACCATCATCTTGTTTGAAAATAGTTGAAAAAGCCTCGGCAAATAATTGACTCTGTTGATAAGGGTCCTCAATCGATACGCCTGTTGAGTCTACCAACGTTGCAATCTGGTTGTTCAAGCGGGAATTCCGCTGGACATGGGCAAAGAAGGTTTTTGGATTGCTACTGGCATTTGCCGCGATTTTGTATTCATAACTGAAGCGTTCTTTCTTTTCAATTTTCACGGCTCGGTCTCGTTGAGTTATGTACACCTCAAAAGCTGCAGTCGAATCCAGATTTTTGAATTCAGCCCAAGCAATATCTCTGAGTCGACGTTCTCGTTTAACCTTCTTCGTCACCCAGGGCTTGTGTTTCTTCTTCTTGGGAAGCCCAACGGGAACTGCCTGGTCAGTCAAACAGATTACATATGTTTTGAGGGATGACCATAGTTCGTCAACAGAGGACAACGTCATCAGGGATCGCCAGTCCAGAAGCGCGGAAGCCAGGGTTAGAATTTCAAGATTAATTGCAGAGAAGACTCTACGTGGCTGCGAAGTAGTCGTGGGCGCAGGAAAAGTTGTGTGCATGACGAACTTCAGGACCGCATGATCACTCTTGGCAAGAGGGGCGCACACAGATACGTCTGACACTGATCTTGGATAGCGGGAGAATACCAGATCTAGCATAGATGGCTGCTGCCCAGACCGATGCCTTGTCGGATATTCAACATGTTGCGATAGAAAACAATCTTCAGCCACGACAAGAAGGGCCTGGCCGAAACGGGAACATGTTGTACAAATTGATGCGGGCCAATCGTTCGTGGGAGCGTTGAAGTCTCCTAGTACCAAACAGTCATGCGAAGCTGAAACGAATCTTATCGCTTCGAGTAAATGAGCATTGTCCTGGGGGTCGACAAGAGGCGGCCTGTAGACAGCCAACACGGGCAGGCAAAACTCAGATAGGCTCAGCTTGCAATAGACGGCATCTAATTTTGTTGTAGGTTGAGCATTAGTGTGTAGAATACCGCAGGACGGTTTGTGCTCAGACTTAACATACACAGCAACACCTCCACCTCGCCTTTTTCCTCTGTCACATCTGAAAAGGACGTAGCCCTGCAGGTGGATTTCTGAGTCCTTTACTGCTGGAGTCAGCCAAGTCTCGGTGATAGCTATCACATCAGGGGAGTCACGTATGGCTAGTGTAAATAGTTCACTGAACTTTGGGAATAAGGAGCACGAGTTGGTGTAGACGATGCTGAGCAGTGAAGTCTGAGGGGCGGAAGTTGGGGAACAAGCAGAATAAGGGGTATCAGAGATAGCATCGTTGACGGGGGTATCAACTTCACTTCGATTTGCCCTCACATCACTTTCCTTGTCAGCACTACAGCATGGGACCAGAGGTAGGACTTGATTATCTGTCCATCTTGGATTCGTAAACCCTTCTCTCCCATTTGTTTCCTCATCTTTAGTTCGGATATTAGGTTTCTCCGGCGAATTCTCTCTCTTAGTGAGTATTCCTCGCGAAAACCCATATTGGGGTCCTCCCAGGCATGCGTCTGAGCTCTGTTCAGAAAGACTGAAGCCTCCCGATCGGAAGAGAAGATTACCCTTATTGGGCGTGGTCTAGTATCTGAGGTTGGGTTCGCTTGGAATCTCCCTAGCCGAGCGACCTTATGGACACTGACATTTTCGTTCACAGAGAACAATTTTCCAACTAAAATGGAAACAAAATTAATGTCATCTTTTAGGCGGTTTATGCCTGTATCACAGGTGGATTCAGCTTTACCATAAATTATTGCTGATCTTGAGTGGGCAAAATGTTCTCTACTATGAGCTGCGGTATTCGATTCTTCATTGGAAGATTTCGAAAGGGTGGGTTTCATAGCCATCGGACTTATGTCGGCCTGTGGGGTCGATCGGCATGGGTTTAGTGGTCATAATTTTCCCGCCTGGTTTGGAACTGCACTGCCTCTTCTTCGGTTTGGGGGAGCACCACTCCACAGATGAACTCACATCGAGATCGTTCAGGATTGTTTGAGCAATGTCATTAATGGGAAGGACAAGTGAGGGAGAATCCAAACAGATTTGATCGTGATCAGGTTTCATAGCTAAATCTGCCCCACTGGAGTTTTGACTACGTTTCTTCTTTTGGGGAGAACAACGGTCCTCAGGTGGGTTTGAGTCTACGCTCCTCAAATTAGGTTGGGGAACCCCGGGACCGAAAAGGCAGATGAGGAAGAATCCGCACAGGAACGATCATGTGCAGAAACGACCGCCGGTTCCTTCGCCTTCTTTGGCCGCTTCGATTTTGTTCCCTCCGGTTTGGACGTCACCAGGGAAGAAATCAAGGGTGACTCTGCGTCAACAGGAGACTGTTTATCGTGGTCAGGTTTCATAGCTAAATCTGCCCCACTGGAGTTTTGACGACATTTCTTCTTTTGGGGAGAACAACGGTCTTCAGTTGGGTTTGAGTCTACGCTCCTCAAATTAGGTTGGGGAACCTCCGGGACCGAAAAGGCAGATGAGGAAGAATCCGCACAGGAACGATCATGTGCAGAAACGACCGCCGGTTCCTTCGCCTTCTTTGGCCGCTTCGATTTTGTTCCCTTCGGTTTGGACGTCTCCAGGGAAGAAATCAAGGGTGACTCTGCGTCAACAGGAGACTGTTTATTCAGTAAGAGAGCAACAACAGACTTTAGGTGCTCGACCTCTTGTTTGCGCAACAGCAACTGCTCGTTGAGCTGACTATTGGTAGGATCATCATCTTGATGAGAAGCCCTTCCTGCAGATCTCAGTTTCGATCCGTAGGTAGCTGACATGGTGGATAGTTGACTAAAAACAATCTTCTATGAGCTCTAGGACAAATCGTAGTTAAATCTGGAACAAAAAACAGGTGCAATCCTTGTAGGAGTAGGCAACAGCAGACAAAATCTGAGAGAGTTTGGGCTGAGCCGAATCACAATCCAAGATTGAAAGCAGACGGTGCAATGAGTCGGGAACCCTTCCTAATTGTCTGAAGCAGCTTTAGGATAAGGGATAGTATGTCCAACTTTAGAATATTGATATGCATGTAAAATGTTCCACACGATTAAATATCATTTGACGTGCCATTTAGTACTTCAATAATTGCATCTGCGCGTGTTTGTATATGTGTGAATAATGTGTTTATGTGCGAGAAGGCACATGTTTTTGTCTATCGTTAATTTAGATTATTAATTTTTTTCTTTTTTTTTTCTCTCGTTTTTCCCTTATAAAGTATTTCATTTTAAAGTAAATTATACGTTGGAGGGAGGGCTGAGGGTTTGTTTTTATTGTAAATTCTCTTTTCTCGCAACACAGAGAAAGAAAGGGATTTTTCGTTGGTGCCACCGGTACACGGGGAAAGACATCTCGGTGTCATCGTCAACTTGAATGTTTCTAATTGAAGCGATAGTAGTAACAGCAGTAAATTCTGATAGCAGCAGTAGCAATAGCTCATAAAGTGAGATGAAGAACGATCGGTCAAAGAGAGTTCAAATTGTCCGCAACAGTGTTGATGGAATTTGCGAACAGTGACCTTGACTTTGAGAAAAATCAAAGGAGGGGCCGACTATAAACAATACTTGTGAATAGTGTCATGTACGAGCAGAGCGAAACTATAAATAGTATTTTTTCTTTTCTTTTTTTTTTCTTCTTATTCTCCACGTGTTTAATAGGGTGATTGCAATAAAAGGTATGTCTGCGTATTTCGGGTAGTCAAGAAGAAAATAAAGGTTAGCTGGTGTTTTCGTCCATACTTTTAGCGTGCATTTAATTGTGTTGTTACAATAAAGGCGTTTTTACATAATCTGATACTCAAGGAAGAGGTGATGGCAAAATGTTCACATAAAAAATGGAGTTATTTATGATTCTAAAATTTTTGTCCCAAACTGTATGTTTGGAACTCTTTAACTTATTTTGAGGGAAATTCAAATTACTCACAGAAAATAGTAGATCTTCCAGTAATTACAGTTGTTTATCAGTAATCCTGTTGGGTTGTATTTGTTTGTCTGTGTCTTCTGTGTCTTTGGCCGCTGACAGGTCAGGAACAGCGAAAACACGTGCTTCTCTTCTTATGGCTCTTCGGATGGCTGTAGTTATCCTCTCGATAAAATGGAGTATTTTAAGGAAGCATGTTTTGCTGGATTTTGTGTGTGTTCGGCGTGTTTGTCGTCTAGGGTACGTAAGCCGATTTGCAATGGATGTAGGGTACCCGTTTGTTTTCAATACCTCTAGGAAGCGTGTGGTGTGGGTCAACTTGTTCTCTGACCTACTGCATTGCTCTGGATGGGAGTAAGTTCATTTCTGGCGTATCCTATTTTGACACCGAGAGGAAGGCTAAATTGTAGAGAACAAACATAGCTCTACTGGCTGTTTATATGTAGAACTTGATGTGAATCTCTTCCATTATTTTCAGTTGGAAGTCGTCGAGCAGTGATAGGTTCCAGTATTTTGGGGATTTTCTATAGTCAACCCTATATTCATGTTCATGTTCCTGAGCGTCGTTAATATTATGCCTGCCTCTTCACAGGTGGATGTTAGCATGGGGCCGTCATCTACGTACCTGGTGAAGTAGGGGCATGAGTGGCAAATATTGAGTGTTCGTCGTTCTAGTTTGCTCCTATTGGTGACGGTTTGTAGGCCCGAGAGACTGGATCCCATGGGGAGACCTATTGTTTACTTCTATGTGTGATCATGGAAAGAGAAATAGATGTTGTTCACGATGATGGACAATAGTTGATGTATAACAGCTTCGGCAACTCTGAAGCATTGGATGTGGGACGCTACTATGCAGTCAGTCAATAGATTTTATATTTTCATTGTCCTGTATTGTTTCATTATCTTGTGACCACTTTCTGACATTTCAGGACTTATTTTGTCCTTAGAATAGAGAAAATATTTGCTTATAATTCGTTCATTTGTGTAGATACGTGAATTTCTCCTTCATATTACTTTGCTGGCTATATATTTAGCAATACAATATCTTTACCTGTTTCTAGATTTTTGAGATAGTCTTTTCCATTTAGATTCCTGCAGTACATCCAGTTCTCTGCAGTCTCTCTACATCCAACGCTATACATGATACATTGATTTCTCTTTTAAGTATAATATCTTTTAATAGAGTTGTTTTGAGCTGGCATCAAATTGTTTTCTGTTCATTTTTGTTTCATATTTGTTGGATTTTTGACAAAGTGTTTGTCGTTTTTTCCAGTCATAAGATTCTTTAAAGCTTAGCGGGTATCTCTTATTTCAGTCTTTTGTTTATTATAGATACTTTTTGTTACGTCATGTCGTTCGTATTTAGCCATTCACTTGTTCATTGATTTTTAGTCGTGTTGTTTCAACGTTGTATTCATTAAATTTTGAGAAGCCTTGTCTATTCGTTATCTATATTACTGCTTGTTATGTCCATTTGAGTAAATCTCAGTACACAATTTTAGATTTAAGTAAAATGGCGGATGCGTATAATAATTCGCTTAACGTTGTGAGGTTCCATTAATTCTCTTTGCCTATATTTTGCAATTGTTGTCGCTGCATAATAGTATAGTGTTATACTAGGGGGAATCTACATTCCGTTGGTAGAGGAAGTTGCTTTACTGCTCTTAATTATTTAATTATTCAGATGTTAGATTTTCATGATTTCCTTCTTTTGCATTTCCTCTTCATAAATCTTTTTCATAATTCCTTTTTATTTATATTTCTGCTTTTGTTATCCTGTTTCGATTTCGGTTGGTCATTATTCAGTCTTCAAACGCATTATTTTCCTTGTATTTTATGAAGACATATGCTATTATAGTTATCATTTTGCGTAAAGTATCGCTATAAAATATTCATATAGCATAAAATGGCACTGATATTTTGCCTATTATTTATTTCTATGTTTCATTTGTGAAACTTAGAAGGCAAAACTGAGATTGTCGACATTCTATCAATTTGTTGGTCATATGTTACACACATAATGTCCAGTGCCTTTTTTTATACGTTAATTGAGCGTGTTCAGTATATTATATTTCCCATGTTACAAATCTCGGGTTGACTTCAATTTTATTTGTATTGTTCTCATCGACTTTATGAGTTAATAATGCAATCCACCTGATATTGAAATGAAGAAACTTTGACTATTTTTCTTTATTCTTCAACCTATTAGGTTGACAAATCTAGATTTTAATACTACTGCAATTGGTGGCTACAACAAAAAAAATAATGTTAGTAGTAGTAGTAGTATATTGTTTCATCTGTGATTTTGTGCATCCGTATTCTATGTATAAGAAAATGAATTATGTTTCTTTAGATGTGATTAAATATTCGAGATGTGATATGTTAGGTGAATGACCTTAAATGTGTTGCTTGTTCTACAACCAAGTTTGTGAAGTGATGAAGAACAATAGCTTATACGTATCCACATATGCATATATATATATATATTATATATATATATATATATATATATATATATATATATATATATATAATATATATATATATATATATATTATATATATATATATATATATGCCCAAACACATTTACCACTTTATCTAACTTTCTTTCTTCTGCGTAATATATGTATTTTCATGATATTCGTCAGTCCCCTGGTGATTATATTTGCATTTACATATATTTGGACAGAAATTAGGTTAGTTAAAATATATTTGTCACATATTTCAACTGCTAATGACAAATACACTGAAATCAGAGTGGAGAAAATTTTCTATGATAAAATGTGGGAAAACACCAAGTTCCTTCATTGTCGCCATCTCTCGGGAATCTGACACGTGGATGTCTCGAGGTTTTTGACTCTTGTCAATGAAATGTACCTAAGAAAGGCAACATGAACGAAAACACCCAGTCCGATATTTGAGATTCCCGAGACATGGTGACTCTGAACGAACTGTGTGCTTTCACTCCCTTCTGCAGTGTATTTGTCTTTAGGAGTTGAAATATGTTACAAATATATTTCAACTAATCTAAATTATGCTAATACTGCATTGACTTGCGCCTATGTTCCATTAATTAATTTGATCGGGTGATCTATTAGCGCGGTTTAGTCAACGTGTTGATTGAATTATATATAAAGCTTTAGCTTTATTAAGTTCGTTCAGAGTTGCCTCTCTTAGATCCATCTCATTGACAAGAGTAAAAAAAAACTCGAAACATCGATGTCTCAGATTCCCGAGAGATGGATACAGTGAACGAACTGGGTGTCTTCACAACTTTTTACCATAAGAGATATTTTCTCCACGTTAACTGCAGTGCATTCGCCTTTCGAATTTGAAATACATGACAAACATATTTCAACTAACCTAAATTCTGTTCATAGCTAAAAACTACTTTGCGCCTATGCTCCATTACATATATTTTTTATTGTATCATGTTTTCTATGCTTCTAGCAATAATAACTATTGTAAATCCTTATATTGTGTTTGTATTTCTAAGCCTGTATAGTTCACTACTTTCTCCATTTCCACAATAGGTATATTGTCTTTCTATGGAATTAATACATTGATCGATTAGCATAAATTTTCTGTCATCAATGCTAATACTCAATAATACCTAGAGGATTATCCTTAATCTTCTTATCTATTTCAATTGGTATATCCCGGGGAATTATCAATTTTTGTGATTTCTCTTTTATGTGATTTTGTTCCACGTCTTTCTTTCCTTTTTTTTTCCCCCGAAAGGTTCTGTAATATTTCCAATAATTCCCTGTATGAAACATCCTTCAAATCTGTCATGTGTATTTGTAATGACTGGGTTACCAGAAATAATGTGATTGAATCCTTATTATTTCCATATCACGTTCGATTAGTTCATTTACACTCTTCTCGATACGTATTGCTGTAGATTTTGTGGTCAAACTTTGACTTGAGAATTCATGAAGAACAATAGCTTGTTTTCGTTTCTCTAAGTCCGAATTTATTCGTTTTCTTTTACCATTTCATTATCAAGTAATATTATCGGATATTGATAATGACGGATCTCTTCATTCCTACAATTTTGCTTCGGATGAGAGTCTGTGGTCAAGATCTGTGGCTTTACGATTTGAGTTAAAATTATAATGAGGTTAACTTTCATGATTTAGAAGTCGATGAAATAAGTACTATATATAAATTATATACATTATTTAAATCATATCAATTAGTCTTAAATTCTGATTGTGGTTTTCAATTAACACAATTTCTGTCACATGTAAGATATCATTCCTGAATTGTATAACAAATTTTGTTTCATTTTTTATAACTATTCTTATTCTAAGGCAGTTTAGATTAATTTCACTTTTCTTCTATACGCTATACATTTTTTGTACTTTTCCCATATATCATTTATAGTTACCTTCAAATTGAATATTAATATTGACACACACACACACACACACACACACACACACACACACACACACCACACACACACACACACACATACACACACACATAAATATATATATGTCTGTGTGTGTGTGTGTTCGGTTATATATATGTACAGAAAGTGGGGGTGAGAGAAAAATAACGTTAAACTTAGTTTTGTACAGCAGTCTAGTAAGTTTACATAATTTCTTTGTATCCTGTTCGGCGTTTCGTTAAAGTGAATGTGTTTCAGCTTTGATTCTTCAAATGATATGATGCTAGTGGTTTGCACTATTGATTATATGTACTACACGTAATAGTTTCAACATTTTCTATTCCTAACAATAAAGTACAATGGTGTCCGCGTAGATGTGATGGGAGTGCGCCATCCATAGAGCTTGGATTCATGTCGAGATTAATTAATTATTTGATTGTAGCAGAAGATTGCAGTGATTTTTGTAAAAAAAATTCTGTACACAAGAAAAATAATGAATAATGGTTCAATATTGAAGAGTAGTAAAACCAATCTTCATTCAAAGTAATACATATAATCACCATGGAAATTATTAGAGATGAAAAATGAAAATGATAATAATGATAATAATAATAATAATAATAATAATAATAATAATAATAATAATAATATAATAATAATAATAATAATATGAATGAAAATCATTCATAAGCGTATTAGTAACGTGTTCTTTTGTGAGTTTCCTAGTTAACAACCAAGTCTCCCTGTTGTTGCTGACGAATGAATCGATAATATAATGTCCCTGGTACGATTATTTACTCGAATAATGAACGCTTAGCGTTGGTCAGTTGATTACTTGTGATTGATGCGTTTGACTAACAAAAGTATAATGGAAATATCATATGCAGATTTACGCGGAAGATCATATGCAGAACTTACTAGGAAGAAGGATTATGGTTGGAGGTTTCATAAAATGAGAGATTCTATCACAGGTTGCAGTACATCGCAAATCTTTAGGTGAAACTCTTATGCTCTCGTTAGATATTTTAAAATTAGTATTTTCATTTTTATTCCAACTGCAGAGCTAAATGAAATTATTTCAAACTAAGTTGGTAATGCAGTTAATAATTGATAATTAACAGAGAAGTCTTGAAATGGACATGACTTCCACACAGATTAGGCGTTACATAGTACAACTATTGCTCTAAAACACCACATGGACTGAGCCGGTTTATTACCGAAAATAAAATTAGATATTCCTGTTATTCTTATTTTCTTTGCGGTTCATTTACCTGATAAAATATTAATAAATTTAGCAATGGATTTAAGGATTTCACATAGTTTTACGTATCAATCACATCACACTCTAATAGGATTTTGTCTATGATACCATGGAAATACAGCAGCTAGTTCTAATTAACGCACGATATTTTTTTTCTGGGTGAGGAAGGTCACGTGGTGTCGAAGTTTGATGTTGGTAAATCCGTCTATCTGGCGATAGTTAGATGGAAAAAACCACATGGTGAGTAGGAGATCCACGAGGAGGCGGACAGAAAATTGACCTCATGGAGGACAGGAAATCAGTCACGCTGCTGGACTGGAGGTAGGAAAGGGCGGTATGGACAAATATATAGTTCTATATGTGGGTGTATTGACGCGTACATATGATTGTGTCTGCATTAATGCGAGCGTGCACATTCCTATATGAACGCGCAAGCGCACGGCCCCTATATATATATATATATATATATATATCACGTGATCACCTGACCGACCAGTCTATCAGATGTAGTTACACATCGCTGGTCACAATGCGTTCGCATTGTTTTAGCCTTCGAACGACGCCACCCTGCTGGCTAAGCGAGCAGGCCAACAGAAGAAAGAGTGGTGAAAGAGTACAGCAGGGATCACCACCCCCTGCCGGAACCTCGTGGAGCTTTTAGGTGTTTTAGCTCAATAAACACTCACAACGCCCGGTCTGGGAATCGAAACCGCGATCTTACGACCACGAGTGCGCTGCCATAACCACTGGGCCATTGCGCCTCCACACACACACACACACACACATATATATATATATAATATATATATATATATATATATATATATATATATTATATATATATATATATAGATATATATATATATAATATATATATATATAATATATATATATACATGCGCAACTCTACACACACATGCATAGACATGCACGCATGCGTATCAGTACTCGCATGTACATGTACACCAGCGCGCGCATGCATGATTATACATGGCCATAACAAGCGTTGTGGCTTGGTAAATCTTGGAAATTGGTAAGCGTTGTGGATTAGTAATTGGTGGTTTGTTCATAAAGTTAGTTAGTGACAATGATGTAGGTGCAGAGTAGCAGCTGGTACTAAGGTGGTATATCCGGGTTGTCGGCAGTCAGAGGCTTGAAATTAGCGAGAAAGGCATTTCTCTGGTGACAGCAATAGTTACACTGTATTTCTCGTTGATGGAAACTGCAGATTGTTGGAGAATATGCAATTTTTCGCAGAGGAAGATCTGGATTGACTATATATATATATATATTATATATATATATATATATATGGATTGACTATATATATATATATATATATATAATATATATTATATTATATATATATATATATATATATAATATATATATATATAATATACATTTATTTATACATACATACATACATACGTACATGTATTTTATTCTTTTTATATATGTCAATTGATACAGTATTCTACCGCTTAAAATTAAACGATTGTTTTGCTTTATACATTGTGATAGCCATACATGGATTGAAACATTAATAGTAGCCGCTAAATAAGAATATTTTCTATAGTGTATACCTAATTATATATTTAAACACCAATAATACACACCTACATATCACATTTATGATAACCAAACAATTTTAACGCACTTAGTAAGTTACATCAGCGTAAGAAAACCTTACAAACAATCTCCAAATAGTATTATTCTTATCTCTATCCACTAGAGATATTTTTACCACTCATCAATATACATTCCAATTTTCACCGAAATTATCTACAAATTCATTTCCTTTATGTTTAATATAATATACTTTCTTCCAAACATAGCTACATATCTTAATCCATTTTCAATCTTACGCCTTTCTCACCTTCCACTAACTTATGTGTTTAGGAGATAAACAATAAATTTTCATACTCTTTCAAACGCGGACTTAGGCGAAACTTCTATATCCAATCAAATAAGCATATATTTACGTATGTTTACACACACGCAACTCGAAACACACACTCACATACACAAATACGCGCGCATATATATATATATATATATATATATATATATATATATGTTTATATACATGTGTGTGTGGAGGGGGCTGTATTTGCAATGTAAACAACGATTTAACTTCGCTTTCCTAAATAAGTTTAATCCATTAAAATCATGCAGCGTGCACAGTAGATTTTGATCCAAAAAATATAAAACCAGCATCTCGTAAGCAGTGATGTTATCAGTTAATTATGCTTCGGGCTTATTCGAACTCGTAAAGAAACCATTGAATATATTTTGTTACGGAGAAAATTTGTCATTGAAGGAAGATAGGTATAAACACACCGATCCAGTTATTAATTTTCCCAACCTGAGTAATGGATGCATTCATTTCATGGTGGATATATTTCCTTCAACACCGAAAAGCGGAAAGGCAGACGCTGAGAGTTAAAAAGGGAAACTGCTCTCACTTATGATTTCGTCATCATCATGGCAGGATGCGCTGGGTTCTCGCGTTTCCTATTGTATTTACAGTCAGCTGCTAATTAGCGTAACAATATACTTTCATGCTTACATGTGTGTGTATGTCTTCGTATTATTCACATATATTTACTTCTATGTATAACACAGGCATCACGTAATTATATGTATATATGAACATGCACCAAAATATACATATATTTGCGCGCACACACATATGTATGTATATATATATATATATATAGATATATATATATATATATATATATGACATAGAGAGAGAGATGAAGAGAGAGAGAGAGTGAAATAGAGATAGCTATATATATATATATATATATATATATATGTATATTTATATATGAATGTATGGTATACACATTAGCTAATTTACGGAGAAACATGCTCCCAAGATATCGATTCACACACCCTTATATCTAAGGGTATATAAATATAAAGTTAGTGCATGTTGTTAGATGCCGAAGTTGTACTGCGGCGCATTATAAGATATTTGCACAATCAATGCATATCAAAAACAAAAATTATTTTAAATTCCATGTTTTCTATAGCATAGGGAAGCGTTAACATCTACTCTCAAAATATGCATACACGAATGCATACGCACGCACAAAAGCACACATGTTTCTATATATCAAGATATTAAGAATTATTTCACAAGGTAAATGCCATCATTTTAGAGCATGTAATTTATAATTCAAACATAAGTGTACAATTTTCAGTGTACATAAGGAAATAAGAAGTAATGCGTAAAATCTCTGACAGCCGTTTCTGCAATAGCTGTGCATGTTGTGCATATATTATTGAGTGAAGATTTTCCTACCAATTCCTAGTATGCCGTCTTCAAATTCCTTACAATGAAGAATATATTTAATGCAGGATATTAGTTGTTACTAGTTCAGTCTTCGAATAATTGTGGAAATGCTATTCCTTACTTCTTGTAAGAGTTGTATTACTCATATTTATAGATAGACCAAGAAAACGTAGACGGGGTGACATTCTAATACTATAATGCCCCATAAATCTTCAATGTAGGCTTGAAATTGCCTAGAAAATTCCTGAAACCACATCCCGACTCACATAGATATAACAAGATCTTCAATTAAAATAGAAGCACAGACACCTCCTCAACAGAGGATGCATTATTTTCAGCTTCAATTTCTTGTAATTGTAGATCTCCTATCAGTAGTCCCTTGAACAATTGGTGTCTTGGAAATAGAATTGGCGTACAAGGCGAAGATTATGATTTATAACGGAACACAGAAAAACTTGCGTTGAAATTACGGGTAGCATCATCAAAGAGAGATATATGTAGCATCAGGTTTCGTTCAGAGATAAATGCAAAATACAGTTAGCATCATTATGGATATTCAAAGAATGGTTAGAGTACGACCCACTTGTTTCTTGGAGCATCATGCCAAAGATCAGCAAATACAAGGGACAGGACAGCAAATGCAAGCTTTGCATTACTAAGAAAAATATATCGTATTATTATTGCATAAACAGTGAAAGTTTTGATTATAAGGAAGGAGACATTCTCCTCTGCATGCACAAGGAAGAATTCATATTAACGAATTTCAAACATGACACATCCACTCACACTTGTCACATCTTATCTACATTTTTTAGCCTAGACATCGATTATACATATTATGTGAAGGATATATGCCCCCATGAACATATACTGGATTCCCTTACTACGCAGATATATTAAAATCACATGACATCACACGATACACAGAAGTATAAATATATATCTATGAACGCATGCATTTACAAAACCATGGAATAACTTTGGTTTCAAAATTAGTTAAATCATACATTTATGTACACTACTAAAACACTTACAAAATGCATCCGTGTATGTATGTATATGTAAATGTGTGTATTGTGTGTGTTTCTGTGTGAGTTTATGCTATTGTCTGTGTGTCATTACATATTTTCCTATGGACCTGCAAGTTTACAAACGTATGTTTCCTTTTATTCATAAATTTGGATGCACATGAGTGTTCTCACATAAGATCAATAGGGAAACATTTAATCCATAGTGAACACAGTTTCGTGTAAATCACTAGTATAAGGAAAATGATTTGTATCTCCTTCTTAGTTACCTCTCATGATCTGTATATTTATATATTCAGCAAGACCTAGTTTTATACAAAGTCGTGTATTCTCAACCAAAATAGATACCAGTACCGACGTCCCCATGTGACAGACTTGAAAATTGCAAGGAGACCCCTGCTTGCATAAGAAAATTGGTAGACTTGTTAACCTACAAATAAAGAAAATACGTCAACCAATATGGTGTTGAGCTATCATTTTCACTCTTCCATCTTAGCGTATGTGTGTGTGAGTGAGTAAGTATGGTTGGTGATTACACGTGGTTGAATATACAAGGAAAGAAATAATTTGAAAAAACAAAGATTTGTTTTACTAGAAGAAATAATGCACCTACACCATAATGGCAAAAGTATTATACAATATTATACAAAACAAGTTTTTTTTTTCCTCTCATAAAATGACCGATTTAGCTGAAGCATTTCAAATTTTGGGTGTTGCATGCAATTCGAAATGAGACGTTTTGTTTGTTAGGGGATGGTAATTGGTATTCAAGGTATTTTTCAGTAGAAGGGAGATAAATCTGTAATTTTCAATATGAGTTTATATTCAATTCTGGCTTATATTTTTGGATAAATCAGGCTTTTTTATACACGGTGGAGGTGTCTGAGTGTTTCTGAAATTGTGTGCATACAAACACACACACATATGCATATATTTGTCGTACATAAATGAAACATTGCAAATAATATATTGGATCAATACGTCAGTCACATTGATGATAACGCAGGTGCCTGATGATTTCGTTGACTAGACCCATACTCGTACTCCAAATAATGTACTGTATATATTCGTACAAATGGCTTACAATCTGGCACGTGCAAGCAAAACAGAACATAATGAGATAAATGTGATCAGCTGAGATCACATGTTGTTTATCATTAAAGCACGAAGAGTAAAACGGGAACATTTATGTAAAATACAACGTGATTATAAAGGCCACATTAAGTGTAACAGCGATTGCGAAAGACAACCTGCAGAACTTAATATTTAGCTGATAGACACCCACGAACTACTTTAAAATCAATATATCTAATTACTTAGCTGACTCTCAATGCTGGCTAATTTTTCCTACTAAATATTTGGAGAATTATCAAGGTTGAGCGTGATTGAAATACTGACAGCTTTATGCACTCTACTATATTTCCTCTCTAGAAACATTTTGGATAATACATTGCTTTTTTCTTTATCTTTTTCTTTTTTTTTCTAGTTTATACAACAAATAAGGCAAAAGTTATGCTAACTTCACTGATTTAGAAAAGAAAAGACCTCATTTGCATGCTAGAAAATATATTTTATTATTCGATGACTCTTCCTAAGTAACGTGTAATTGGTCGGAGAATTTTTTTATCACTGCAAGCTGTTTTTATGGAGCTAAATTTTACAGACCAATGCGATTACTTATTTTTACCAGGCTACAAGCAAAATTTCATTTTGTAGCTTCGGGAATATGCAAATGCGTTGGACTAATTTTATGCTGTAATTGGAATAGGACACTAGATATATGGATTTTAAAATAGTTCAGGAATATGTTTAAAAATTTAACATTAAGATAGCTATAGCAGTTAACAATACTACAATACCTTAGTCAACATTTCTGTATAATATTCTTCATTTTATTTCAGAAAATTGCAAAAATTGTAGAAACATCTACAGTAATATATAACTAAATTATATATCATAGTCATAAAAATTCGAACAGCCCATTCCATTTTGAAAGGAATTAATCCGAAATTATAGAGATTTATATTACCAAATTGAAAGACATATAGTCATGCTATTGTATTTGTAATGAGGCTTTAAATAGAGTGGCTTAATTGTTATGATGAAAATATTACTCCAAATAAAACCCCAAATTTTATCCACTCTAAAAGAGGGAAATTTTATGGTAGAGCCAAACTTTCGGTATTAAACCATTCCATATTAGGAAATTGAAATTTTCCCCTATGGCCAAATTTTCAACAATATTTCGATAGAAATAAGACAGCGAGCTGGAAGAAACGTTAGCACGCCGGACGAAATGCTTAACGGCATTTCGTCTACTGATATGTTGTGAGTTCAAATTCCGCCGACGTCGACATTGCCTTTCATCATTTCGGGGTCGATAAATTAAGTATCAGTAACGCACTGGGGTCGATGTAATCGACTTAATCCCTTTGCCTGCCCTTGTTTGTCCCCTCAATGTTTAGCGCCTTATGGGCAATAAAGAAATAAGAAACGTTAGTTCGCCGGGAGAAATGCTTAGCAGTATTTCGTCTGTCTTTATGTTCTGAGTTCAAATTCCACCGGGGTCGACTTTGCATTTCATCCTTTCAGGGCCGATAAATTAATTACCAGTTGCGTACTGTGGTCGATCTAATCGACTGGCCACCTCCCTCAAAATTTCGGGCCTTGTGCCTAGAGTAGAAAAAAATATTTTTATAGAAATAATCATAAATGGAATTACTAATATACGCTACTTGTAGCAGACGTGCATGCTATATATACAGAAAAAGTCTACGAAATATTTTTGTATATTTCTCCAGGTTGCATTGAAATCTTATGTGAAATTCTTTGTGGTGTGTTGCAAAAACCTATCAAACGCTAGTTTCAAGATTTGGTGATGTGATAGTACCAGGCTCATTTGGCAAATGCTATTCAAAATATACATTTCAAAAGAGTGATTTGAGACAGTTAGTATGTGTTTTGTAATGAATGAAAAACTAATTTAGTGAGTCAACGAACAATTTTCTCTAACATATACTATCGAAAACAATAACTAATCCATTAAAACTTTAAATTTCTCTGTATGTAATTTATTTATTTATTTAAGTATTTATTTTCCACATCCATGTTTTAGCATGAGAGACATTACGGTACGAATGTTTTATACTTATTTTCTTCCTTTAGTTTGCAACAGAATTTCTCTGTGACACATTATGCTCTCTCCTTCGACAACTGCAACGGTATTTCAATACAAACATACCGACAGTCAGATACCCACAAACACACACATATATACACACATGTATACACATACATACGTGTGTGTATTTGTGTGTGTGAGAAAGAGAGAGCGTCCATGATGTATGTGGGTATGCGTGGTATGCGAAACAATGGCAAGTATGAAATTGTGAAAAATATCAACAGTAATATATACACTGATATTAAACTCAGAGGGTAGCTCGAATTTTGAAAGGAAAATAAACAAAAATAACGATTGTAGAAAACAATCATATTCTACTGCTTGTAGGGGAGAAACTTTGTTTCTAATATATATATATATATATATATATATGCATTTATATGTATGTATAGATCTATGCATATATATGTATGTATGTATACATATATATATATATAATATATATATATATATATATATATATATATGTATATGTATATATGTATATATATATGTATATGTATATATATATATATAATATATATATATATATAATATATATATATATATATATATACACATATATATATATATGTATATATGTATATATATAGGTATATATATGTTTACTTATACATGCATGTATATATATATTTACACGAATATGTCTGTATGCGCATGTATGTGTGAAAAATATACAAAATAGTAACCCCAATAGCAAATCGAAACAGGTTTAATCAATGGGAAACTAGAATGCTTCTGATAAGATACAATTTCTCGTAACCACATCTCCGTCTTCTCTTTTTCTGTGTATGTGGTTTTGCATCTGCCTCCCTCTTCAACCCCAACGTTTCTAAATCTCTTCCCATATATATACATATATATATATATATATATATATATATATATATATATATATATATATATATATATATATATATATATATATATATAGATACATATATATATATAATATATATATATATATATATTTACATATTTATATTGTTATATATATACATATACATATATATATATACATATATATACATATATATACATGTATATACATATACATATATATATATATATATATATATATAATATATATATATATATGTACATATATATACTCTCTCTCTCACTCTTTCTCTCTCTCTCTCTCTATATATATATATATATATATATATATTGTTGTCTTGTCTTTGAATAATACTCAAAGATTGCGAGATTAACATGTGTTTACTCATAAATTCTATAAAAGCTACCAAAGAAAATCCTTATTCAAAATTTATTGATGAAAGCGAAGATAGATGATGTGTGGGAAAACAATACACTTGCATACATACACACACACACACATATATTTCCGTATACATATATGCACATATATTGCAACAGTTTTAACAATAAATATATGAAAGTAAAAAAGAAAATATTTATTTCACACCAGAATACACTTATTGAATATTTAGTATTGCTGTAGTATGACTTCAGATGTTGATGTTGATACTGCCAATGGATGTCGTTTCTGCTGTTGTTATTGTTTGATTTTTTTGTTGACGTTGTTGTTGTTGCTTCTGCTGCGGCTGTTCTTGTTATTGTTGCTGTTGCTGCTGCAGATACTGCCATTGATATTTCCTTTTACATACCTCCTTCTTTCAGATACTATCGACATAACTGTCACTACTTATGTAACTCAGTGCAAAATATGCATATAAATTTAATAACAATATAAATCATGTAATATAACAATAATAATATCAATAATAATAATAATAGTAATAATAATATCAATAATAATATAATAATAATAATAATAATAATAATAATAATAATAATAATATAATAATAATGATACTAATAATAATAATAATAATGATGATGATGATAATAATAATAATATAAGCAGAAAAATATCAGATAACATTAGGTATTAGTAATCAGAAAGTAAATAACTGTTATGTATAAAGTAAAACGAAAACGATTTCAATAATTATATCAATAACATAATCATTAATACAATTTATGTTACAAATACTAATAATATATTTATTGAAATATTATCAATACTACTAAAAGAAACATTTTCTACTGCTACTTCTGACAATGGCTATGATGATGATGATGATTATGATGATGATGATGATGAGGAGGAGGAGGAGGAGGAGGAGGATAAAGATGGGGATGGTGATGAAGATGATGATGATGTCGACGACTACGATGATTTGAGTAGCATTTCGAAAAATAATTATGGTAGTAGTCGTGGTAGTTATAAATATAAAAATGCTACAATTAAAACATAAAAGAATCAATGAAACCAATCAATGTATTCATATATGAGTGGCAAACAAACATGACTTAGAGAAAAACCTGGAGTCATAGAGAAAAGAAACGTGTCTACTTACATATCATACTTACATACGCAACAATGTTTATATATGTGCGTATGATCGGATGTTTCCATCAATAGACTCAAAATATTGTAATATTCCTTTTCACATTCATACAATCATAGATATGTGCTGACGCAAACTGCATATACATACAATTATCGGTAAATATATGTGTTCCTCTTTGTATATGTGTGTTGTGTGCGTATGAGTGTCTATATCTCTGTCTATGGAAGATCTAGTGAATACGAAGTCATACTTGACGATATATATATATATATATATATATAATATATATATATATATATATATATATATATATATATATATATATATATCCCGTCACAAATAATTTAATGTGTAAAAATACAGAGACACGTACACACACAATCAGAAATATTAATATGTATATATATATATATATATATATATATATATATATATATATATATATGTGTGTATGTGTGTATGTGCGAATGCATGTATAAGCACTTATTTTTGTGCGATTCTGTGTTTGAACGTACATACAATCAAACGTGCACACTTGTACATTGGCGTTGTACAACACATTCATTAATTGGTCGATTGAAATATGTCGATTGAAATATGTCCAAAGTATCCTACAGTTCACAACATGCGATAATATATAACCAAATTAAACGAAAATGCATTACGTCAGCAAATCGAATACATACGTGTGCTCATATATGGGTTTATTTCATTGTCTAAATATCCTCGGCCTCCAAAAGTGTTCTTTTATTTTTTTTCTTTTACTTATTTCAGTCACTTGACAGTGGCTATGCTGGAGTAGTGCCTTTTGTCGAAAAAATTCGAAAAAATAGGATTTATTGATTGTAAGCCTAGTGCTTATTCTATCAGGCGTTTTCGCCGAACTGCTAAATTATGGTGAAGTAAACACACCAACATCGGTTGTCAAGACATGCTGTGGTGAGGGCAAACACACACACACGGTAGAAGAAGAAAACAACAACAATAATAACAACATCAACAGCATCAGTAGCAACAGAAACCAGGTCATTGAAAATCGAACGCCAACATCAACAATATGAACTATTGAGAAGAGCACTACGAGAAGAACTGAAGATCAGAATATTGTAAGCGTGATAGTGAAAGCCATCATAGATGTTTGTAGGAAATGATTCATGAATTATGAACAATGAAATAACTTTGTAACACACTTTGATAATTATCAGCATTAAGTCTGTTACAACAATTAAAATTAAAATCACTCAACCCATATCCTGTAGAGTAAAACAAACACAAGAATAGATATAGTGCAAAAAGACCAAGTATACGAAGCAGTTACTAAATTTACAAAGAAAGGCATCTCCTCTAGATCTAACCTTAACTGAAATATCAAAACTCCGAAACAAGCACTTGTGAGAGTGTATCGCGTACTAATTTGGTTGCAATTTAACCCCTTCCTCTGTTTTAAAGACTACACGTATACAATGTTTCTTACCATTCCTTTCGAATAAAGAAGTTAGCATAACACAAAGAATGCCTGCAAAGTAACTAAATGGAATGAATATATAGAGATTACTATTCAGACCAAATATAGAAGAAAAGAAATTATTTCCAAAGTATGCAATTAATCATCTAGTTATTCAATACAAAACGAACACAATATCCAATAACACGAAATGCCACGATTTCTTTTAGGTTTTTGAGTGCTTATAGCCATGTAACTGATTTGGAGCCATTTGATCAATTTCCAAATATCCATTTTTACACACATTTCATAAAATTTATTGGTGGATTGCACATTCATCTGAATCCGCATCATCCTTCAGAAATGGAAATCCACGAAGATTATGCCAGCAATTTCTCAGCGAAAATAATTCGTTTCAAGCCATGAGAATAGTAGTCCGTATCTCTCGTTGCTATTGCTGATTTTATTCGTTTTAGATAGCATAGCTTGTCGGGGGAGATATAGTAAATGACACTTATTGCCAAATTTGTAATTAGATGAGCGTTTCTTCCCAAAACATCAGCCATAAAATGTATCCAGCTGCTTATATTTCAGTTCATATTTCCATAATCATCACGTTATCGACTGGAATCATGAGAATTTATATGCCTATTTATGAACCGCCTAATGTATATGTAACAATAATTTCGACCTATATTACCTTACAAATCATTAAAATGAGGAGCCAGTTTCGTATCCCATGTCGTTCACTGTATCATCGTTTTTCTTTATCCAAAAGACTGTTGCATTAGCGTTTGGACACATTTGCGACACCCTAAAGAATTTTGACTTTTCATATGGTTTATTGGCAGACTTGGTATTGTATCATTTGGCTTCCCTTGCCCGATGAAACCGTGTATGCGACTAATCTTTATATTTAGCATCTTTTCATTTGTCTTGCTCGCTTACGTTCTTGCATTTGCTGAATTTTCTTGAGAACAATCTTTTCTTAGTGGTCAGACCATACGGAGTCTACATCTAGCATGTTGTATGTCTATTGAGTGGTCATTGGACCCTCTCTTATATTTGTGTATTAACTTTTACTGTATCCCAGTTTTTATGCGCTAAACCACTTGGTGTTAAATTGATGTTATTAAATTAATATCCAATTTGTTCACCCTTATTTTGATTTTAATTATACTGCAGTAAATTATTGATGCAGTATTTGTTTCGGGAATTTTGGCGCGCTATAACGAGGGCATTCGAATCATAACTGCGAATATAATAGACTGAACCACACGTGTGTTTGGCTTTATGTTAAAATTTGGCGTGTGGTTCAATAAATTATATTCATGACGAATTCTACTGATGAGCTGTGGATCTATTATGTAAGTAACATTGCATAATCCATTAACAGTGAAACAATTGTCTAGAATTAATCTGCATTTTTGTTATTTTTCATTTGTCCTGCTCGTTTACGTTCATAGTTGTGCTAATTGTCCTTGGGAACAATTCTTGTTGGTTGAGACCATTGCGGATCTATTTTTAGCGCAAGAGCGTCCACATAGTGGACCCTCTCTTATATTTGTTTTGTATATATATATATATATATAGATAGATAGATAGATATATAGATAGAGAGAGAGAGAGAGAGAGAGAGAAAGAGAGAGATCAAATATGGACAAAGCACTTCAGGAATTTTGACAACATGAGAAAGGTGAGGAGGAGTAGAGAAACAAAGAGATAAGTAAAACATGTTTTATAAAATGTTATACTGAAATAAAACCAAACGGAGACACGTTATGACCAATACCTGGGAAACCTAAACAGAACGGAAATATGAAAATCAAAGGAAAATAGACATTCTCGCGTTGGCTGAAAATCACATTAAATATTCTCAGATTTAGTCTATTTGTTTAAATTTTATTATACAAAGAAGCCCCTTTAAAATCCACCAAGCACATGCAATCAAACAGAAAGTATTAGATACAAAGAAAAACCTCGAAAGGCTAAAAGTAAAAGATTGCACACTGTCTCTCTATTCTCCCAGTCATAGCCAGAGGAGAAACATATCCATTATTACGATAGGGCTACGGGCTTTTATACGTAGAATTGAAACTATGCCGATATTAGGATATACCTGCGGAAAAGTTCATACGTATGTATATCAAACATGTTTAATTCATTAAATAGCATCGGGAATGACCAGCTTTTTACACTAAATATAAACAATTTAAGGGAATAGAGAACAATTCATATGAAAGTGAGACCAATTTAGTCAATGTCTAATAAATAATACAAATAAAGTGATGCCATTCAGCTCCAGTTTAAAAATGGAATAATGTGTATTCTGTTCATTATGCAAATTACTATACTGACAGAAAGAAAAGTTGTAGTCGGCTTCAATGAAGGGCAGCAGTTTAAAGAACAAACACTGTAAATGAAATAACTCTAAAGCATCGACTTTTGAATGCTTATTTCACGCTCCAGTCTACCCCACCTCCATTCAACTGATGCACACATAGAAAATATTAAAGCTGCATTCTTGTATGAATTCGGGGAGAAAGTTTCTCAGAAATAAATATTGCATTAAAAAAAAAAAAAAACGAAAATGAGCTAATTGAGAAGAATACATCATGTATATCTATTATGAAATCTAAAGAATGCAAGTGAAAGAAAAGAGAAATGATAAACCACAGAAAAACATAGAGTGTTTTGTGAACGTAAACCACGCATACAAACAATTTAAATATTAGCTTTCACTCAACCTAACTCTTGAACGCCTACAAAATAGAGAATCATTGAATCAGAAATAATACAGCACAAACAAGTTTTAGAAAAGCAAAATGAGAAAGATTCTATGATAGGAAATTTTAAATGCGCAAATCTAAAGGCAGAAATAATTGAAAATTTAAAAACAATAAAAATAGAACCTATGTGGAAATGTGAAAGGAAGTAGCAAGTATGGAATTCTACCATGAAGTAGGATCAACAAGAAAAATCAAGTCGTATTCATGGTTATCAGAGATTTCTTAAAAAGAGACGAGAATTCTAATAACACGTAAAATAATATCGGCAGCAGCCGTTCTATTTGCAAGGCAAAGTAGGTACTCTTTCACACCTACTCATATTCGAATGCATATCAAAGTCTAAAACGGAATTTTAAAAAATCATAGAAAAGAGAATAGATATATCAAGCCTTAATGAATTCAATATGGATAAACAAAAACACGTAACGGAAAATGACAAGGTGATGCTTCAAAATATATCATAACGCTAAAATAAGTAGCAAAAATCAATGAAGTACTGAAAGTAGAAATTCTCGCTAATTCACAAAAATATCCGTGTATGATAAGCGACAACAATTCCTTAAAGAAAGCAAACGACTCAATTCATTCTAAAACTATTTTATCAAGACCTAGACAAAAAATGTAATAGAAATAACTGCAGTGCCAGAAGTAAGCGTAGAAGAAGAATTTTCAGGAGAGAACAATTGTTGACGGCTATGTTTCTGAAAGAAATAAACCCAAAACAGCTTAACCAAACAAGTGGACGTCACCACAATATAATATGCTCGGAAGACTTTGCGACAATTATTTCACGGGCAAAACATATGAATGAAAGAACTGTTGGATAAGAAATGATTTCGTCAGATTCGACTGTGTGGATAATTGATAAAATATCTTCAAAGGTAGACTCAGGTCGACTTATTCATCCAAAATGAATATGTGGATAGAAGCAATACTGAAGCGCGTTTTGTGTCTGTGTGTGTGTATGTGTGTGTGTGTGTGTGTGTACATAGACAGACAGACAAACAGACAGATAGATAGATAGATAGATAGATAGATAGATAGATAGATAGATAGATAGATAGATAGATAGATAGATAGATGATAGATAGATATACATATTATTTTATACTTCCCTTCTCATATTTCTGTACTTGCACTTTTTTCAGTCATTTGACAGCAGCCATGCT
The DNA here is from genome assembly GCF_006345805.1 of Octopus sinensis. Lineage (NCBI taxonomy): Eukaryota > Metazoa > Mollusca > Cephalopoda > Octopoda > Octopodidae > Octopus > Octopus sinensis. Next base: position 3,285,212 of record NC_042997.1, on the reverse strand, counting down.
GGAGTACCGCCGTGAAATGTTTTAGTAAAACACATCGATCCCTGGACGTGTCTTTTTGAAGCCAAGTGCTTATTCTATAGGCGTCTTTAGCCGAACCGCTAAGTTAAGGGGACGTAAAAAAACGAACATCAGTTGTCAAGTGGTTCTGGTCTGAGGGATAAATACAGACACAAAAACGCACCCTCATAACACACAAAGCCATATACGCACAAACACATACATATATATATATATAATATATATATATATATTATATATATATATATATATATATATATATATATATATATATATATATATATATATATATATATACATGTATACGATAGGCTTCATTTAGTTTCTGCCTACCAAATCCATTCACAAGGCTTTTGATTGGTCCGAGGCTACAGTCAGAGATGCCACGCAGTGGGACTGAACGTAGAATCATGTGTTTGGGAAGGAAAACTTCTAGCCTCACAGCCACGCCTGTATATATACAGGTGATCAGATAAATATAGTCGTGGCCGTTGTACGGGGTTACCAAGGAGTTCGCGTTCATATAGCGCTTAGCTTTACAGCGTCTGGCAAAACTCCAGTGGCCGTTGGCCTATAAACTCTCTTCAAAGTTGTGGGAGAAAAAATACCTCGTGGCTAGTTGATGAAATCACAGACAAAAGCGAAGTGTATACTGCAAGTGATTGTCTCCCTTAGACCGTTATCAGGAAATCACCCTGTCAGCTTGCTGGTAGAAAGATTTTAGTCACCAGTTTCAACAAGGCACGAGGATTTTTCACCTCCTCCAGTTTGAGAAGAAGTTATAGATTACCTGTCAATAGGGTCTTACAATACGCTGTAAAGCCAAGCGTTTGTGGTAGCGAGACCCTCGGTAACCCCATAACCGGGCCATAAATATCCTTATCTAAGTACTTTACTGCTGTATATCTTTGAGTGTACTTCTCTTTTGGATATATGATTTACTGACGATATAAATATATACAGTTAGTTGTTTCCTTGCCATTCTCTTTTATCACATTACGACGCACAAATTCACTATTCGGCAAAAGCAAGGAGAAGATGAGCGCCAAACTTAATACATGTTGTAGTGTCAACAGATCTCATCAAAAGAACGTCCAGCATCATTGCAGTAAATGAAGATCAGCAAGAGAACAAAGATAGTTGTAGCTGCCAGAGAAAATACGTTATCGTATCCCCGACAGAAAGTATCTTTAACAAACAGCTACGTTTAAACAAATAGCTATTCCTAAAACAATTACTGCGCTCTTACCTACATTCCTAGAGCATAAAAATGGTTTGATTGCAATGACACTGAAATAAGTCAATTTCGAGAAAACTAATTCTTTTCAGCAAAGAGACTGAAAAATCTGATTTGTCTTTCAGTGTGTATAACTAATAAACATATCATGCGTTATGTTTGAATAAATACGTACTAATATTGCATTTCTTCATTTCTTGCGGTTAGTTACGTGTGCTTTCCTAACTTGGATGCAGTTACACATCATGAGTAAATAGAAAGCAATTCTACAAATACAAATACATTTAAAGATTACATCTAATTAGACAATTCTGACGATGAAGCATATTAAGTATTTATAACTAAACCTATTTCTGTTAAAGCAGAAATACTCCGAGAAATACTCCTGCTCTCCGTTATTTTCCTGTCTGGTGTGAATATCTTCAATCAAGAAAGTTATGGTAGACTGGAATAGAAAACAAATATATCGAGTCAACACTATATATATATATATACAAAAACTATTGGTTCTAAATCTCTGAACGAGAGACATGAAGCAACAGAACTTTAGAGTGAGTTCTATTTGCCAACGTGTCGAAGAGACACTGATCTCGTAAAAGTATATACTTTGAACAAATTCTGTGATGATGAAGTGAAAGAACCTACAAAATATTGGTACAGTCATCGGTTTAAGCTCAGTGGAGAAACTAGCTCCTTGTTCGAAGTGTAAGGACGCAGTTAGTACGTCGATAACCAGCTAGAGAAGATGTTTTCCTGGAGCTAGAAAGTAGTAACATTCGTTCTAATCAGGACAGCCACTTTACGCTGGCAAATAAACTTTACACTATGAGGTCATCTCATTAGTTCTGTCCAAATTTTTAATAAAGAAAACAAGTGATCAAATGTTATATTTAATTGAAATTTAATCAGCAACGTACTTTTCCTGATTATCTATGAAATCCTTCCATCTATTTACAAGCTTTTTAATCCCATCAATGTAAGACTCTTTTGGTTTCAAAGCGAAGAACTATGAAATGTAAGTTTTTACCTCTTCCTAGCTTGTGAATGTTATGTTGCCCAAATGATTCTGTAAACAACGAAACGAATGGTAATCTCAAGGAGCAAGATCGAGTGAATAAGGTGGATAAGGAATTTTTTCCCAACCAAGCCATTCGATCTTCTGTGATGGGATTTTTGCAGTGTAGAGTCGCGCATTTTCCTGATGAAACATCTCTCCTTTTCGATTCACTAACGTGGGTCTTTTTTTTTTTCTACAATGCTTGGTTCAAACGCACTAATTGCTAACCGTAAACTTGAGCATTGATTGTTGCATTAGGTGGTAACATTTCAAAGTGAATTACTCCTTTGCAATACCACCAGGTAGAGAGAAGAACCTTTTTACCATGAAGTTCCCTTCTCCGTCGTGGTTGAGATTTTTCCCTTTTACCAAGCCACTGTTTACCACGTTTAACATTTCAATAGAAGATCCATTTTTCCAAGTTTATTCAAAAATGGTGAAATGAGTTCGCGAGAATGGAGGAAAGAGCAGATATCAAGTCGGGATTTGCGGTTACTTTCGGACAATTCATGAGGCACACATTTTCCAAGTTTAAGAACCTTTCCAAGTTGTTGAAGATAACGATGAACAGGTGTAGGTTTTGGATTAAGCTTTATAGCCAATTGTTCAACTGATAATGCAGGATTTTGTTCAAGTAAAGCAAAGGAGCTTATCATCAAACTCAACTGGACGTCCTGTTCGATGTTCATTTTTAAGGCTAAAATCTCAATTTCTGAATTTTGCAAAGCATCTTCTGCAAGTTCTTTCATTCAAGCATACTTTCCCATAAATCGAGAGTATGTTTTGAGTTTTTCTACTCATAAAGCAGTATGTGCCTTAAATGCTCGTTGGATACTTCCATGTTATAAAGGGTTTTAATCAAAGAAATTGATATATATATATAAATTCAAAAGTTAGACAGAGAAAGGAAAAATATACGAAAACTGTGTAGACATGCATATATACAGAGTGAGGCTGAAAGAACTACGACTCTACTCCATAGAACACAAACGCGAGAGACATAATAATTTACATGTGAAAAATACTGAAAATCTACTATCTAATTTTGGCATCAAGTGTTATATGACTACTCATACTGGATGCCACTGCATAGTACCGAAGGTACCGTCCAAGGCATCTACTATAAGTACCAGGTACTGCAATAGCCTAGTGATCAGAGGGTCACAGCTCTTCAATCCTCTGCCAAAACAATTGAGAAACTTACACGATATAGATGGGAAATACTTCAAAAACAAACTGGACATTCTCCAATCCACAAAACCAGACCAATCAATGGCGGGCCATGAGTCACAGTTGAGGGCAACATTATCAAATTCCCTCATACACGAAATAGGCCAACGCCAATTTTTTTTATGGGATCACATTAGTCGGAGGGGAGGAACCACGGATGGACTATGGAGAGGGTACAAAAATATAGACTTAAAAAATCATGGTGGTCCTCCAGCATGACTACAGCCACCTGGCTGAAACACAAGAAAGAATAAAGAAATATATATATATATATATATAGAGAGAGAGAGAGAGAGATAATATTAGGGTAATAAGAATTATAGAAATTATTATTACCAGTGGCCTAGCACATAAAATAGTCAATAGACTATATATTATTCACATAAAAATATCGTGTACATTGAGAGGCTTCCAAATAGGAAAGCCTTTTGCTAGAAAGAGCAGTAGAAAATTCTAGTGGTTTGAGTTTTCCACTGCTCTTTCTAGCACAAGGCTTCCCCATTTGGAAGCCTCTTCCTGTGTCTTAATGTACACGTTTTATATATATATATATACATACATACATACATACATACATACATACATACATGCATACATACATACATACATACATATATATATATATATATATATATATATATATATATATATATATATACATACATGCATACAGGGTGAGGAAGCAAAATTTACAATGAACGTTAAGTTGCTTTTTCTCAGGAGGCACTAAGTCAATTGTTTTGAAACCTAGCATATACTGATGTCATACTCATACCTAACACTATTATCCTTACCTTTTCAGAAACTTTTAACCATATGAGTAATAAGGAAAGCAAACGTCAAAGAGTGTGTGATTTGCTGAATGCACTCGTTACACCAAAGGAGATTTCAAGGACAGTTGGAGTGTCAATAAAGACTGTTTATAATGTAAAGAATAGAATGACTATGTGCAAAACTATTACGAGGAAGTTTGGAAGTGGAGGAATCAACAAAAAACGTACCAAAGCTTTTATTAAAGCTCTCAAATCCAAAATCCTATAGGATCCAACCAAATCCATGAAAAAAATGGCAGTTGAACTGGAGGTAGACAAGAATACAATTAGAAATGCAGTAAAATATGATTTGAGGTTACAATCTTACACAAGATACCAAAACATTTGTTGACAACAGCTATGAAGGAAAAGAGATTGGAGAGGTGCAGGAAAATTATTACAGGGTTCAAGAAAAAGTCCTCCATTGTAACGATCTTTTAAGATGAAAAGATCTTCACTGTCGATTCTGTTCTGAACCGCAGAAATGACAGATTTATTGCAAAATCAACAGCTGAGGTTAAGGGGACATTCAAAACAAAACATCCTGCACAAGTTATGGCTTTTGGTGTTGTGGCTTCCGATGGAATGAAAATGCCTATAAAACTCTACAAAGCTGATGAAAAGATCAATGTTAATACTTACTACAAAACTCTGAGATACCAGGTACTGCCATGGCTTAAAGCAAACTAACCAGATGGTAATTATGTATGGACACAGGATGTTGCTCCAGCCCATACAGCCAGAAAAATAAAAGATTTCTGCAAATCCAACTTTAGCGATTTTGGGGAATCATGTTTATGGCCGCCTTCTAGCCCAGATCTAAACCCTCTGGATTATGCTATTTGGGGCGTTTGAGAACATGCTACTAATTGAACATCACACAGCAATGTCGACTCTCTTAAAGATATTATTACAGAAGAATGGGAGACGTTGTTTCCCGAATATTTGAGGAAGAATTGTACAAGTTTCAGGAAGCGTGTGAAGGCAGTTATTGAGAAAGAAGGAGGACACATAGAATAAAAACATTTTCTTTTATGTAAATTTCCTTGTGGCAAATAAATTCTCATAACTTTCAATAAAATAATTGGTCATACACTGTCTTTCAATCCCTGCCTCAAAATATTGTAAATTATGCTTCCTCACCCTGTATATATATGAAGGAATGAATGATCATACGTCTGAAGTTGCAGATGATATTTTTTTACAGACAATACTTAGTTATATTAAAGAAAGTAATATACAATTCGGAACCAGAAACTGCGCCAGATCATTCTTTAAGTAAGGAAAATTGCAGATATAAGAAAATTGAATCAAAACATTACAAAAGTTTCAAAATGAGTATTAGAAACCAATTAGTTTTGCTACATATATGAGAGAGAAATTACAAGAAACAAATAAATAAATAATAAATAAATAAATAAAATGGTAATATAAATGAATAAGCAACTTTTTTTCCACTAATAGTTTATACTCATGATATTCTCTGTTAGCTTAAACTGAATTAGAAAAAGTAGACAGGAAAAGAAAGATAAAAATTATTGAGTTCATCTAGTATATACTATGACGACTCTAACATAGAATTATTAACTACAAATACATGTAGCTAAGTATCTGGTGCAGCTAACAAATTATTGTAAAAATATCCACTAGAAAAGTAAAGATATATCTAATAAAGAAATATAGATAACTATTAAAATTAGCAAGACATCACGAACAGAAAGGGAAAAAAATATATTCGGCCTTCAAAACAACCAGTCGTGAGTTGTATGTGTGTATGACCTGCTGAATGCCTTCGCTACTTGTTTAAGATGTCTGTGTTGCGAATAAACACATATACTGTCAGATCCTTCATCCTTGGTGCATGTAGCCAGTGGTACATGTAGGGTCTGACAGATGGGAGGAGGGGAGCTCTTCATTAGTAACAGTATGGTATACATTTACAGCAGTAACGTGAACTACAGTGCAAAGTTAATCATTCGGTCTCGGAATTAAACTAGACCACACAACTTCATTGAAGGAAAATATATATTTCAGATGCTGAGGAAACAGACTTTTGCGTGGAGTTAGTTGCTAAAGAGCAAAAACAGAAAATAATAAAAAATAATAAACTCAAACGTTAACTAGAAATTAGAAGGCGTTAAATATGAATAATGCCAACACAATCTCATACATTGCGAATATTTGAAATTTTAAACAAGACGAATACATACGGTAAACTACATCGTAGGAATGAAGACGGGTAGGGTTACAAGGTGAGAGCAAACTATTATGAAATTTAATGTACGAGTGAATGTCTCCCGCAAGAGACCACCAAACATGTGTAATCAGAATACACTAAATGGCTAAATATTAAGCGAATTTTTAGAAGAATCATTCTACCGAATTGATTCAGTCTTTCCATTTTTTGTTGACAGAGAAAACATCTTTGGGATCACATTAGTATGGAAATGAGGGAATGATACTAATATCATGGAATCATAAGGTAGAATACTTAGTATAAGTTCCTCTTAATTGAAGTATAAAGTTCTGACGGACGATATTGTCTGTCTCGGAGATTTAGAGAATTTATTGAATTTATTGAATTTATTGAAATATTTCGGAAATAAAATTATAAAAAAATGTGGCCACTGAATAGCCAAGCAGTTCCAATAATGATAGGTGCCTAGAGGATTTTTTCTATATACACCCAGGCCAAGCCATCTCAACATTCATCTATCCATTTCGGTTGTTAGTTTTTCGCTCATTCCTCCTTGTTCCTCATCCTGTCCACTCTTGTCACACCAACCATAGCCCTCAGACAACACATCTCAAACACATCTTTCCGCCTCTCCAGCCCCCTACGTTTCTGCACCATATAACATTGTCGGCATAATCACGCCCTCATACACTCCTCTTTTCGTTTTCAAACTCAACCTTTTATTTCTCAACATACCTTTCACAGCTCCAACTATCTTCCTCCCCACTCTCACTTTGTATCCTACTTCTTCGGCCAACTCCACACCTGCCGTCACATGTGATTCCAGATACTTAAGCCTCTAACCTCCCCTAACATATCACAATTTATACTCACATCCATCCTACCAGCCATTCCATCTCTCGAATATCTCATTACCTTACTCTTAGTTACGTTCAATTTTTATTTCCTTCTTTCACACACTCTTACAAAAACTACTACCAGTACCGTTAGTTGTTCTTCTGAATCCACCACCAGTGATGTATCATTAGCAAGCAACAACTAATTTACCTGACATTTCTCTCCATTTCTCCCACCAGTAGGGCTTCTCTGTCAAAAGTTCTAGCATTTAACTCTCTCACCATACCATCTAATCTAGACATCCCCGGAGACATCACACAACACTGTCCTAACCCCACATCACACCACTCACTTACTCCACAACCCACACTAACGCACACCCTACTTTCCCTATAAAAAAACTCTGAACAGCTTTCAACAACGTACCATTTATTCCATACAACCGCAACACATGCCACACTGAATCCCTAACCACACGGCCATATGCCTTCTCTGGGTCCATAAAGGCCCAATACATTTCCCTCTCTTTTGCTAAAAACTTCTCACAGATCTGCCTTTCTACAAATATTTGATCTACTCCTAAAACCGCATTGCTCTTACCCTAGTACACCCTCTGCCTGGTTCCTAATAACCCGAATTCTCCTATGCACTTTCCCAACCACACACAACAGACATATGCCCCTAAAATTTCCACACTTATTTTTATCACGTTTCCCCTTGTACACAGGCATTGCACCAGTCCTTTGGTACACTTCCAGCCATATAGCAACCATTCAATCACTCTCACTTCTCCTTTCTTTAGGCAATTCACTGTATACCCAGCTATACTTAAGCATCTGCCGCAAATACTCCCTCACCTCCTCCATTCCAATTGCACAATATATCTTTAGTCATGTAAAACCACACTTATTCTGTACAATCTTTACATTTCCCCCAGTATGTTGTTTTTATGATATCATTGCCAAATGGCAGAGTGTAAGAACCAGCGTCTTTTTGAAATTTGAAGTTGACGAAATGTAATTAAATATTGGTAAACTAAAATCTGATGATATTAATCTTGGTCCTGCTTCGAAGTACTTGTTGTGTTGCTTAGGTTGTTTTGAAAATTAATGTGACGTTTGCTCCATATATATAAATAAATAAATGCGCCCTTTTAAAGCCTAGCCAGGCTCATGGGCTCGCTTTCCCGGTTTCAATGGCTTATGTGTTCCCCAGCAAGACGGGATGTCTGTCCATCGCTGCGTTACTCATTTTTTCCAGCTGAGTGGACTGGAGCAACGTGAAATGAATTTTTTGCTCAAGAACACAACGCGACGCTCGGTTCCGGAATCGAAACCACAATCTTACGATATTGATGCTGACACCCTAACCACTAAGCGACGCGCTTCCACTTGTTTCATATAATCATTCATAAATTTTCACATTCTTCACAGTCTCACTTATGATGATGCTGATCAACAGCCACAGCTTCATCATTGTCATTGACATTGTTATCGAAATATTTCTATTTAGAGAAACACCAAATGTAAGTAGACAAATTAAGTAATCTTAACTGTGTCTGAATCAACAAAGCAAAGCAATAAACAATGTTTCCTTATCAACAACACTAAAGCAATCAAAAAATATATCGTCATTAGGTGCAGTCAGTAGGAAATATAATTACACACACACACACCACACACACACACACACACACACACACACACACATATATATATATATAATATATATATATATATATTATATATATATATATATATATATATATATATAAGTTGTGTTATGAGCGTTTATAGAAAACGTATCCTGTATAAACTAAATCAATTAAAGATGGAGAAGAGAAGTGGTTAAAAGTTCTACAAAATTTTAATCCATGTATACGATCGTTTCAATTGGTAACACCAACATATAAGAAACATGGAATAAATTAAATTAATTATAATTATAATTGAATTACATTTTACAATTTTTAGCTCTTACACAAATTGACTCAATACTACCTAAGCATGTTTTTACATTTCATCTTTCATAATTATATTATAAGTTATGTGACACGTACTCCATCTAGTCTTCTGTAACAACACAATATTCTCCTGATATTTTCTGATGTATTCGTTTTGTTGCACTGAGGAGAATGGTAATATGTAATTAAATTAAGTAAATTATAATTATAATTGATTTAATTTATAATATGTTCTTGCATGTTGGTGTTGCCATTTGAAACGATCGTACGCATGGATTTTCCATTTTTCCATCTTTAATTGTTTGTTGAGTTTATACTGGATACGTGTTCTACAAATGCTCATAACACACCTTATATATACTTATATATACATATATACTAGCATTATGACACGTCGTTGCCGGTTCATAGTACTAGAGCATTTATATATGCGTATATATATGTGTACATATTACATGTACATCTATATATATATATACATCTACACATAAAATACAAAATACAAAGTTATATCTTGATATCGCTAGTGATAACAATACTCAAAATATATAACAGACTGGAATTGTAGGCCCGTCTCTTGCAATTTCGATCAATTGGATCTTATCTTCCCTCTTATATAGAAGTGTGGCTACAATCCAGCCTACCTCTACTTCTAGGGTGACAGTTTAAATTTTTATCCGGGAAGTCCTACGTCCCAGATATAAAGGTAAAAATAAAATAGTTCCACTTTGCAAAGTTCGAGTAGAGTACTCCCTTGCACGCTCCGTTGTCTCGAACCTTGCTTCTATTGTGGCGAATTTACCGCCTCTGGTTAGATATCTTTCATAGTCGCACCAAGACACTTTTCGATGGTGCTTTCCTCCATGTGTCCAAATCTTTTTTTCTTCTCTATAACGTATACTTTAAAGACAATAGTCTTTTCTTTCATTTAATTTTTTATTTCGTTTGCTGGTGTTATCCTAGATTCACCGTCTTTGTCGGTGATCAATCCGTATTTCTTCCATTTTAATTTCAATGAGTTCGCGCCCACCGACGGCTGCAGCGAAATTCATTTTGGGAATTTCTTCTATCAAAGAAATTCTAACTAAAATGCTTCCGTGTAAACGGTGAAAATATTGTCAATTTCCCCAAACAGGGACACAATTCAATTTTTAAACAATAACCAAAGCTCCTTCTTCCAAAGGGGGGCGGTTATGGTTTACAAATATTTAACAAATGCAACACAACAATGTTTCCTTTACGAGCAACCAACAAATGTGATAACAATAGTTAAACAGTAATAATAACAACACATCATACGATGATTCAGAAAGCAGTAAGCAGTTGAAGCTTTAGTCCTTTATGAATAAGAAATAAACCAACAGCAGTACTCTGTAGGAGCGGCTGTTCGAGAAAACAGATTTTACATAGAGCCAAACTTCATATAGATTATTAATGCTAGCTAATTAGCAGATAATCTAACGTAAAAGCACAGTTCCATCTGGACTATTCCATTTCTGCACGCTAATTTTATTTTCAATTTATTCCCATTCATGTGAAACCACTTATTCAAGTTCAATTCATTGATGCAATTTCATACCAATTGCTATATTTACTTTTGTTATGTTACGATTATATTTTACTTTAGTTTGATTTTAATTATTATTTACTACATATAATTCAACTGTTATTATTATTTTTATTGTTAAAGTGAAAGCATCTGACATAAAATAGAGAAATGTTTTGGTTTCACTTTCAACACGTAATACTGAAATAGTGGAGAAGATATGATATTGCTATGGGCTCACTCTAGGCAAGAAGTTGAACTTTTTTGCCCATGAAATTACATGGACCCTATGTAAGGCATGTGTAAAATTTGAATTATATTGGTTGTGTAGTTCTCAAGTTTTAGGGAATATTAGTGGAGAAGATATGATATTGATGTGGGCTCGCCCTAGGAAAAACGTTAAAAACGATTTTCTTTGCTGATGACACTCCCCGGACATTAAGTAAGGCATGTGTAAAATTTGAATGAAATTGAATGTGTAGTTCTCAAGTTTTAGGGAAACACGCAGACAGACAGACAGACAGATTCTCAGTTTTATATATATAGCTATTTATATAAATATATATATATATATATATATATATATATATATACATACATACATACATACATACATACGTACATACATACATACATACATACATACATACATATTGATAGTATGTTGTCAACTTAGCTACTGTTATTTAGTCCCAGGAAACACCTGTTGGACTTGACATATCTACTGTGTCCTTATGTTTTCAAAGTGGAGATAAGCACCGAGCAAACCAGCATCTAGAGACTAGTTTCAGATTCATTGCTCATCATCAGTCTGGAGTAGCTTGGTTTGCTAGCTTAAGTCTTTATTACAGGCACAAGGCCTAATTACAAAGAGGAGATACAAAGACATGCGGGAACAAAAACACATGAGAGGATGAATGTGCAATAAGGAAATACTCTACAAAATATAACGATGTCGCACTTCTTCTTTTCCATAATTCACCACCGAGGTGCGAGGTTCAACATCTACCACCGACCTTAGTGTGTTCAGTCTCGCTTAATGACTTTCAATTTTGCAATCTTTTAAATTGAGTCGGCCTATCTCAATATGATTTTTCTTTCTGTTTTTGTTTTTCATGTCTCTTTTTGTCTATATTTCTGCAGTTTTTAGATTTCTTGTGATTGCATATGTGTCTGTGTGTTCGTGTATTTGTGTTCTGTGTGTTCATTTGACTGTATTTGTACGTGTTTCGTCAGACTGTCTATGTCTTTAGGATTCCTTAATTCCGGGTTGTCTTGTTTCTGGTCTGAATGGCTCTGTCCTTGAAAGTCCTTTACTGGTTATTCTACTGGTAAATTTTGTCCGTTTCTCGTCGTGAGTTGGATTACCTCTTCCATTGCTTTACACTTGTTCAATTCCCCTGTCGTCGGTGACTTCCTTCCCTCTCTTTTCCTAGGTTTGACCTCCACAAAATTCCCGTCATGTTCTATTTTCTGTTTCTGCTTTTTTTCCCACCAATATATCTTCCTGAACACTCTCCTTTTCTATTTCCACTGCTGCTCTAGAGCATTTCCTTCTGAAGTGCCCTATTTCCCCACATCCTTCCAACATTATTTTCAGCTTTTTTCCATTTGGTAATTCCAAAGTTTCTGCAATTTCGTCGTAATATTTCGGGTTCACTGCACAAATTATTTCTAGACCATAGCCCCAGCATTTCACTTGTTATGTTCGGCTTATCATTCCAATCATCAGGTTTTCTCCTTCCTTCCTCAGCTCTGACTTAAAATTTGCTGCTATTACCCATTCTGGGTCTATCAATGGTGGGATACTTCCCACCCTAACCCTAACGATTCTTTTGCCCAAACAGTTTCGCATCAACGTCCATTTTTCTCCTCGTAACAGCATGTTGTCGATTTTTCCCCCTCATCTTCTGATACAAAGGTTACTACTATATTCGCATATTTCCTTCCTCTTGTAATGAACGTTATCCTTTCTCCTATTTGTTCCTCCAACATTCTCTCTATGTCTTCCTGCGGCGCGTGTTCTATTCTCCTATTTACATTCGAAAATGTTCTGAATATGACCGTCTTGTTTTCCATTTTTCTTTTTTCCTCCTCTGGCTGGGTCATTTTTCTATATTTGACCTTTCTTTCATTATCATACCATAATATTTGGCTATCTTTTCCTCATTCCACTCCATCGTCTCCGGCTTCAGCACACGTGGATGTAGGGGAACTCGACCTCCAGAAGCTTCCACAAAACTTTTTTCATTTCTTCCATTAGTCCCTACCACCCAAAGATGGTGTCTTCGCACAAAGATTTCTCTTAGAATTCTTCAAACAACAACAAAAGGCATGGCTTGCTAGCTGTCGATGCCTATCCGCCTTTCAAAACATATATATTTCAACAGTCACTGATTTTTATAAATAGAAATAATACATTTCTAAAGCTCTCAGAGAGATTTATGCAGTAACAGCATTATATAGTGATAGTATGTTGTCAGCTTCATGTGACAGTTCCACGAAAGGGAAGAATGCTACTGTAATTTAGCCCTAAAAAACAACGTTTCCTGTTGAACTTGACACATTTCCTGTGTCCTTATATCAACAACATACTATCACTTTAGCGTGCTACTACTGCATAAATCTCTGTGAGAAATTTGGAAATGTATTATTTCTTGTTTCAAAAATCAGTGAATGTATTTCACTTGCGATATATGTTTTCAAATGTGGATAAACATCGACAGTTGGCAAGCCATGCCACTCCAGACTGAAGTCCTTCTGTTGCATTCGGCTGCTTCTGCTTCGTGAGTTTATTTGGTTAATGTATTTTTGTTATTGAACATATGTTGAAATTGTTACGTTGTAATCGAACTGTTGTAGTGTTAACGGAACTTTTCGCCCTATGGGGCACAAAATTAAATGCTACATAACTTGTTGGACAGCTTTTTGTGTGTTTTTTACCTGTCGCTGGGTAAAAGGAATATTTTTTGTCATTGTCACAAAAATAATTACTATTTTTCTGATATTCGAAGTCCATTTGCCAAAATGGATTTGAATTTGTTGTCGAATGTCGACTTTAAGTTCTTAGAGAGGGATTTCCCGGCCATGAAAGAAAGTAACCAAGTTTGCAACCAGGAAGGAAAGGAAAAGCCAATTTTTTTCTGCTGCTGTCAGTGAAAAACGAGGTTGTAGAGAAGAGCTTCGCTCCCATATGGGTAAAAATTACCAATGTCGGTCGAGCACCAAGAAGCGCCACTGTTGAGGCGCAATTCTAAAACGCTGAAATAGCAAAAGATATATGGACTCAAACGCTAAAAATGTGGAGATAATTTTGCTTCCGACCTACCTACGCCAGAGACCTGCAAAAATAACAATAGGGGAGATACCAGCTGGTTATGATGTAACCTGGATAGCGGCGGCGGTAATTTACGATGCAAAAGAAATATGAATACTGCAAAGCCCGCTACCAACCCACCCCTAAAATGCACTAGGAGAAAGGATTGTGAAGTACAATGAGAAAAATAGTGTAGTAGAAGGAGTATTAACATCGCATAAACAAAAAAACTATATTTTTTAACCGATACAAGGTATGCCACCGAATATACGGCTGGTAAGGATAGAAGCAGAAATATACAAACAATATAAAGAGAGATACCCGCAGGACATACAAGATCTTAGCCAAGAGCTGGCCAACAAAAGACTTGTTCTTAGCCTAGCGGCTACACCGCAAATAAAAGGAAGGGGAGGTCAACAAATTTCGTGCAGACCCTCCCCATAATTATAATGTAAGTTTGTTTTATTTTTACCATGGAAATTAAATTAGGTTGTATAAATATTCGTTGCCTGTGGTCGAAATAGAAGCAAACGTGCCTCCTTGAAGACATCAGGTCACTAGAAATTGATATATGTGTTGCGACTGAGTCCAAGTTGAACGGACCACAGGCGTTCTCGTCTCTTAATGGCTATGTTTTAAAAGTGTCATTATATTAATAATTCTGTTTTGCACTTAAATCGCTATACCTACTGTCTCTATTACACAGTAAATTTAGAAAATATATATATTTAATCTAAAGCGTAAATCCCTCCTTAAAAGCGCATTTCGCACACTTGGTGTTAAGCTATACGTCAATATGTCAAACCTGTCTTGAATTTCCGAAAATGAGATTCAGTACAAGAAATCAATGTCAGGATTGCAACCAGCATCGACAGGCATGTACGGTTTGTTTCCTCATATTTTGATGAACATTGTAACATAATGGAATACCGAGTTTAAACTGGAGATTTGCGAAAATGCAACATCTCTACATACTGTACTCGGATGTTTTATTTGGCTGCCATTTTAAAATTTCTTCAGGTTTTTTTTTTTCCAATTGATTTCATATTTGGTGTAATTATGTTGTTTTTTATGGTAATTATTGACATGAAATTTATTATCGCTATAAATCAATAAATAAAATATTAATAGCTTTTTAAATTTGCAAATTTTAGGTGATTTTAGCCAATCGAAAGCTACATATATATAGGTGTCTGTTTCTATTGTAACATATCAAGCTTTTACCCAACTGTTTACTCCTCTGTTTTCGTCCTATCTACCACGTTGTCATTTTCACTTACTAAACACTCAAAACAAATGTAGTATACAGTGCTCATGATATGTGCTAAAACTCACTGCCAAAGTAACAATTCTCCCATTTTCTCAGCCTCATGTGAGAAATTTACAAACGGATCTGTTAGAATAATATAGCAGTCGATTCGATCAATTTCTTGCTCTATTGTATTGACACTTGGAGGATAAAATGGAAATGCAGAGAGATTTGAACTGATTGTTCAAACATATTTTTATCAATGTACTATAAAGTTGCTTCACACCGCTGTTTATAATATTTGTTTCACATTTGGACACAAAGCTAACAGGTTTGCGGGCATGTATAAGTCTATTGCATCGACCCCATTCCTCAATGTTTATTTATTTTATCGACACCGAAAGAATGAAAGAAAAAATTCACCTCGGTGAAATTTGTACTCAGAACATAAAGACGCACGAAATGCCACCAGGCATCTTCTACCGCGCCTGCTGCTGTTTGTAATACTAATAATGCGTTCTAATATAGACACAAACCCTGAAATTTTCCAGGAGCACGCTATTCTATTACAGTGTTCATCTGATGCTTATTTTTATCGATTTAGAACTTAAACACGGGCGAAATACAGCTAAGAATTTTTCCGGCGCCTCCCGCTGTTCGCAATATTAGTAATGAAAGACACTTAATAAAACAGTAGGAAAATATTTACTTGGTCGCCTGAGCTCTCCAAAATTATTCACTCTGTTGTTTAATAAACGAAGAAAATCTTACATATTATAGTTCAAGATATATTGTGTTATTGTCAAAATGGTGAAACACTAATACGAATTATTTCAGTTCTTTCGTTTAAATCTGTGAGTGTCAAGACGACAAAGTATTTTGTCCGTTGCTCTATCGAATTTGCTATTCTCTAATTGAACAACAGTAATCATAATAATTTCGAACTTTGATGTCTGGAAACAATTTTGCTGGAATGAGTATAGATTAGCAAGGAGGAATGAAGATTGGCTTCTGCTTTGATTTAATG
The DNA here is from genome assembly GCF_006345805.1 of Octopus sinensis. NCBI lineage: Eukaryota > Metazoa > Mollusca > Cephalopoda > Octopoda > Octopodidae > Octopus > Octopus sinensis. Next base: position 3,268,723 of record NC_042997.1, on the reverse strand, counting down.
AGCACAGATTGCAAACTTGTAATACCAATTTTATCGATCGTACTGGAACGAAACTTAATGTTAATCCCGGGTGCAACTGAACACAGTTTATATGTTCGTTTTCCCCCATTTTAATAATACGAATAATACTAAGAATAATTTATCGATTCCCTGCACTGATCACACATCTACTGTGGAATTTTGTAGTCCATTGAATTGGCCTCGGCACATTCGTGGTAATTATTTTATTGACTTCACTATGATGAAAGGCTAAGCCAACCAGACAGGAATTAGACCAATAAAGGTGAAGAACGAAAATGAATATTGATAATACTTTTAGAAATAATAATAGAAATTTAAAAAACATGAAAGAAAGCAGATGCTTTATGATGACTGTGTTAACTTAGAACAACACAAAGATGCGTAACTAAATACTGCAACTGTACTCTTCTATTTCTGTCACTACAGCGCTATAAGAATAGTAATTTAATGCAGCGCTCTTCTAATTCTGGTATTGTACCGCACTGTGAATATGATTGGTGGGGGAAATAATTAATTGAATGGATGCCAGTTACTGTTACATGTACACGATAAAAGGTATATATAACACTTATGGATGTATTTTTAGATATTGTAAAAGGATGAAACAAAACGAATTTTATAGATAGCAATAATGGGTTCTCATTTGACACAATGACACATTTTTTTATGAGAAGAAATTAAACACTCTGTGACACGGAGAACACCTGGATATGATCGTCGGAAGTGTATAGACCTAAGTAACAACAGTAAGGCATATACTCATATATTCCATTTTTAATACCATTCATTGTAATATTTTATTTTACGAAGGGGCACATTCCTGATAAGTTGAACTTATACAAATAACATATAACTCTCTCTCTCTCTCTCTCTCTCTCTCTCCCTCTCTCTCTCGCTCTCCCTCATATTACGCCTATTCCTCTAAAGAAAAGGGAAGTTATATTGGACAATATAGGCAAGGGTTTATATCTATTGATCATGGTTTCTCGATAATGGCTTAGCTGAAGATGAAACACTAGTGGATATAGATAAATTGTTCATGTCACACAAGTCCTTTCTAAACAGCGACTGTGTCGTAACGTGGATTGCGAAAGATTGTTTGGTTCAGTACCAGACTGATATCTTATTTTATCCACAGGGTGATATAGATATCAAATTAGTGGAATTTGAAATTAGAACTTAGTGTCAAAACAGATAACGCATGGCATTTCCTACAAGAATCAAATTTTTCTGTCAACCAACTGTCCCTTGTAGTAACTATTTTAGCCACAAATCTAAATAGATGAAGCAAGGAGATTGGTTATTAGAATCAATTCATATACTCTTCCTTTCTTTCGGGTTTTTGAGGTTGGGTTAACAGTCTCTCAAATCGTCAACTCATATTCCGGATACTTTAATGTATCGATCACAATGCAAACCTGCTTTAAAATATTTGGAATCAAAACCTAAAACGGAGATAAATTGGGGAAGTGGGTGAGATTATTTTATGAAAGCGTCAAAAGCTGAAAATATATGTGTACACTAGAAACTTATATGTGTGTATTCAACAGCTATTGTCACATATAAGACGAGTCCCGCTGTCTTCCAAGTCTGTAGTATAGATCGACGTGCAAATGTCCTTTCAAAAGAAAAGGAAATAAATCTCTCTTCTTTGTGAATGTGCCAGAAGAATTTACGGAGTATACTCGTTTGAAATATTTGAAACATTTTCGTATCTAGTGAAGCTCTCATCAGCTTCTTCAAGCAATATTTGAAGAGCCGGCTGAAGATACAGACGGAGATGCTGCCTTCTGGCGTATTTATCGAAAGGTGGATTAGAATTACAAGAACGACGTGTCTGAAAGAGACCACTATGAATATTAATTACCTACGTTAGGAGGAATGAAACTGGGATAGGGCACAGTCAATGCATTTAAGGGGACAAATTACACTGGATCTGTTTGTGCAGATTTCACCTACATTACCCAAGTTGGACTAAGAAGCTGTTCAATAATTTGTGTATTTCTGAATTATATTTGTATAACGTGATAAATATTTTATAACGTTATTGTTGTTCGTTCCCTTTTCATTGCGTGAACACTCCGTTTGTTTGATTTCTTACGTCCATTGATATTGCCACCTAGTGGTTCATATGGTTAATAAAATAAATCTTTGCTTTTAATATTATTATTATTATTGATGTTGTTGTTGCTGCTGCTGTTGTTGTTATGATTATTATTGTTGTTGTTGTTTCTCCTTATCACACGCTTTGTTTGAGGTTCAGAAGTCTTACCTGCGCAGCGGTTGCTACCCGCTGCCCTTGGCACCATGTTTTCCTGATTATTCTGGCCATGCCAAGGGGGCAAACATTTTGTAACAGTTCTGGTGAGCACTCTACTCCAATTTCTTTTATACGCTTGATGCCTTGTATTACTGTAACCAAGGACCCAACAATAATTGGCAATTTTTTCTTCTTCATTTTCTATAGCCGTGCTATTTCGTACATAAGAGGGTTGTATCTATCTATCTTTTCGCCTTCCTCCTTCACTATTCGTAGATCAAAGGGGCGTGCAACATCAACCATATAGCATATGTGGTGCACATTGTCCATACCACTATTTCCGGTAAGTTATGCTCTAGCACCTTATCTGTTTTGATTGGGAAATCCCAGAGGGGTTTGCTAGTGTCCGACTCCGCCTCTCTAGTTTGTGCTTATAACACGTCTTGCCTCTCTCTTGCCCTCACTTTTCGCACAGTTTCCAATGTAGCACTTTCACTACCTGATCGTGTCGCCACAATTTATAGTAGTTTTGGGCAAGTCTAGGGCATTCGTTCGTGAAATGGGCAATGGTTTTATCCAATCTATTACAGATGCGGCACAGCGGAACATTTGTTCATTCCTACGGTTCAACCTCCCGTACATAGCTAAAGTGTGTTCTTGTGCTGCTAGTAAAGTGCTCTCAGTCTCTATTCCTTTCATTTGCCAATCCCATCTATTTTTTCCAGCAAATTCTGTTGGAATTCTATCGTGGTCGTTTTATAGGACTTTCAAGCTGGCCTAGGGCACTGCAGCCTTCCTTTCGTGTGAGATAGAGCATGTAGGCGTCTGATTTTAGGCGATGCATCATGTCTAGTTTCAGCAGTTTCCTGGTCTTTGTTTCCATACGCTGGAGACCAATCAGAATGCAGTTGATATCATTAAGACTATACTAGCCAACTACTATCGCCTTGGAGTTTATAGCTGCAATGCTATTCTGAGAGTTTAGCTCAGTATTCTATCAGTATTCAGGAGCATTCTGTTACGTCTATAATACTCTTTTTTCTGATTTTCCCTTACATTGATCCGTGTTGGTTCCCCTTTATTTTCGTGTATCCCAAGATATTTATAGGAACCTTCATGGTCCAGGTCCTTGACACACGTATCATGATCAAGTTGGATCTAAGTATTAGATGCCAGCTTACTACGTTTGAAAGAAGCTTTCGCACAATTTCGAGGTCAAATTCAATGTAGGTATAATCAAAGAATATTTTCACACTTTCTAGTAGCACTTTCAGATCTTTGTCATCTTTTGTATTTAGCTTCAGCTCGTCCCTGTGAATCAAGCGTGTGATTATCTTGTCCAAAATATTCTAACTGTTGATTATACTAGTCATCTCTTGGGACAAGGGAATGAGGGAAAGAAAGCGAGGTGAGGGGTGTGTAAACCTACACCTAACGCAAACCCTAACCACAAGCTATGCTGATGTTCTCTAACATATACGAGCATTTTTCGTGGTTGGGAAATAATTTTGTATTCCACAGTCACATATTATTATAATTATGTTTGAATTTTGCTTTGTATTTGTACACGTTGATTCCAAGTTTCACCCAGAGACTTCAATAGACAACAAGTTAGAAACTCATCTTAGTATTATGCCTAGGGTGTCATATTTGGGGTTATTTTTACGTAGGATAGGGGCAGTTCCCATGAAGACTATCTTTTGAATTTCTGCCATTTTCGGGTTTTCTGGTATCTGAGCTAGGTACGAATCAGCCCCTTTTGATAGCTTTCCAAAGGTCTTGATATCATTCCTAAAGTCTTGAGGTTCAACATTTTGCCAAATTCTATTTCAAGATCTTTATACTTGCTTAGGTTTTGGTCGGCCTTGGCAGATGCATTTATGTTGATTGGGACAATCATATCACTGAGGAGGTATGATTTTTGTCTGAAGTCTTTCAATATAATGTTTGACCTATTTGCATCTATCTTTCCATCAGTTTGCACGTGAAGTTCCAGGGCAATGAGATGTGGTCATTTTCAAGCACTAGGTGCGGTTTATGTTCCTACCAGTTTTTAAAATGGGGCAGGTCAAAGTTTTTGAAAATTACCCAATGAATGTACTGTGCTGCTCTATCATGGATGTTGTGATATTCTGTAGGCGAAAGAAGACTGCACATGGAGACAACATGACAATGGTTTCATTTTGGTGTTTACATACACGACATGTTGGTCTACTGCTGTTCCTCAATATGTTGGCCTGATAGTTCCTTTTAGGTAGGCATTGATCTTGGGCTGCAATGATAAACCCTTCTGCTTTGATTTTAAGCCAGAAGAGACCATTGATGTGTAAGGGCACTGTCAACATCGGCATTAGTAGCTCCCTTTGAGTACTTGCCATTGAGAGGTCTTTCTTGCCATTTATCAATAAGATTATCTAAGGAAGCAGTTTTAGTACGAGTTTTCATGCGGTTGGCTTTTTTCTGTGCTTTTATCCAGTATGTCTACTTCTGGGATCTGTTGTATTTGGAATTCACTTAGATATTCCTATACCTGTTTTGTTACTGTGTATGATGCTTTCTTATTTCCGCGCTTTAAGACAAATTGTAACATCCAGTCATCACAGATTTTAGGTAGGTGTTGTGGCCAATTGTGGAAATCATACTAGTTGTTATCAGCATTACTATTATTATTTATTTTTTTCTTCTTCTTTCAAATTTGCTATCATTTCTTGTCGAGTGTCTTCCCGACTCCTAGGGCAAAGAAACTCATAGTATACATTGGTAGGCCATTAAACCAAACTCAGTAGTTCGTTCATTTTTTTTAATTATAATTATTATTATTTTATTATTATTATTATTATTATTATTATAATTATTATTATTAATATTATTATTATTATTATTATTATTATTATTATTATTATTATTATTATTATTATTATTATTATATTATTATTATTATTATTATTATTATTATTATTATATTATTATTATTATTATTATTATTATTATTATTATTATTTTATTATTATTATATGTTTGACTTTTGCTTTATGTCTGTACAAGTTGGCTCCAATGTCTCACCCAGAGACCTCAAGAGACAACTGGTTGGAAGTTCACGTTGTTGTTATGCCTAGTGTGCCATATATTTCGGGGTTTTTTTTTGGTGTTGTACTAGTCAATGTCTGATACATAAATTTAAAAAAAGAGTTTGTTTTAAACCTTGGGATTACATAGAGAGTATTTTCCGTAGGATATGAGCAGTTCCCATGAACACTATCTTTTGAATTTCTGCCATTTTGGGGTTTCCTGGTATCTGAGTTAGGTAGCAATCAGCCCCTTTCGCTATCATTCCCAGGGCACCTATGACAACAGGTATTGTTTTAGTCTTCAGCTTCCACATTTTGCTGATTTCTATTTCAAGATCTTTATATTTGCTCAGTTTTTGGTAGGTCTTGACAGATAAGTTTATATCGATTGGGACAGTCATATCAATGAGGAGGCATGTTCTTTGTCTGAAGTCTTTCAATATGATGTCTGGCCTATTTGCATCTATCTTTCTGTTAGCTTGAATGCTGAAGTTCCAGAGGAACGAGATGTGGTCATTTTCAAGCACTGGAGGTGGATTGTGTTCCCACCAGTTTTTTTCATGGGGCAAATCCAGGTTGTTGCAAATTACCCAGTGAATATATTGTGCAGCTCTATCATGCCTGTTGAGATACTCTGTAGGCGCTAGAAGACTGCATTTGGAGACAACATGATCAATGGTTTCATTTTGTTGTCGGCATACACGACATGTTGGGCTACTGCCGTTCATTAATATGTTGGCCTGGTAGTTTCTTGTTGGTAGGCATTGACCTTGAGCTGTTATGATAAACCCTTCTGTTTCAGATTTTAAGCCAGAGGCAATTAGCCATTGATGGGTCACTCAACTACTCATCATTAAGTAATGTCACTGTCCAAGTGTTTACAGCATTCACTAGATTCGGACCATTTAGCTTTCACTTCATTAACTTCCTCACCCTTTTGAAGTATTCCTTCTCAATTTTCGTTTCATATCCATAGTTAGTACTCTGTCAAATACTAATAGTCGTAACTCTCTCCTTCTTTCAGAGATTTTAATGTCTGGCAACGTGGTAATTAGATGACTTCACTGTTGACTATCTGTCCCCTTCACATGACTAATATTGCACACTTCTCTATGCACAATTCTATTCCTATATCCTTGCTGAAGATTCTTAATATTTTAATTAAAAATCTATCTTGTTTTTATTCTTACTAAAAAACTTCAGAATATCCATGTCGAGCAAATGTTTAAATTTTACTTTACTATTTCTGAATTGACATTCTGCCTTTGCCTCCCGTAATGCTAAAACCAGGGGGATCAAACATAATATAAATACAGAAGTAGATAATGAGTCTCTTTGGAAAATTCTTCTCTTGATTTTAGCTTTCCTTTTGGCTGTGTCATCTAAGTAGAGATCTCCTTTCCATTTCTTCAAGCTGAAGTTAATCAATTCTCTTATGTTGACTGCAATACGAAGTATACTCAAGCATCCACTTATCCATGAGCGTGGAATAATGTTATAAGCTTTCATATAATCTATTCTTGTTATTGTTACAATTTTCTTTCTAATGTTTTACTTCATTTAGAACTGCTTTGTCTATGTATAATAGATCATACGTTCATCTAGCATTCGTCCTGAAACGTTTCTGTTCTTCTGGTAGCAAATTTTGTCAGCCAATGCTTTCTGAAAGCATTCCTGTTATCAATTTCCACATTAATAAGCAAGTATTGGTCTATAATTGCTACACGTATTTCCCTTGCATTTATCTTCCATAAGGAGCACTGGTCTCCCTCTAGTTATCCAGCCTGGTATTACTTCTCCATTCAAGCAATACTGAAAGTCTTCCCGCAGGATTCCTTGTAAGCTACTAAATTCTTTTGATCAGTTACCTTGAATGAAATCTGGTCCTGGGCGATTCAATATAGGCATTTTTCCTACCACTTATGAATTCACTAGTTAGTTTTACATTTCACTGATGCTCACTGACTTCTTTATTCACTTCCTTTAACTATAATGCGTCTCCATTATAATAACTCGTCTTAAGTACTTTCTTCTCCCTTATTTAGCTGGCTATAAATTGTTTTCTGGTCTCTCTCAAATAAATTATTCTGTTGATACTGGCCTATTTTTTTCTGATATAAGGTAAGTTTACCTGCTACTGTTAAGATACGTTTTTCAACACTTTCATGATTTTCTCAAAATCCATTCTCTTTATCCAAATATCTTTTCTCAAGAGAAGATTTAAATATTGTGTTTCCTAACTTGTTCAGTTTCCAGGCTTCTATTCTACTCAGATCTTGTCTTAAAGTCTTCACTTTTTTTTTTTTGGTCTCTCCTTTTTCCACATTGGCTCTTTTTTAATATTTTCTTTGAGGAATACCTAATCTTCTAGTATCTACTACGCCTCCTTCATTGATCAATAAGTTAGTGTCGCCTATATTTTTTGTATCTACCTTACTAATATCAAAATCTACTTTCCTAGCCATATCTTGCAGCTTCTTTCTTTTGGTAGCTTTTACTGCTGGCAATCTTTTATTACTCCTTTGCTCGTTGCTTCCTGCAACTAATCTAAAATATTCTGATCCTCCTCACTTAAATCGCTTAAATCGTTGGTGCCACATGTCCCTTCGACATTATGTTTTCCTTTTTGGTTCTTCTGTGGTTTAAACTATTTCTCTTATATTGTTGTTTGGCTTTTCTGCTGCCTGTTCTATCTTTTCCAGTTCTCCTGTGAGCTCTTCCAATTCAAATTCCATCATCTAGTTTCTTTCCCTAATAGCATTAGCTACGTCTACTAGTCTCTGCCCATTCACTTTAAACATACCCTTCTTTACCTAGAGTGTTAACATCCGTTTTCTATAACCATTTTATTTATGTTCACTTTCTAAGTAGCACTGCAATTACTGTAGAAGGTTTTGAAGGACATGGAAGGTGTAACCGACATGTAAATTGGAAAGCAACTTTTGAGCTTCGAGGTCCTCTTCGAAAGTAAGGGGTTCGTGCGAAAACATTCACTTACACCTGTTTCGAGTTCGTCCTGTATCTGACGTACCTCTCGCAAATAACTATCAGGTTAATGTCATCGACTTTTCTCCCTGCCATGAACTTGTGGTGGATTGTGGCAGCGTTGCTTTAGAGGACACTGAGACACTGGTAGAGGACACAGACTGTAGCAGAGAGAACAGGTAAGTCCTAAATATATACATTCTGCACCATGCTATTAAGACTACGGAGGTTGGATGTTTCGATGGGTTTGAATTAGGATGCGGAAGATTTGTGTCGGCTTATACACATGGTGTTCCGTTAATAATGTCGAAATCAAGATCATCGGAACTACTCTAAGGAAGTACGAAGCGGTGATAGAAGCAAATATTGTCGAGGAAAAGTTTAGCTTGATACCTTCAAAGCCAGGTCCATGTAGGCCAATGGCGCCGTTGGTCCTCTACTGAAGACCGGTTAAATTGCTTGGAGTTTGATTTGCTCTAGACCTCCATATGGATAACAACTGTGAGAAGTAACGAGCAGGGTTTCTAGTCACTCCAAGCAATGGTTAGGGACGAAGATATCCTTGAAGGATCAAGTGGAAGTAACAAACGCATACATCGCTTCCGTCGTCTTCTCCCTGCCTGTTGTCCCTTGTTTTGCTTCGTGGTTGATCAAGCTGCTGAACTTGCTCTTCTTTTGTCTGTTGAAGGGACGGGATCCGCACGCCAGATACTCCATTTTCTGTCAGCAACCGCTAAGTATAGAAGTGAGCATGCTGGACCTAATTATGCGCAGACATACGCTGAGTCTGTGACAGCTCCAGTTTTTACTTATCGGTGAGAAGGATTTCCGCAACACGTCTCATTTAGAGAGCTACAGTCCTAAATTCAAGGGTAGACGAAAAAGGGGCCCTTTACACTTGGAGTGTCGGCAGGTGTCCACAACCATCAGCCAGTTGCGCAATGCCGTCTTTGTAAGATCTGCATTTGTGTTCTACAAGAGACTAGTGGCGTAGAAGAGCGATGACATCATCAAGGAATCTCTGGGCGTCAGAAAAGATAAAATGGCTGACCTGGCAGTGTTACCGCAGGACCTGCTAGTTCGACACAAGCTCTACATGCACGGAAGTGATGTCGAAATAGACCTGCCGGAGATGCATGCAAAGCAGTGAAGCACATTTGCATGCATCTGTCCACTATCCGGGCACATCTGATCTGTGGTATTTTATCGAAGAGATGATATCATGTGTGGGACGGATCTGCTTATCTGCCGAGTCCATCGTAAAGATAGCTCCGGTACCTTGTTTTGAACGGGAGGGGAAAGCAGTCTCCCCTCTGTGGTAACTAGGGGGAAAGACGAGGCTGAAAAGACTCAAGACATATACTTTCCACTTCGGTCAAGCCCTCGTCGAATTTTTCAATTTCTACTTGGAAAGGAAAAGGAGGAAGTTCTACCGTGCAGTATTTTAGTTGAAAAGTGGGAGGATGTGGTGTGAATAAGCTTATTATGAACATACGCCTGTTGGTCTGAGTAGATAAGATACAAATAGGTGCTTACTTTTGGTGCCCATGACGTTCGGATTTACCATGATGTGTTGGGTTCCTTGCCTGCTCTGGGTGGTACAGCAACACCCGTTTAAGGAATTACTCGTTTAAATTTTGTTGTTCCTGTTGCTTTTATTGTATATATATATATGTGTATTTTTGTGCTTTCTCTTTTGTTTTGTATTGTCACTTTGCGTTTTGTGTTCGACCCTTGTGGCCAATGCAGAAAACATTTTATTATTATTATTATTATTATTATTATTATTATTATTATTATTATTATTATTATTATTATTATTACTATTATTATTATTGTTATTATAATCATTATTATTATCATTATTATTATTATTATTAATAATAATAATATAATAATAATAATATTGAGTGAGGGAGCAGTGAATGCCATCAAAGTGACACTGGGGTAAAATATACGAAGCCCAGTATACCCTTCATGACTACCCGTCTGATAAGGGTACTCCAGGCACATGATTCACAGACATATGTGTGCGGCATGGTGATCTCATATCAAGATAAAGCTTGCAGGTGGGGCCCATTTACAATTTTCTTCTTGTCGAGTAGTCCAGCCGATCAAGAGGTCCCAGAACCACCCATGTTTCCAAAGGGGAATTATCCAAAACTCTAATAATTCCTCTCAACACATGGCTATGATCACGTCTGCACGTGATCAGAGATGCACATATTACCAGCCACTAAGGGAGATGCTCAACTGGTTACGGTCAAACAGCTGACAAATAAATCTGTGGTATTGAGCAGAATATTTCCCATAGCCCATCTTTTATACCAATACGAAACAATGTACATGATAACACTTCCAATCAGTTAATATCAGAATCCATGAGAGCCACTGCCTTGTACTGCATCATGGTTTTTATTATTATTATTATTATCATTATTATTATTATTATTAATATTATTATTATTATTATTATAATTATTATTATTATTATTATTATTATTATTATTATTATTATTATTATTATTATTATTATTATTATTATTATTATCATCATTCAGTAGTTTTTATTTTAATAGCGTGCTTTCGCTTCACTACCGAGCGCAGCTCTGTGTGCCTTGGGTATGTGCTGTGATTTGTTGTGATGCTCTGATGGTTATTTTATGGAAAGTTTTCTGCGTAGGATGTGTGAAGTGCCTAGTAGTGCAATTTTCTGTATGTTATATGTGTTTGTAAGTCCTGGTGTTTTTGTTATGTATTTATCTGAATATGTTTTATCATGCCTAATGCAGCTACTACGATAGGAATTGTTTCTGTTTTCAGATTCCACATTCTAGTTACCTCTATTTCCAGGTCTTTGTATTTTGAGAGTTTCTCCATTTCTTTTAGAGACACGTTGTCATCTGCCGGTATTGATACATCAATTAGAAAGCACTTTTTTCTTCATCATCTCTGACAACTATATCTGGTCTGTTGGCCTTAATTTCTCTATCTGTGTGTATCGGCATATCCCAGAGTATGGTTGCTTTCTCGTTTTCTGTGACCTTTTCTGGTGTGTGCCTATACCATCTTTTTTCTGTTGTTATTCCATAATGTTGGCATAGCTTCCAATGCATGTAGGTTCCAACTCTGTCATGTCTGTGAATATATTCCTTCTTAGCCAGGACTGGGCAGCTAGAGATAATATGATTTATTGTTTCTTGTCCATCTCCACATATTCTGTAGTTACTTGTAATATTTCTTTTCATTACATGATTTTGGTAATTTCTGGTGGGGAGGCTTTGGTCTTGTGCTGCAATTAAAAATCCCTCTGTTCTGCTTTGAGTCCTGAGCTTCTCAACCATTGCTGGGATTTTTCTTTGTCTATTTCTTTTGCGTTTAGTTTAGTCCAGTATTTACCATGAAGGGGCTTTTCTTGCCATCGTTTTATCATGGTTCGTTGCTGTTCTATTTTTAGTTTGGATGATTCATTTGTTTTATAGTTTTGTTGTTTTCTTCAACATCTTCTTCTTTTCTTCATGTTTATTAGGTGGTATGATTTCTTGTTTGCATTTGTCACCTTCCTTAAATACTGAGAACAGTTTTTTGTTTTGCTCGTGTTTTGCCTGCTATCTGGATCAGTTTTCCTTCCTTGTGAAGTAGATATTTTTGCAGTCCTATGGTGGTTATTTTATAGTAGTTTTCCAGCTGTTAGGCCTCTACCACCTTCTATACGTTGTATATATATTCTTTCTATGTCAGATTTTGGCTGATACATCCTAGATCCTGTCAGTATTTTTCTGTTTTCCTATCTATTTTGGATAGTTCATTTCGTGTTCAGTAAGGATTTGTAGCTGTAACTTATAACTGGGACAGCTAAAGTGTTGATACCTATTATCTTGTTTTTAGCATTGAGCTCTGTTTTAGTATTGATCTAACTCGTCTATAATATTCTTTTTTATTTTTTTTTTCTCTTTTTGTGTGTGTTGTGTCTTATCTAGTTCATGGATTCCTAAGTATTTATAAGTTTGGCTTTGGTCTAATTCTTTTATTTCATTGGTTTTATCTAGTGTGACGTTGTTACTCTTAACTAGTTTTCCTCTTTTCATGGTTACTTTGGCGCATTTTTCTAATCCAAATTTCATATCTATTTCTTTGGTAAATCCATGAACTGTCTTAATAGTGTTTCCAGCTGTTTGTCATTTGCAGCGTATAGTTTTAGGTCATCCATATATAAAAGGTGGCTGATCGTTTTGCCGTAACATTTATATCCGCATCCAGTTCTATTTAGCATATCGGATAGAGTGTGACAGTGCCAAGCAGAAAAGGAGTGGAGAGAGCGTTCTCCCTGGAATATTCCTCTCCTAATGGGGATGTCTTTGGTCTTCATGAGTTTCTCTTTGTTTGGAGGTGTAGGACTGTTTGCCATTTATTCATAGAGTGCTCTATGAATTTTATGATTGTTGGTGCTACTTTGTTAATGGCTAGTGTTTCGAGGATCCATGGGTGGGGATGCTATCAACGCCTTTTTGTAGTCAATCCAGGCCATACTGAGGCCTTTTTCTTTCTGTGGCTGTCTTCAGTTACGGCTTTATTAATCATTAGTTGATCTTTACAGCCATATGAGCCTTTGCGGCATCCTTCCTGCTCTTCTGGGAACAGTTGTTTTCGTCCAGGTGCTTGTTCAGCCTTTGCGATATCACTGCAGTAAATGCCTTGAACATAGTAGGGAGGCAGGTTATCGGTCTGTAGTTTCTGGTTTTGCTGTTTCGTTTGATTTGGGAATTAAGATGGTTTTCCCATTCGTGAGCCATTCAGGCATTGTCTCTGGCTCTGCTAGTATGCTGTTAAAGTTTTCAGCCAGCTTTTTGTGCATTCCTGTTAGATATTTCAACCAGAAGTTGGAGATCTTGTCATGCCCAGGTGCCTTCCAGTTGCTTAGTTTTTGCAGTGCCTGGGTGACCTCTTCAGTTGTTATGGGGGTCCAAAGTTGTTCAGATGCCAAGTTTGTTATTTTGATACTCCTTTTTTGGCTGTTCGTTCGCCGACCATATTTCTCTCCAGAATTCTTCCACTTGTTCTGCCATTGGTGCTGCAGTGACTTCTATTTTATTTTTTCCCAGTTCTTGGTAGAACTTTTTGGGGTTGGTGTTGAACTTTTTGTTCTGTTCAAAGAAGCGTTGGCGTTTCTCGTACCGGCGGATCCTTTGAGCTTCGGCAAGGATATCTTGCTTCAGCTTTTCTTTTATCTCCGGCAAATCTTTTTCTGTGATGTTATATTTGCGGAGCATTTTTGTTCTCTTTTTGTTGCTCAGTAGCGTTTATTGTTTGCTGATTTCATTAAGAATCGACAGGTCTTTCCTAATTTTTTTAATTTTGTTTTGGATTTTATTCATCCACAGTGTTTGTTTGGGTGATTACTCCTGTTTGGGCTGGTTTGGGTGAGTATCCAGCTTCTTTTGTAGCTGCAGTGGCTGCTGCGTATATCAAGTCATTTAGTTCAGTGATATCACTTTTTTTTGTTTCAGTGGCTACTTCAGTGACGGCTAGGTTTATGCTGTTTATTATTATTATTATTATTATTATATTATTATTATTATTATTATTATTATTATTATTATTATTATTGTTATTATAATTATTCAGTAGTTTTATTTTTATAGTGTGCTTTCACTTCACTACCGAGCGCAGCTCTGTTTGCCTTAGGTATGTGCTGTGATTTGTTGTGATACTCTGATGGTTATTGTATGGAAATTGTTCTGCGTAGGATACGTGCAGTGCCTAGTAGTGCAATTTTCTGTATGTTATATGTGTTTGTAAGTCCTGGCGTTTTTGTTATGTATTTGTCTGAATATTTTTTTATCATGCCTAATGCACCTACTATGATAGAAATTGTTTCTGTTTTTAGATTCCACATTCTGGTTAGCTTTATTTCCAGGTCTTTGTATTTTGAAAGTTTCTCCATTTTTTTAGAAACCCGTTGTCATCTGCCGGTATTGATACATCAATTAGAAAGCATTTTTTTCTTCATGATCTCTGACAACTATATCTGGTCTGTTGGCCTTAATTTCTCTATCTGTGTGTATCGGCATATCCCAGAGTATGGTTGCTTATCGTTTTCTGTGACCTTTTCTGGTGTGTGCCTATACCATCTTTTTTCTGTTGTTTCCATAATATTGGCATAGCTTCCAGTGTGTGTAGGTTCCAATTCTGTCATGTCTGTGAATATATTCCTTCTTAGCCAGGACTGAGCAGCCAGAGATAATATGATTTATTGTTTCTTGTCCATCTCCACATATTCTGCAGTTACTTGTATTTCTTTTCATTACATGTTTTTGGTAATATCTGTTGGGGAGGCTTTGGTCTTGTGCTGCAATTAAAAATCCCTCTGTCTCTGCTTTGAGTCCTGAGCTTCTCAACCATTGCTGGGATTTTTCTTTGTCTATTTCTTTTGCGTTTAGTTTAGTCCAGTATTTACCATGAAGGGGCTTTTCTTGCCATCGTTTTATCATGGTACGCTGTTTTTCTATTTTTAGTTTGGATTTTATTTGTTTTATATCTTTTGTTGTTTCTTCATCTTGTTCTTCTCCCTCCTCATATTTAATAGGTGGTATGATTTCTTGTTTGTATTTGTCAGCTTCCTTAAATACTGAGAACAGTTTTTTTGTTTTGCTCGTGTTTTACCGCTTATTATTATTATTATTATTATTATTATTATTATTATTATTATTATTATTATTATTATTAATATTATTATTATTAATTATTATTATTATTATTATTATTATTATTATTATTATTAATATTATTATTATTATTGTTGTTGTTGTTGTTGATGTTGTTATTATTGTTGTTGCTGTTGTTGTTATTATTATTATTATTATTATTATTATTATTATTTTTTTATTCCATGTGGAAAGGAAATTGAGGTGGAGTGGGAAGTGCTACCACCAAGTGAATTTCTGAAAATATGGTTAACTGGAGCAACAACTATTGGAGTGGACGGCCCTTCTCTACGTATGCGTCTTGTAGATTGGAAAGCTGGAGAGCGGGCTCGTAGCTGTGAAGTTCTTTGATTTGTTCTGGTTATAGTTTCCTTTGTGTCAGTAGGACTCCATCATTCATTCTATCACATACATTGTATACTATCTTTACTTTTATTGCATTTCACTGTCCTTCCCATTTCTTTCCAAATCCTTTATGTAATCCCCCACATAAATTGTTGTCTGTCCTTGTGATGTCCATTCATCTATGCCTTTATGTCTAAGAAATTATTACTATCATCATCATCATCATCATCATCATCATCATCACCACCACCACTACCATTATTAGTATTATTATTATTGGAGCTGGCTGAAAAATGATAATGTTGGCCAAGCTGCTTAGCAGTATTTTGTCTGCCGCTACGTTCTGAGTTCAAATTCCGCCGAGGTCGACTTTGCCTTTCATCCTTTCGGAACCGATTAAATAAGTACCAGTTACTTACTGTGGTCGATATAATCGACTTAAACAGTTTGTCTGTCCTTGTTTGTCCTCTCTGTGTTTAGCCCCTTGTGGGTAGTAAAGAAATAGGTATTTTGTCTGTCTTTATGTTCTAAGTTCAAATTCCGCCCAGGATGTCGATAAATTAAGTAACAGTGAAACACTGATATCGATGTAATCGACTAGTCCCCTCCCCGTAATTTTCAGGAATTGTGCCTTTAGTAGAAAAGAACAGCGGCGAACTGGCAGGGAAGGCGGTGAACTAGCAAAATCGTTAGCACGCCGGGAGATATGCTCATCGATGATTCGCCCTTCGCTGCGTTCTGTGTTCAATTTCTGCCGGGGTTGGAATTTATTTTTTATCCTTTTGGAGTTGATAAATTGAATACAAATCGCGTATTGGGATCGATGTAATCAAATTAATCACTTCCTCCTAAATTTCGGGACTTGTGCGGAAAGTAGAAAGGATTATTATTGTTAATAGCAGCAGTAATAGTAGTCGTAGTAGAGGTGGTAATATTGTCGGTAGTCGTGGGGTGCGGCGGTGGTGGTGTAAGTGTAGCAGCAGCAGCTGTAAATGCAATAGCACTAGCATCATTTAATAATAAGAGCAGGAGAGGCAGTAGCAGCAGTCAATATTCGAGTCGGTTGCAGAATCATCAATAGTAGCAGTTGCAGCACTCACAAAACCAACACGGTAAAAAAAATAATAATAATGAAGCTTGCAGTAATAGTATAGTTAAGGCAGCGAACTGGCAGAAACGTTAGCACGCCGGGCGAAATGCGTGGTCGTATTTCGTCTACCGTTACGTTCTGAGTTCAAATTCCGCCGAGGTCGACTTTGCCTTTCATCCTTTCGGGGACGATAAATTAAGTACCAGTTACACACTGAGGTCGATGTAATCGACTTAATCCCTTTGTCTGACATTGTTTGTCCCTCGCTATGTTTAGCCCCTTGTGGGCAATAAAGAAATAAGTAATAGTATAGTCATCATAATCATCCTCAATCTCATTACCTTCGTTCTCCAAATCCACCACCACCTCCTCACCATCATCATTATAAACAGCAGCGGATGCAGCAGCAACAGCAGATGCAGCAGCAGTGAAATCAGTAGTAGCAGCTCGGTTAGCAGCTGCAGTAGCGGCTGTATTAATATTGTGATTCTTGCAGTCAGACTGAGGTGTTGTTGAATTGTTATAGACATCGGACAAAAATATTTCACGTTATCTGTTTTGGTTCTTTACCCTGTGAGTTCGACTCTTTCCGGGGTCAATCTTATCATTTCACCGTTTGCGTTCCACTTAATTAAGTACCGTGTTGATATAATTCAACTTTTCCGTCCGCCTAATGATTTCTGGCCATGTGTCTATGCGAAAAAAAAAAAAAAGACGTCATTGCCGTTTTATCATGTAGTAGTAGTAGTAGTAGTAACAACAGCAGCAGCAGTAGCAGTAGTAGTAACAACAGCAGCATCAGTAGTAGTAGTAGTAGTAACGACAACAGCAGCAGTAGTAGTATTAGTAGTAGTAGTAGTAGTTTTAGTAGTAGCAGTGCAGTAGTAGCAGTAGCAGTTATAGTAGTAGCAGTACTAGTAGTAGCAGTAGTAGTAGAAGTAGTAGCAGTAGCAGTAATGGTAGCAGCAGCAGCAGCAGTAGTAATAGTAGCAGTAGTAGTAGTAGTAGCAGCTGTTGTTGTTGCTGTTTTTGTTGTAGTAGAAGCAGCAGCAGCATCTGCAGCAATTGAAGAGGTGAATAGTAGTAACGGTAGCGGAAATACCAGCAGCCGTAGCAGCAGCAGTAATATCATCTTTACTAGTAGTAGAAGGCGGTGTAGGAGGAGGAGGGGGAACATCGATAGCGACAAATAGTAGTAGTAGAAGTAGCAGAGGCAAAAGCAGCATGTCTATGATCATCATTTGGATAGTTGTAGTAGCAAAGCAATAGAAGCAACAATGTTGTTATGTACTTCAAAACAACACAATGTGGTCTGCCGAACATATCACATCGGATCTCACAGAATTACAGACGCAAAAACAATTCTCTTTTAAAAAGAAACAAATGCCATAACGACGACAAAAATTAAAAGCAAATGGAAAGACAAAGACAATATCAATAACTACTAATAAGACGCTCATCGTATGGAAATGCGAAGAATATCCGAGATAAAATTTAGAAATACAAATACGCTACGATGTATACAGACGCACATATGAATCAAAATCAGGACCGAAACACACATAAACGGATAAAGGAAAATAAATAAAGGAGTGGAGAAGCGAAGTAATTACGGAAGCTGTAAGGATGTTTCGAATAGAAAGGGTAAACAGGAAAGATTGAGCATTAAAAAAAATTGGGGGCAACAACTACAGCAACAAACATAATAAATGCTTAAAGAAAATTGGAAAGGAATTCTGATGAGTAATTGGTGAGATTGAAAAACAAAAAGGAAGAGTAAATGAAGAGAGGTAAGGGGATCGGAGAATAGGTTGGTGTGACAGATAGAGAGAAAAGTATGTGGAACAGGCAAGTCAGAATCAGGAAACCAAATAAAATGAACGACTAGCAGAATGAGAAAAAAAAAAAGG
>NC_042997.1:3237840-3245340 GCF_006345805.1 Octopus sinensis | reverse complement strand
TAAATGTGTGTACATATATATATATATAATATATATATATATATATATATACAGACATATGTGTATGAGTGTGTGTGTTTATGTGCTTGTCTCTGTGTCTGTGAATATATGCTGACAGGGTCGTGGCTGAATAGTTAAGAAATTCTCTTCGCAACAATGTGGTTATGACTTTATTTCCACTTTGTGTCCACGCATCCAAACGACTTGCCATAGTCTCGAATTAACGCATGGACCGAGTGCATTTCATTACACTAAAGCAGTGATACACTGCCTCATGCATACAAAAGTTTCGCAATATGTCTCACGTTGATTGTACTTGAGAATTACCTTTAGGTTACATGTATCCATATAATATTCAGTCGTTCGTATTCTAATTCAATGAATAGAACTTGCAGTTCATCGAAAAACTAGATGTTCATTGGTCGAAAACGGTGATAGGTTACTATACGTGCGTGTGTCAGCATATATCTCTATGTGCATATGTACAGCTGTGTGTCTATCTTTTCTCCCTCTTTCTCTCCCTCTCACCATTTCTCACTCTCTCTTTCTCTCTCTCTCTCTTTCTCTCTCTCTCTTTCTCTCTCTCTCTTTCTCTCTCTCTCTATCTGTATATATATATTTACATACAGACTTACACCACACACATGTTTGTATTTATATGTATGTATGTATATATGTATTTATGTATGTATGTATGAATGTATGTATATATATATATATATATATATATATATAAATACATATACATATATATATTTATATATATTTACATAGAGACTTACACCACACACATGTTTGTATTTATATTTATGTATGTATATATATATATACATACATACATATATATATTTACAAACAGACTTACGCCACACGCATGTTTGTATTTATATGTATGTATATATATATATATATATATATATATATATATATATATATATATATATATATATATATATATATATGTATATTCGTGTACACACGGGCAAAGAGGAAGGAAGAGAATTAGTGAGATAGAGAGCCTTTGGTATATACAGATGTGATTAAATGTACTTTTTGTATTTTTCTAGGTGGTTAGATATCAATAAATATTTATATATACGTTACCTTTTAGTGTTTAATAATAAAATACCTTCTCCTATTTCTCATTATATGTTTACCATCCCATTCGGATGGAAATTTCTGAAATACTATTATGTTTCCCGATGCTTTTATAGCTCAACACATCGTACCTCTTTGTTACTATCCATCTATAACTAATTTCATCCGACATCTTACTGATATACCTTCAATATTTAGTAGTGTCAATGCGTCCAGAGTTATCGTTTTCTATTTTTATGTATTAATTTTATTTTAAGTGAATGAAAAGAGAATTTTCTTTTTTGTGTCGTTGTTGTTTTTTGTAAAAAAAATTAAATAATATATGGGCAATGTAAGAAGAGCTTAATATCATTCCATAACGAAAAAATGTACAGTCCGGAGAGAATGTACTGAAACCGATTAAATAAAACAGAATTTTTTATAGTGGGAGAAAGAAATGATATAGTGCTACTGATATTCCACTGGACAGCTCTCTCTCTCTCTCATATATTATGATTACAATTCACTTTATGGTCCTTTAGTATATTTTATCATTATTATTATTATTATATTATTATTATTATTATTATTATTATTATGATGATGATGATGATGATGATGATGATGGTGGTGCTACTGATATTCTACTGGAAGGCTCTCTCTCTCTCATATATTATGTTTACAATTCACTTTATGGTCCTTTAGTATCTTTTATTATTATTATTATCATTATTATTATTATTATATTATTATTATTATTATATTATTATTATTATTATTATTGTTGTTGTTGTTGTTGTTGTTATGCAACTATTTATATTATTTTGATTATGGGTTTGCTGGGTGGTCACTTGAAACCTACGTAGAACAACAATAAACGCTCTGCAATATTTAAATTTAACACTTTTACGTTGTGAGTTCAAATCCTGGTTGATTTTTGTATATCATTTTTCCAGTATTCGGGAATGCAAAGTATAGAAGTCAATCATTGTTTATTGTATAATTCTCTATAGCTCTGCCCGCCAATCTATGACTTCACGTTTCTATAACATTAGATATTCTTTCAATTTTGGATGAATTCTTTGTCGGAATTATCAGAAAAACGGTAAAAAGTATTCTGCTTTGATGGATATATTTACGGATGATTTCAAATTCTAGTAATCATTCACAGCCACATAGTGAGATAATTAGTTTCATATACATTTCCATGGTGTCTGAGGTATTTTGCCCTTCTTATAAATTACCTAATTCTTTGAAACAATTGTGAAATATGTAGGTTATTCTAAACAATTATTTCAAAGTTTGGTACACGACGAGGAACATCGGGGAGGACGTAACTTGATTATTTTGACCCCAGTACTCACCGAGTACTAATTTTATCGAACTTGAGAGGATGAAGAGCAACGTATTTGAACTTAAGATGTAAGGATTGACGAAATGCTGCAAAGCATTATACCCGGCAAGCTAACGATACAGCCAGCTTGAAGCTCTGATTATTTTACGTATCAAATGCTAAACTAGCTAGTATGTGCTTCGATAAACAGAGAGTTGAATGCCTCTATATCGTCAAATATTGCAGAAGCTTTCCAAAGCCATTCTTCGGTGTTGTAGGGAACTAAAGTAAGGAGTGCTTTTATTTTTTTGGTATTTGTGTGAGTGTTCACGGGACAGAATAATCTGGAAACAGAAGTATGCAAGCTGAAATGATTCTAGGTCGAAGTGACAGGGTACAGTGAAAAATGGTACTGAACAGATGGGTTACCCTGTTTTTCGATTGTACTGAGCCCAGATCTACGAAAGAAGTGCTGATGTTGGCGAACAACTCTATCAATTTCAGTGATGCGCACAAGAATTCTTTTTACTATACGTTTAAATTGTGTTGACATCAAGTGATTGTTGAGTGGCAACGTTCAAAACCACGCATGTCAAATAGTGGTGATGTTACTGAGAAGCAGCCCAAAACTTGAGTATATGGTATTTCAAACCCGTAAATCTAGACGTGCCTGAAAAGAGCGGACGGTTTCAACTTCATATTCAGTACAACGTCATATATTCCGGGGTAAAAATAAAAGGCTATCTATCAAAGTGTGTTATCCACATCATCTCAGCTCTTCATGTCATAATTCTAGAGTCTTTGATATTAACATATGAGATTTTGATTTATATTCCACTTGAATTATGACACAGGAGAGCTTTGACTGTATACACTCGCATCACTGTCGTGGTGTCGGATATTTCAACAAGCAATGTGGTCGGCATTAGTCTAGAGAAATACGAGATAGAATGAGGAGCATTTAGTAAAAGCGATAAGTTCTTTGTCTTGTTTTTTAATAAGTGATGGGCCAAGTCAATGCTTGACTTCGGCTTATATGACTGGATCATAAATCGAACCTAGGAGCATGGCATAAAGTACGAAGCAGACCTGCAGGTAGGTAATAAAAAGTAAATGTCTACGAACATGAAGTAAAGATTCATTCAAACATCGGCCGAGAGAAAGAGGACGCTGACGTCCGGCGGCAGTTACATACCAACTACAGCCACCTGACCGGCAGTGCTTGTCCCAGGACAAAGTTATCGTGTTGGAACGTATGCTCTTTTGTTTATTCCTCTTTTATATGAATAGAGAATCAATAATATTATAGAATTGATATATCTCTGAAAAAAAAAAAAAAAAAAGTCAGTCTGATTGATTGAAGACAAGAGTAATTTTGTGGATTATTATCTTCCCATCTCAATTCGAGATGGTACCAATTTCCACAAATCGATCAATATATCCTCTCTGTTTACGGGGATGATTTCAATAAATGTATCCAGTAAGTCATTTGACATAATCTTATTCTATTTCGTTGCCGAATTGTATGCCGCCGCTACCCACTCTAAGTTATTTAAATTATATTCATTGCTCAATTTCTCTCCATTTTCTTCTTTGTGTCAAATTTCTGTTCTACTGAAAGTAATATAGGACAATTCCTGTGCCTATAACGCCTAACTGAAACAGAAATAAATGTTCACAGAAAATCAGATAATCTTTTCTTTCATAGCATGTCAATTTTGGAGAAGTACGTGTTCTTGAAGTTATTTCCCATATACATTTGAGTTGTTACAAATTACCATCGAGCGATTTGTTTACATTCTTTAGAAGTGGATACACAGGGTGGCGTAGAGAGGACGGACTTTTCCGAAATCGCAATTACTCAGCCCCAGCAGGAGGGACATATTTTCGACAGCTACCGTTCGGTCTGTTGTATCTTGGCATTTTCATTTCTTTTCAGGTGAAACCATGGCGCTGTGGGCGACAGTTACGTGAAGACACACGAGTTTGTCACAGAAGTTCAACGTCAGTTTCGGAGCCACTATTAGATTCACTGAAATCAGGCTGTTCCCTCCCGTAACACAATCTTACGTTGGGTGAATGCACTTCGTACACGAGGTACACTAATGAATAGAATACCGGTGGGGAACCAGGGAACTCGGAAAATGTCGAACGCATCAGACAATCTTTGTTACGGATGCATATTGCACGTGTGCAGTTTCAGCATGATGGAGCGACAGCCCACACAGCCAGAGAATCAATGGACGTTCTTCGCCTTCTCTTCGGTGACCGCCTCATTTCCAGGTTTGCTGACATTCCTTGGTCCCCTCGGTCCCCTGAGTTATCTATATGTGATTGATTCATTCTTGTGGAGAAACCTCAAGGCGCGTGTGTATGCGCATAAGCCCCCTACATTGAACGATTTGAAGAAAGCTATTCGCGTGGAAGTCACCCAAATCGACAGAGCAATGCTGGAGAGTGACGAGGTCAACTTCCAAGAACGCTTTCAGAAAAGCATGAATGACACCACATGTAGGATGTCGTTTCCCAAACTTGATTTTGAGAAATGCAAATTCAATATGAACACATTGATGTTAATAAAATTTGTTTGCCGATAAAATTAATTATTTTGTGATTTTTTTTAAAAGTCTGTCCTCTCTGCTCCAACTTCTAATTTGATAATCTAGGTCAATCACGAATTTATTATAAACTTACCATTTTTATCGATAAATGCAACTGGCCACTCTGTGTTATTCCTCCTAACTTATTTTTCTTTCGCACAAACACACACGCAAACACACACACACACTCACACAACGCACACATACAAACACACACATACACAAACACACGCGCGCACACTATACGCACACACACACACTTATGCACACGTGCGAGGGCTATAGTTAGCCAATTCTTCAGACACAGCAGTAGCCAATAATAAATCACTATTATCATATACAATTTTCTTCTGTTCATTAACCTCTGTTCGTTATCCTTAATATTCTGAGAATTTATGCCACTAAGAATTGGTCAGAAAAACACTAGTAGAGTCATCTGTTCTACATATACTTAAAACCATCGAACAAGCTTTACATAGCTATTTTTGAAAGGATTATGACTCTGATATTTTGGAGCTCCTCCGAAGCAAATTAATGATTATTTTCTAATAGTGAAAATGAAGAACGAATTGCATTATCTAGCTTCAAATAACCAATAAATGTGGCAATTGGTCTTACATGGTACACATGTGGTTATTAACCCGCTTTGTATCTATCGGCCCGAGTTTAACCCATTGCAATGTAATGCCTTTGAATTATTTCCTGCATTTCATTAAAATGTCATATGTAATGCTCTCAATCTTTTCGATGTTCTGATGTTATACACCTCTTAACAATATTCATTAAATGCTCACTTAAACTTCAAATAACAACATTGAGGCGTTGTACCTTCAAAAGAGATATAGCCGTTTATCTTTTCAAGTGAACCTTGATGAAACGACAGATAACTGTGATCTGTCAACTATGTTAGCAAATGAATGACACACAGTAATACACAAGTATAATAAGTCTCCAAGTATGGTTATCTATCTATCTATCTATCTATCTATATATCTATCTATCTATCTATCTATCTATCTATCTATCTATCTATCTATCTATCTATATATATATCTACCTATCCATCTATCTATCCATTTATCTCTCTATATATTGATCTGTCTATCTATCGTTTATATGTACCGTTCTAGTCATCTGGCATTCTAGAGCTTCAATAGCGTATAGACGTTCCTTTAAGGTGACGTTGTGCGACATGAAACATTGGTTCAGTTTGATCTTGTAAAAGTGAGAGAGGAAAACAAAAGGAAAAATATCTATAGGAATCAAACTATTTTTGGCAATCAAGTGCCAATGTAATATAAGAGAGTGTTAAATGTACGAAGCAACGGAAGAAAGCTGAATGTCTTGAGTAAATAGAAACCACTCACAGGTAACAAAACCCAGCACATCCTACATAGATACGTATGCAGACACACAGAGCACACATTCACACGTACGCGGATACATGCAGATGCACAAGTAAGATCGCGGGAGACAACTGGTGCTTGGGAATGTAGAAGAAGACATACGACCACATACATGCATATACCTTCTCAAGAAAATTATGATAGATAGCTGCAATTCCATGTCTTCATTAGTTTGTTCATATTTTAGGTGGTGATTATCGTATTTATCGTAATCATATAGTGCTTTCGCGAAAAAGTTGTAATTAAATTTACATAGGTAACTTTAATAAATATTTATTTCGGTTCAATGTGCAAATACAACTTCTAGAACCAAAATTTCCATCTGCAAAAGAAACTGCTGAACAAAATGGCAGTTTATTAAAAGCATGCAATTAAAATTATTTTTAACTTTAGTGCCTAATCTTCTCCGCATTTCTCATAACAGGCAATAAAATTCAGTTTCTCTCCTCTTAAAAGAAAATCCTCCCAATCTCTCTCACCCTGCATGATTCTTTCTCTTTCTATCTCTCTCTTTCTTCCTCTCTCATTCTCTGTGAAACGATAAGGTAGCCATCAATATAGTGTATGCTTGTTGAGTTTATGTAAATTAAATCTTATCCACAAATACATAGCTGCCTATTTATAACCGATACCCGTGCTCCAGCCTACTTTCTGATTTTGTTACCTACTATGCACGTTTACGACCTTTTGAAGCCTTCCTATCCATTGTTGGTGAAATATGACAGCTGGTCTCTGAATTTGCACCAGTCTCGCGAAGAAATCCACACACAGGTACAGGCAGGTGCTCACGCCCCAGAACACTGTGGTTGCCTTATGAATATCCTCACTATACAATGACTTCTGATTCTTTAACATTTTGACTATACTGCATAAATTAACTTCCAATTACATTACAATTGAGTATTTTGAGTTTGCACCACAAGCAGAGACACGCACACAGTTGCAGACGCTCGCACGCAAATACCCACACATACTTGCACAAAACTTTCGAGGCTGAGGTAGATTGCTACCACGCATTATACAATCTAATACAATCGACTTACATACTTAACTCACTGTAATAACTCTAGAACACTACAATAGA
>NC_042997.1:3195340-3232840 GCF_006345805.1 Octopus sinensis | reverse complement strand
AACTTAAATAAAAGAACTGATTTCGAGGTGTTTTCGATTACACCTATTACTCATTGTCCTAGAATGATCGCAGTCAATCGTCGTAAACAATAAATAAATAACATATAGTGATATAATAAATCTAATTTTAAGGAAATTTTTGAAATTAAGCTCCATTGTTAAACCTGCACTATTAACAAACGAAACATAACTTCACAAACAATGACGAATTTAAGTGGTTAGATATTCAATGCAAGAGGCAAGCCGTTTCAACTATGAAATGGAGTGGAGTTACCGAAAAATAATTGGTTTTAACAAATATGATCTTCGTTTCTTTGGGCGTGTGACACAAACGTTCGCCAACGAGCTTCAGTATCACTAGATTAATTCGGCATCGTTGAAATAGCGATGAAATCGTCGCCCGAGAAATATGAAGCAATTTGTATTTGCTTGAGCAGGAAAGTAAAAGTACATAACTGATAATACTACCAAAAATGTTAAGTCTCATAGTTTTCCTCTCATACCAATTTTCAGCTCTCACTAACTTACTAAATCTACTTTTGTATTTATTTTAGTCATGAAAGGGTGTGAATAAATGCAAAACTATCTCTCTCTCTTTCTCTCTATCTATCAATCTGTCTATCTAACTATCTTTATATCTATATATCTAACTATCAATCTTTGTATGTCTGTCTGTCTCTTTATTATGTATATAAATATATATATATATATATATATATATAGATATATATATATATATATATAATATATATATATATATATATATATAATATATATATATACATATACGTACGTATATATGTATGTTATGTATACACACCACACACACACACACACACCACACACACATATATATATATATATACAGATGCACGCACACCAATACACACTCAAATAAATACATCTATATACAAACGTATGTGTAGTATATGCGTATATGTGTGTGTATATTTGCGCTCAGTGTTGTGTATTTCTGATGTATGTGCGTGTCTCTGCCTCTGCTATACATATGCTGTATGTGATGTGTTTTCAATACAAATAGCTGACATTGAACTCAACAGATTTGTATATTTATACTTTGAAAGGAACTGATAATGATAATCGTCCAATAGTGACAGAAAGGGAGACGAATAGAGACTTAAACACAAAGTGACTGACAGCCTGATGATCAACCCATAAACAGTCTGCCTTGAAGGGACTGAATTCAGACAAAGAATCAGAGATAAATAAGATGTACAGAGAAGCGGAGAGAGTGACGGTGGAGAGATATTCGTATATTAAATGAGAACATTGAAGCAGAATCGTTCAGACGAGTAGTCGAAGAGGTGTATACATACAGAGAATGTGTTCTAGAAAAAAAAAGACGAAAGAAGATACAAGGACAAAGGAGGGAGAGACAGACAGCTTAAGTCAGATAGTGCGTTAGTTGTGAAGAGGAAGAAACAGTAAAAATTCTATGCGAAACAGACTCGTACAGGTAGACAGCTTGCTACATACAATAAAACAAGCAGCGAGAGAGCGTGATTGTATAGCGAACAAGACATAATCATATATAGTTTGGTCGATAGATCGATAGTTAAGCGTACATACATAGGACGTGAACATTGTTAAACATACGTACGCACACAGTGGATACATGAAAACGCAGACATGACTGCGTATATAGAAATCATTCACAAAAAGACAGAACTTAAGCGGTTATAGAAGCACACAGACCCACTAGATAAACCAACACACAGACACATACATACATATATCCATATATATACACGTATGTATGAATGTATGTATGTATATATATAATATATATATATATATATATATATATATATATATATATATATATATATATATGCGTGTATATATATGTATATATTATATATATATATAATATATATATATATATATATATATATATATATATATATATATATAGTATATGGGCGCAAGAGTGGCAGTGTCGTAGGTGGATTGCTTAACAACCACATGGTTCATGGTTCAGTCCCCCTGCGTGGCATCTTGGGCAAGTGTCTTCTACTACAACCTCGGGCCGACTAAAGCCTTGTGAGTTGATTTGGTTGACGGAAACTGAAATTGACCTCGATATTATGTAAATAGAGAAAGTTATCTGTAAATATAATTTTTGACAATTATGCGGTAGCCGTGATAAAACACCGTATTTCGGATGTCAGGGCGGAAATCCATGCCACCATCTCTTCAGATATTCGGCCATCGGAAAAAAATGCTATCTGAGATAGCATTTTTCCGCCCCAACATCCGAAACTCCGAGTTTTATAATGGTTACCGAATAATTGTCACAAATAATTGTACTAGGCTTACAAAGAATATGTACTGAGGTCGATTTGCTAGACTAAAGGCGGTACTCCAGCATGGCCGCAGTGAAATGACTGAAACAAATAAGAAAATAAAAGAATACATGTGTACTCCCCTTTATTCTTCAATTCTTTTAATTCAGCCAATACATACATACATTCAGTGGAACACCACATTAAAGAGATGTTTACTGGAAGAAGTTGACCTCAGGGCATATATTTTGTAAACCTAGAACTTATTCTATCGGTGTCTTCTGCCGAACCGCTAATTATCGGTTGTCAAGAGATTGTATATAGACAAACAAAGACACAGATACACTCACATATTATATCTATCTATCTATCTATCTATCTATCTACCTGTATATCTATATATATATATATATATATGTGTGTGTGTGTATATATATATATATATATATATATATATATATATATATATCAAGTGATCACGTGACCGACCAGACCTTCAGAAGAAAGAGTGGGAGAAAGAGTGGTGAAAGATTACAGCAGAGATCACCCCCCCCCCCTACCGGAGCCTCGTGGAGCGTTTAGCTGTTTTCGCTCAATAAACACTCACAACGCCCGGTCTGGGAATCAAAACCGCGATCCGCTACCCTAAAAACTGGGCCATTGCGCCTCCACATATATATATATATATTTGTACATATATATGTGATGGTGTGTGTGTGTGTGTGTGTTTATATATATGTATGTATATGCATATATGCCGGCGTGTATCTCTCTACGCGGGCGTGCAGGCAGTGTTGCTTTTGTGCTTGGCGTGAAACACATATAAGAATCAGCGGAAAAGCTTCGCATTATAATCGGAAATTATTGGTCTCTCCCACTACGGTCCGTTTTCCTTCGAGTAGCGGAGTAATTAATTCAAAACATATTGTTGTGATCATCTTTAAACTCTGTGCGTATATATATATACTGCATTTAAATTGGTGGCAATGTGCTAACGAACAGCTGGTTTGACAGAGATAATTTTCGGAATAAGGGATCAAGAAATCTATGGTGGTTTTATGGAGGATATTTCTCCTGATCCGTCCGGTGCACTGCTCTAAAATTTGGTCCCCACACACTGTCACATCAATACAGATTTTGTGGCAATTCAGGAGTGCTAAACCAGAAAGCTGACCGGCTGGGAAAGACTGAGAAATCCACGTCTTAATCCACGAAGCGATGATGGTTGAAATATGTAGTGATACTTGTATGGATGGTCCTAAGTGTACTGGCATCAAACTTTGCATTTACAGCTATAGAACATGCAAACTGAACGTCACTACGCTGTTCTAATGACCCACTCATTCTGTCTATAATGTGGTGCATATAAAACAGTCGCTTGGGAGTCACAGGGCTACGACCATTTAAAATATTGCTAAACATTGGAGAGGTCTACATTAAGTGGAGGGTAGATGTTTCCAAAAAACTACTTGACTTCCACCTGTTCACGATCACATATGAAGCTATATCACGACAACAACTCAGTTGAGTGCAGAGCTGTCGACATCCCGCCTTCACTAAAAGCCCGTCTTATCAGAATCACTATATAAGAAGTGACAACACTTGACTGTAGCAATTCAGCTGAAAAGCATGAAAGGATTTTAAAAAATATCTAGATAGAGGTATATCCAAATATAAACTCAAATACGAAGGCTAATGATACATATATATATATATATATATATATATATATATATATATATATATAAATAATCAGAAAAAGGGGATTACTTTTGATCAAGAAGCAAATTGAATCATATCGGCTGAGCGCATTTTAATAAGAAGCATGACATAAAAAAAAAATCAACAGATGTGTTCAATTTGTTTGTTGATCAACTGTTTTCTCCAATTTATGATTATTTAAATTTGATTCTTGATAAAATTTTGTTTATTCTTTTGTTACCTGAAACCTATGAGCAGAGTGTGCCTGCATACAAATGCCCAGGGATAGCACAGGTAATTGATACCGATAGTAAATACGGATACTATTATCCCTCAGTTGGTTACGGCAACCAGTAACTCTACTTTCGTTTTATATATATATGCAAACACATAGATAGATAGACAGACAGAGCGACAGATAGATAGATACATGCATACATACATAGTTGTGTGTGCATTAGAGTGTAACTTTATAAACTTAAGGCCGATATTTTGTCACGTTCATAACATATGTAAGACGCAGTTGTTCGATAAACAGAAATCGTTAGGTCAATATGATATTGACATAACCAGTGGAGTGTATACAGGTGACAAAGTACTAAATGAACTCATGTATCCATGTATATATGCGTGTGTATCCACACAAGCACACACATGTACCCACACACAAACACACATACATATTATATTCATGAGTTCAATTAGTACTTTTTCACACACACACACACACATTTATATATATGCATTTGTGCGTGTACATATCCATATAGATATATACATTTATGTGCCACTGTGTGTGCGTGTTTGCGTATTTCCCTATGTGTGTATAAATTAGGTGAGAAAGAATCGTTGCCAAAGGCACGTAACATGTTAAATTCAGCCACAACTAAATGCACCGAGGCCTTTGATCAACTGCAGCGGCAACAACAATGCAACTACATTAGACTGAACGATAATAACGTGTATATATAAAAGGCATGATGTGTGTGTGTGTGTGTGTGTGTATGTAACTTATGTACTTTCATAAATTAGCACGCATGTCACTCCAATTTTAAGAGGACATTCGTCATGGCCCTATCTGTATTTTAGTCAACTTATTGTTACCAGAGGCACCAGCGAATAGCAGTAAGAATAAATTTTCAACCAAATCATTTAAGAATTTTCAAGTCAGAAAAATCACCATTCTTTGCAAACAGGACTTAAGTCCCTTCTAGCGAAGTGTGTGTTTCCCATATATATATATATATATATATATATATATATATATATATATATATATATATATATATATATATATATATATATATAAACCAATTTCAACGGATTTTGAAAATCACCCAGTGAATATATTGCTAGAGATGATAGGAATGTTTGCTACCTCGCTCAGATACCAGGAAATACCAAAATGTCAGAAATTCAAAAGATAGAGCTCATGGGAATGCCAATATCCTACGTAATATATTGTGTATGACATCTCAAATTTTAACAGAAACTCAATTTTCTTATGTTTTCTTCAACAATCTCCGGGACAATACTATGTGCAAAGACAAAAATTTGACACCCAAATCATAACACCAACATGGACATCTAATCTGTTGTTTCTTCAGTTCTCTGGTTGAGACTTGCAGCCGACTGGTACAAATACAAAGCTAAAGTCGAAAGTATAATAATAGAAATAACAAGAAAAACAAAAACAACAATAATAATAATAACATAGACGAAGGAATGGGTCTCTAGTTGTAGTTTGCTTACGAAACACATGGTTCCGGGTTCGTTCCCACTGCGTGATATCTTATGCAGTTGACTTCTACTATAGCCGCGCGCCGACCAAATCCCTGTAAGTTGATGATAGTCAGAAACTGATATAAGTATATGTATATATATATATATATGTGTGGTGTGTGTGTGTGTATGTAACTTATGTACTTTCATAAATTAGCACGCATGTCACTCCAATTTTAAGAGGACATTCGTCATGGCCCTATCTGTATTTTAGTCAACTTATTGTTACCAGAGGCACCAGCGAATAGCAGTAAGAATAAATTTTCAACCAAATCATTTAAGAATTTTCAAGTCAGAAAAATCACCATTCTTTGCAAACAGGACTTAAGTCCCTTCTAGCGAAGTGTGTGTTTCCCATATATATATATATATATATATATATATATATATATATATATATATATATATATATATATATATATATATATATATAAACCAATTTCAACGGATTTTGAAAATCACCCAGTGAATATATTGCTAGAGATGATAGGAATGTTTGCTACCTCGCTCAGATACCAGGAAATACCAAAATGTCAGAAATTCAAAAGATAGAGCTCATGGGAATGCCAATATCCTACGTAATATATTGTGTATGACATCTCAAATTTTAACAGAAACTCAATTTTCTTATGTTTTCTTCAACAATCTCCGGGACAATACTATGTGCAAAGACAAAAATTTGACACCCAAATCATAACACCAACATGGACATCTAATCTGTTGTTTCTTCAGTTCTCTGGTTGAGACTTGCAGCCGACTGGTACAAATACAAAGCTAAAGTCGAAAGTATAATAATAGAAATAACAAGAAAAACAAAAACAACAATAATAATAATAACATAGACGAAGGAATGGGTCTCTAGTTTGTAGTTTGCTTACGAAACACATGGTTCCGGGTTCGTTCCCACTGCGTGATATCTTATGCAGTTGACTTCTACTATAGCCGCGCGCCGACCAAATCCCTGTAAGTTGATGATAGTCAGAAACTGATATAAGTATATGTATATATATATATATATATGTGTGTGTGTGTGTGTGTGTGTAGGTATGTATGCGTGTATATCTTTCTGTGTCTGTGTTTGTCCCCCCGATGGTGTTTTTTTTTACATCCCGGTATCCTAGCGTTTCGGTAAAAATACAGATAGAATAAGTACTAGGGTTACAAAGAATGAGTCGTGGGGTTGATTTGCTCGACTAAAGGAGGTGCTCTAGCATAGCCGCCGTCAAATGACTGAAACAAATTTAAAATTAATAATGATAATAATAATAATAATAATAATATAATAATAATAATAATAATAATAATAATAATAATAACTAGACCACTCACAGAGTGCAAACCTCTGCCAAAGCCACAAAAATTATCTCTCAATAATCAGCCGGAAATGATTTTTATTATGAGTATATCTGAAATAAACTTGATTGATCTCACAAACGAGAATACTAAAAATGAAACCGAACGCTCTCAAAAATTATGTAAAAAATCGGACAAATAATGCAAAATACTTCGATCCCAAACTCTAATCAGTTCGTCCTAATCACGATGCTAAACATCCTTGAATGGTTCATCCGACTCCAACTATTGGTTCTTGAGTTATCTTGTCCACGGACAAACAAATAAAAGGAAAAAAAAACGAGTGAAAATGATACTTATGCCTTCGCTAAGCTGGAGGTAATAATAATAATAATAATAATATAATAATAATAATAATAATAATAATAATAATAATAATAATAATAATGATAAAAATAATAATAATAATAATAATTAATAATAATAATAATAATAATAATAATAATAATAATAATAATAATAATAATAATAATAATAATAATAGCTAGAGCACTCAGAGAATGTAAACCTCCACCAAGATAGCAAAAATGCCCTCTCAACGTTTAGCCGGCGATGATTTTTAAAATGAGAATCTCTGATATAAACTTGACTGCTCTCACGAACGAGAATACTAAAAATGAAACGGAACTCTTTCAAAAATAGTCGCGCACATATGGTTGTAATGCATGTGCCTGGTGTACTTATCAAAGGTGTAGTCACATTGTACGTAAAATATTGTCTATGTAATCTCAAATGTTAAAACAAAACTTCTAATTTTCATGTTTTCTTAAACATTCTCTAGAACAGGGGTCACCAAACGCTTTTCACAGAGGGCCAGATAACTGAGAGAATGATGAGCTCGGGCCGCATAACCATTTTGTTTAATACAATACGGTGAATACACAAAAAATAAAGACGACCATAAATTTTATTTACGAAAAAGTCATCAAAGAAGGTTATGGTATCAATAAGATAGTTATATCACACCCAGTGTGCACATATCCGAATCTCACAAACTAGAACATTAAAAACGGTCGGTGAGATTTGTGAAACTGTTGTTTAGATTTTAAGATATCATCAATATTTTCTTTGGAATTGCTGCATTCAACCAAGAGAATTGCTTTCAAATGTTCAGTCAACCTCGTTGGATGTGTTGACTTCAAAGACATAAGTTGTTCCAAACACTGATGCCATGCCAGAGGCAAATTTCTACAAATTTGGAAACACATCATCAGATAAGCAGCGATAGAATTCAACAAGTTTTCCTTCTCTGTTCTTCTCTTTCATCAAGTCTTTTACTTGCAAATCAATGAACACCAACTGTAGTTCAACCGACACGTCATCAAGGTTACAATCAAATGGATTCTGGAATCGAAGAATGTCACTTTCAGTTCCTTCAAGATCTGAAAATCTCTCCAAAAAATGCTTATTTAAATCACAAGTAATCTTTTTTTGGGAATCTCGAGGTTGACATCTTCTGTGATTAAAGTGTGAAGCTCTTCAAAACACTGAAAATGAGAAAATTTTCTTCCTTCGAGTTGTGCTTGAAACAATAATATCTTTCTCCGAAATTCTTTGATGATTCTGTAGAGATCACAGACAAGGTTATCCTTTCCCTGAAGTCTGAAGTAAAATTCAGTCGTGTGGGATGTGATGTCAACCAAAAATGACAACTTTGACTGCCAGGTAGGGTCTGACAGAAGAGGATCAGATTTATCCTTTACGGTAAGAATATATTTATATCTTTTCGGAGCTTATAAAAACGAAAGAAGACTTTATCGCAACTGAGCCACTTCACTGCTGTGTGATAAGGTAAGTAACATAATTCAGAATCAGTTTCTTCAAGAAAAGCCTGGAATTGGCACTGATTAAGGGTATGACCTCGTATGAAGTTCATTCCTCTGGCGTCATCCAGCGCCAGAGTATACCACGAGGAATCCCTAGTTTTCTCACGTATCTGTAGCACTATATTCTCTCCAAGTTCTTTTCTTCTCCACACAGCTGAGCTTGCCGAATGGCTGACACTTCTAAACAAATCGGCTTTCTCAGGACACAAGTCATTTGCTGCTTCTATCTTGGGCAACACAGACTAGCGCCTCCGTTTCGGGTTTTAAATCACTTTTTTTCATCCACTGCCATCTTTTATTTTTACTGTCTGTTTTATCTTCAACATCCCTATGAAATTAACCGGGCATTCTATTCTTTACCCATATATTTACAGTTTCATTCGTTTTCAATTTCTTTTATAGAGCTTTATCTGTGCAATCTTTCATCCTACACAAGCCTGACCTTCTTACTTCTAATAATAGCAGTTCTGTGGCATTTTACATACTATGCTATGTTATTTTATTTCTGTTCTAATGCTGAGTTCGCATACTATAAGTCCTCTTCGCCCTCTTTTTCTTGGTACATACAATCCGTCTGCGTCACTTTTTGGGTGAAGTGACCAATACCAAGTTAGCAGCTTCCTTGTCTTTCTGTCCAAGCTGTTTAGTTATTCCACTGTCCATTCGGTTACCCCTGGTCCATATCTAAGGAGTTATTATTATTATTATTATTATTATTATTATTATTATTATTATTATTATTGTTATTATTATTATTATTATTATTATTATTATTATTATTATTATTTATTTATGTATTTATCTATTTATTGGCCACCATGGGTCAATAAATGAAATACAATGCAGTAGAAGTGGACATTAGGGATTTTACACAAATCTACGAGTACACAATTAGAACAACTACAATAATATTAAACACGAAGAATATAACAATAAAAGTTCACCAAAAGACGATTAACCAGCTGGGGTTGGCTCAGGTACCCCACCTATCCTTAACCAATCGGCACTTCGAGGGCATCCGGTAAGGGCACATTTCTCTCTCTCAATTCCCAGGCTTACAGGCTCTTTAGCAGATTAGGTTACTCACACCGGCCATTTTCGCTAAATTCACCCTCATTTTAGCAAATGTAGTGGGGTGCAGCACTTCTCATCCACCCTCATCCTCCTTTTCAAATGAAATTTTGAAAAAGTTGATGAGGGATTGGCCGAAGAGAACAGTGCCTGTCTTCAGTACTTTTCACCTCCTTTGCTACTGCTTTCAGACTAAGGAAAATTGCCAGCCCTTCTGGACCAATGAAAACGGCGGATCGATCTTCACTATGGACTCGGCTGAAAGCCAGATCCGTCCTACACTTTACAACATCTCTTAAACATACCTCTATAAGTCAGTAATGCACGGACACTGGACGAGTTCGTGCAAAACGGTTTCGTCGCTCTGCGCGCATGTTTGGCAGGCCCGTCTAACACCGTATCCGTGCCTGTAGAGTTTATCCCGAAACGGCAGTGTTCCTCGGTAGAATTGCCAAGCTAGTGATTTCTTGAAGTTATCCATCGTCCCCGGCTCGAAAGTCCTCCTGAAAATACTGGTCAGTTCGAATAACTCAACGCCCCGCACCTCTCGGAGTGCGTTATCGCTCTTTCCCTTCACTAACCCTCCATAGAACACTAGAGTGGATGTTCCAGTGATCGCATTGTTCGACTGGTAGAAAGAAATGAATGCCTGGCAACATGTCAGAAGCCAACCATCCTTAATCGGTCTTTACTTGATCCAGGACTGTAGCTCCATCAAGGAGATGTGCTGGGGAAAGTCATGTTTAACGGACGGCGACTACACCTGAGCACCGTTTAGCAACAAAATCTGGAGATGACGCAGCCGCAGTTCATGTCTGTTCCTCATTAGCCACGGCAAGCCCAGCCCTCCGCGTAGAGGGTGTTGGCAGTAGATGGACCACCTCATCAATGGAACTTGTCCTCTCCACAAGAATTTGAAGAGGAGTCGCCCCACATTGGTGAGTCAAGAGCGGAAGCAAGGCAAGATGTTCAAGCGGTAGTAGATAAAGGCCGCGATGTACGAATTTGCCACCTCCATCCGACCTTTCAGTAATAACTTCGAATGTACCCATATATGGGTGAGACTAACAACTCTAATCATCAACTCGTCTCGCTGAAGCCAGTTTTACACCATACCCATTCTATGATATATCACGTAAGGTGGAGATTGTCGCCTATGGACCTAATCTGGATTGCTTCCCCAACCAAATTCTCTTCGACAAGTGCCAATCTCTTCGCTAAAACCTTGGCCAAAATTGCAAATTCTGTGCTAAGAGGATTAGGGGCCTGATGTTATCTAATGTATACCTGTTGTTTGCGTCTTTCCTTATTAGTGTCACTTCGCTCTAGCTCACAGAACTTGGAATACTCCTGTTCTGCTACTAGTTGCAGTAGAGCGCTTCGAGGAGTTTGAAGAACAGGCCTGGCATATTTACGTAAAGCTCATAGTGCGACCATATAAACCGGCTGACTTGCACCTAGTGCAGCCGACAAAGGCATCCCGCCTTTCAGTACACCCAGCGTATGCTGTCAAGATCGGAACTGAAGTCCGCCACCATCTTAGCCCCGCCTCTCTCCTCGAACACCTGTGTTAAGTGCTGGGAAAATGCCTCACACACCTGCTTACAATCGTTAGCCTCGTTTCCGTCTTGGTCTGTCAAATACCGAATTGATGATTTGTTACCACACTGCAGGTCCGTCAAGCGGGCCCATCGAACAACTTTGATCCCTTCTTTCTCAGAGCACGCGCTTTAACTCCGATAATGCAACCTTCATGTTTCGCATGGAAGAACTAGTCTAAGGCCATTAGTGCTGCTAGCACAACGGTTGCAATGCCAATACAACACGCCTCGTCTAAGCTCTCTTTTGGGAGCTGCCCACCACCTGTTGTTGAGGTCACCCCTGTCAAATTCTTAATTAAACTGCTGACCCGGTCCCTGTAAGCCTTCCGTGCAGGAAAATAATGTTCACCTTCCAGTACTCGGTTCCTAGCCAACGCATCTTATATAGGTCGGCTGTGCATATTGCAAACTTATGGTCTGCATAGGCGACCGTTTTAATAAGTGGACCCTAAGCCTTTGGTCCAGGTTCACACTGCTGCACTAAGAAAAGCTCATCGGTAACTGTCAGGCAGCTGAAACTGTCTAGTCATGTGCTGGAGGTTTTTCCACCCACCTCTTCTATCAGCTACGCCATCACAACCCAGTGTTGATCCAAGATTCCATTTCAGTCTCCTATTGACAGAACAGGGTGAGACGTACATAGAATGCCTTCCGGACACCTAAAGAAATTAGGCCGTGTTGCTCCGGTAAAAGCGTAAACGGCCACCAGTCTAAAGACACTACGTTCACTGTTACTTACATCCAAGATCCAGTTCTTTCCTAAAGAGCACTGCCACTCCACATCCCGTTCCCGGCCGACTAACAGAACGCAAAGTTCTGATTGTTGTCTCTTTGAAATTCTGGTTTTACTGACTGCAATTATATCCAGTTCTAGAGACCTGAGCTCGTTGAGCAGGCGTTCCTTACTTCCAGAGGTACTCCAGGCTTCGGACATTTAAAATTCCTACTCATAGTATGGCACTTTGGCAAGCTAAAAAGAGAACGGAAAGGTATACTTACCTCCCGGTGTCTTGTGAAGGTGGCATGGTTCGACCTCCATAATTTGTAGGGGGGTCTTTTTAGAGAACTCTTTTAAGAACCTCGATGTTAGTATCACGCTCGGGGTTTCCACGACCTCCAGAAAGCTCTCTCAAAATTTTATGTACGAATCGAGCGACATATGCACCAGAAAACCTTCTGGTACACGGAATGTGTTCGATTCATATATCACCTCCTCGCTGTTTCAAATTCCGTGTTATTTGTTACGAGTGCCGTCAGTTCTTCATTGTCCCTTCTGATCAGTACTAAGTTGGGTGTTTTGTGCTGGTTTTGTTTAATTCGTTTGCTGGACTGTAGTAGTGATGGTCTTTTAGATAGTTGTGTGAATGTCTGTTCCTGTTTAGGTTGTTTGCGTTTGGCGGATTCTGATGATAGTGATTGTGTTGGTTGTATTTGTGTTGGTGTTTTGTGGTAGATGTTTGTGTGGGAGGTGTTTGCATTTTTGTGGGTGTTGCTATGCTTTAAAGGGTTTATCTTTTGTGCTTTCTTTCATGCTTTTTGGACCTTTCGGTTTTCCATCATCTTCACTACTGGAAGGTGAATGTTCTGTTGCTGTAAGTGTGTATTTGTGTATGTTTATAATCTTGCTTATGTGTGTACTTTTGTTTGGTGTGAGGGGGTGGAATAGCTTTTCTTGTTTGCCCCTAGGGTTGTTAATGACTTTGGTGTTGTTGGTGGTGGTTTTGCCGGTGCGAGTGATGCTTGTGCTTCTCTTCCCGGTGTAGGCAGTAGTGGAGTGTGTGGGGCAGCGAGCAGCCAAATGAGTCGTTTCTCTACACCTCAAACAATGTGGCCTGGTGACGGATCGGCGAGCTGGCAGAAACGTTAGCACGCCGGGCGAAATGCTTAGCCGTATTTCGTCTGCCGTCACGTTCTGAGTTCAAATTCCGCCGAGGAATTTGAAGACTTTGCCTTTCATCTTTTCGGGGTCGATTAAATAAGTACCAGTTACGCACTGGGGTTGATATAATCGACTTAATGCGTGTGTCTGTCCTTGTTTGTCCTCTCTGTGTTTGGCCCCTTGTGGGTAGTAAAGAAATAGGATGTAGTCCGGGATTTTTTCTGCTCTCGAGTCGAATCTGGAGAAATATCTCCAGGTCAACTCTGACCAGTCCTCCCTGGCAGATCCGTCTCCTCCATGACTACGCACCCCAGAAGCCACCAAATATCTAGTCCTAGGGTGATTCCAGGAAAGCGGACACGGGCTGTACGTTCCCCATGTGGGAGGGCTACATTATGATTTTGCTGGTCTTGCAGGTGGTCATTGAATGTTTCATAGCGAGGTCTTCTGATTTAAACAGCACCGAAATGGTGCAGTATTTTTTGCTATGTATTCGATGTCGTTTCTCATGCACGTCAGTGCCGCCTCAATATCTACTTGGGCTATCAAAGCCGTTCTTTTCGTATCTGCTGATATGCATCTGAAAAACACAGTTCTCTCCACTCCTTGAATTGCCACTGATGGGATTGTCAGCTTTGCTAAGTTTTTCTCTTCTTTAATCAGTTTC
The DNA here is from genome assembly GCF_006345805.1 of Octopus sinensis. Taxonomy (NCBI): domain Eukaryota; kingdom Metazoa; phylum Mollusca; class Cephalopoda; order Octopoda; family Octopodidae; genus Octopus; species Octopus sinensis. Next base: position 3,218,654 of record NC_042997.1, on the reverse strand, counting down.
CATGCCTTAGGGAGCATCTGCTCCCTATTTGTGAGGTCTACGATATATTGATGTTTGGTCTTGTCTGCTGCTGCTGCTGCTGCAAAAGTACTTTTGATATTTATACTTATATTGTTTTCGTTGTAAATTGTTTCTTGTCACAGTTGCTGCTGTTGTTGTTGTCGTTCTTATCGATGTTGCTGATACTGTTGTTGTTGATATCGCTGTCGTCAAATTTTTTCTCGTTGTTGTTATTGTTGTTGGTATCGCTACAACCACTACTTTCGCTTTCTTTTTCGTGGTCGTTGCTGCTCTTACTCCTGCTACTGCTGCGACTGCTGTTGCAGCTACTTATCTCATTTCTACCGCTGCTAGTGTTTCTGCTACTACTGTTGTTACTGTTTGTTGTACTTTGTAGCAAGACATTCTTGTTTTTCTCCTCATCTCCTTCTCCTGTATTGTTGCCTGTGACAGACGGATGGGGAGGGAAAACTTTATTTACTACCATATTGGTAAGAGGGTTTGGTTCCTATACCGTCAACTTCTTCAAGATGCGCTCCGCCGTCTTGTTGAGTTGTATCGATTACATTTAATTCTAACGCCCACCGAATTTATCTAATGGGCCGAAAGTCGCCCTTCTGTGGGCTTCACAACCATAAAAAAGAACAGTTATAGTTTTCTCGTGTTTCTGTTCACAACTTGGAATAAAATAATTATTGGAAAAGGACACCAATCTTGGTGTAATTAAAGATTTTGAACTAAATTGAGTTGGAGCATTCGAAAACACGTCCGATGTGTTCTGCAGCAAATAATAATAATAATGATAATAATAATAGTAATAATAATAATAATAATAATAATAATAATAATAATAATAATAATAATAATAATAATATTAATAATAATAATAATAATAATAATAATAATAATAATAATAATAATAAATGCCCTGATGCAGTACCAGGCAGAGGCTCTCATGGCTTCTGATCTTAACTGATTGGAAGTGTTATCATGTACATTGTTTTGTCTTGGTATAAAAGATGGGCTACAGCAAATATTCTGCTCAATACCACAGATTTGCTTGTCAGTTGTTTGACCTTAACCAGTTGAGCATGTCCCTTAGTGGCTGACGATATGTGCATCTCTGATCACGAGCAGAAGTAGTGGGGGAGCATCATAGCCATGTGTTGAGAGGGATTCTTTGGGGTTTGAATAATTCACCTCTGGAGACATGGTGGGTTTTTCAACATCCTTAAACAACCCTTATTCAGGGACCGTTTGAGCGGGATGGGCTACTCAACCTGAAGAAAATTCTAACTGGGCCCCACCTGCAAGGTCATGTGCAGTTTATCTTGATATGAGATCACCATGTCGCGCACATATGGTTGTGATGCATGTGCCTGGTGTGCCCTTATCAGACGGGTAGTCATGATGGGTATATTGGGCTTCGTATATTTTACCCCAGTGTCACTTTGATGGCATGCTCTGCTCGCTCACTCAATAATAATAATAATAATAATAATAATAATAATAATAATAATAATAATAATAATAATAATAACAACAACAACAGCAGCAGCAATGTACATGGTATAAAAGTTGCAATACAGCAAATATTATGCTCAGTACCACTGATCTGCTTGTCCGTTGGTTGACCTTAACCTGTTGAGCATGTCCCTTAGTGGCTGATGATATGTGCATCTCTGATCACAAACAGAAGTAGTGGGGGAGCACCATAGCCATGTATTGAGAGGAATTCTTTGGGTCTTGGACAATTCTTCGGGTACCTATTAAGTGGTATGGGCTATTCGATCTGAAGAAAATTCTTACTGAGCCCCACCTAGAAGGTAATATGTTGTTTATCTTGATATGAGATCACTGTATCGTGCACATATGGTTGTAATGCATGTGCTTGGTGTACCCTCATCAGACGTGTAGTCATGATGTTTATACTGGGCTTCGTATATTATAAGCCTGTGCCACTTTGATAGCATGCACTTCTCTCTCTCTCTCTCAATCAATAATACTAATAATAATAATAATAATAATAATAATAATAATAATATAATAATAATAATAATAATAAGAAGAAGAAGAAGAAGAAGAAGAATTAATAGTGAAAAGAAGAAGAAAAAAATAGAAGAAGAAGAGCAACAAGAACAACAACAACAATAATAATAATAATAATTTACAAGCTTCTAACTTGCAATAAGATGCAGCATCCAATGGTAGATGTAGATTACCACCACCTTCCCAGAGCCCAAAGTGTTCGAAGCCTTATCCAGTTATTCTATTACAAAATCACAACTGAACTGGTAAAATATCTTGAAACATCTAACAACTGTATGCTAAAGCCCTTTGAATATCAATTAAAGCGTAAGGAGCTGCATTCTATCATGAAGTAGAGCAAAAAATACGCTACTGCATAATACCTACATTGAAGAGCATAATGAAAGTGCGGCAAGTGCTGTTGCAAATAGGGTGAAATCAATGGCAAATAAAAATATGAAAACATATATATATATATATATATATATATATATATGAAAACAAATATATATATATATGTATGTATATATATATATGTATACATTCATATATAGCTATTAATAAAAGCACGTAAATATTCGGTTGAAAACCCTGGTTTAATAGAAAGGCTCGAAAGTATTTCTAATACAAGGGAGGCTTACGAAGTTTTTACTCCAAAAGGAGTTTTCAACTTAATATTTACATGACGTAATTTATAGATTTATTTCTTCTTGGGGATCTAGTTTTATAAAAAAGTATTATTTTAAGCTCAATCAAGACCTTATTAATCCTCATGACGTCAATAATGATAATTATAATTCTTACCAATATTGATTCTCGGTCTGAAATTTTATGTTAAGAGCACCTAGTATCTTACTATCTTATGTCATTCGTAATAGGTATGGAATTTGTCTGTCTTTTTCCTGAATGGCTATCCAGCACATAAGAGTCCCAATGTTAGATCGTCCTTTAAGAAGTTCCATTGATTATAATCCTTCAAGCACGCATAATTTTTCGCGTTAGTTTCAATTGAATGTTGATATACAGAATAATTAAGCTCGGTATTCCGGAAGCTTACAAAATGGATTGCCACAGTTGGAAAAAATCTGGGTGATCAATTATGTCCTGCGAATAAATATTAGCGGAATATTCGTGTCATGTTTTTTTTTGTTTTTTATTTGTTGTATGGATGCTATTGTCATTGTGGGTTCTTAGCAATAGAACCTGGTTGTTACCTGATGGATGTATTTAATATATAAATATTATATTTTTACAAGAAAGTAACCGACAAATGCCGAAACTTTGCTTATCTTTGGAAATAAAGAAACCCAACGTAGGCACGGCACAGAGTACTTCAGTACTGTATATTCAATAGCTTTCTTTAAATAAATTCTTTTCTATAGATTCCACCGCGTAAATTCTGTGAATTACAACAAATGCTTCAAACACCATAAGATCACTTTGTGTGAGTACGATTGAAATTACAAAACAGTTACATTATAATTGCTAGCATTTGGATGACACTACGATTACTGCTTGATGGGTACAGTCGATAGTATTATCCACTCAAGTACATGATTGTTTCTTGATGTACAACCCGAAAAACCATGAAACATAAGGTCAGCCTCCTCGTTGTTCGGACGCAAAACCTACTTAAGACGAGGAATTTTGTCTAGCGTGCTATTGATTTTATCATCCATCATCCTCAAAGAACAAAAATAAATAAATGAAATAAAATAAAAAGGGACATGCTAGAAAAGAAAAGAAATGCAGACTGTTGTTTTGCTTGTGTGTGTTTCGTGAATTTTATTAATACCTCCAGAAGCTTTCAAAAAACGTCAAACCTCAACATTTCCTCTTTCTTATGACCTTGTAGGCTTCCTGCATAATTAAGGTATCATTACAATTACATTTTACAACCATTAGTGTTGTCAATATTAACAAAATTACTATGGTTGTCACGTGATCGAGTACAATTATTCGGATTCGTTTGTGTGACATGTCACTACCATCCTTCATTCAATAGTAGTTCTGGCTTAGAGGTTAAAAATCAAACTTTCTATTCTTATGTAAATGTTACTTATTCTCTTTATGGAATATGTACAAAACAGCTGCATACAAAATAAAAAAAGACAAAACAAAGAAAGTAAAATGAAGAAACTGTCATTATAAGAGACAGGTGTCAACTCTCTGAACGAAACATATGAACAGAATTTGCATTATTTCATTTTGTTAGTACAACTTCTTGCCAAGATCGATATTAACTTTTATTCGACCGAGAAATTAGCTTGTGGATATAGAAACGTTAAATGTTATCGATCATATACATTTTCTACACTCAAGATCCTGCTAGGCTGGGTACCAAATACATTGCTTGTGTAAATGCAATATAAAGCACTGTGAATTTATATAATAACTAGCAGTATCGCCCGGCGTTGCTCGGGTTTGTAAGGGAAATAACTATATAAGCATTTTTAGAGAGTTATAGCCAAAAAATAGCAAAAAATGCATTAAAAATGGAAAAAATATGATGGTAAATTTTTTTTAAATCGTTGACTCATCGTAGACATTTTTAGAGAGATACTTCCCTTATATAATAGCGAAAAAATGCATTAAAATGGGAAAAAAACGATGGTAAATTTTTTTTTAAATCGTAGACTCATGTAGACGCTTTCTTAGCCATTTCTGTTTTGGTGTCTTCAAGCCATGAAGTCGTTGTTCTAAAAGAACACTGGTCTCCTTGACAACGCATTACGACGTTGATTTCCTTACACTCCCTTCCCCACAGGTGCAGGTGTGAGCGTGGACGCCAACTCCGCCGCCATCGACACACGAAAAATTATGCATTAAAATGGAATAAAAAATGATGTTAAATTATTTTTTAAATCGTAGACTCATCGTAGACGCGCGCTAGTATTCAGACGGGCTCGATATGAATCACGACTATAAGCTACCCGAATTTGGTTAAACTGTACCGCAAAATGTGGGAGTAGTTAGGAATCTAAATCGAAGGGGACAGACACTCACACAACTACAGTTTTATATATATAGATATACATAGCGCAGTAGTGGTGAGATATGACAGCAAAGAAAAGCATACATTCACTCTCTGCATGCAATTAGACTCGGAAAGTTCGTGAGGAACCCATTGACCCAATTTGCTGACTTTTCCGATAGCACACAGGTGTCAATGAATGGTTGAATGACCAAATCCAAGCTTCTCTGCTAGTTCCTCAACAGTTACGATGATATTTTGTTCCACCAGGGTTTTCAGGATGTCCTTGTCGAGTTCTACAGATCTTTCAGGATGAGGCTCGTCTTCTAGGCTGTAGTTTATGGCTCGGGATTTCTGGAACCACCATTGACACTGCCTTACGCTTATTGTCCAATCCCCATATACTGCATTAATATTTCTTGTACTTTGCACACATTTATATTCTGTTATTCTTTTATATGTTTCAGCCTTGAGGTTGTGGCCATGCTGGATCATGTGTGTGTGTGTGTGTGTGTGGTGTGTGTGTGTGTGTGTGTGTGTGTGTGTGTCTATCTGTCTGTCTGTCTGTATGTATATATGTATATGTATGTGTGTGAACAATAATATTTTCAACAGATGTGTTGCAAATGTATCTGATTGTTCTCAAGCTTCAGTACTGTGTGTGTGTATGTGTGTGTGTGTATGTATGTATGTATATGTATGTATGTATGTATGTATATGTATGTATGTATGTATGTGTGTATGTATGTATGTGTGTGTGTATGTGTGTATGTATGTATGTATGTATGTATGTATGTATGTATGTATGTATGAGTGTATGTTTACTTTATTACTAATTACTCTCTTCCAAGAACATTTTCACTCACTCTTAGCTCTTAGCTTCCCATACATTTTACTCATGTATCTATCATCGTCATAGACAGAATACTTTCACTTTAGTCTTCCTCAAATCACTGTCTATTTACTTTCATTTTATTCGTTGCCCACTGTGTGTGTGCGTTTGCGTGTGCTGTAAACCAGACTAAGAAAAGCATTTGACACACACACCAGAATGTGAGTTTTCTGTAAATTTTGCTTAATTGGAGTTTAAATTTTAAAAACTGGACCTGGCATGACGCGATGCATTGTACTCTCAAAACTGCTAGGTAAATTGTAATTGAAGAAATCCTATATTGTAGATTTGTATAACTCCCAAAGGGAGGCAGATAAAATCTGCCTTTTATAATAAGAGATATATAAGGCACAAGAAATCAACGCTATTAGATAATTATTAACACTTTGCATTTCAATCTTTCCAGAAAATCCAAGACAAACAATTGCAGACATATGTCACACTTATTCTGACTTCATCAGCAATGCATAAAGTTGATTGTGCTTCTCTTTTGTTTTTATTGCTTACATTACCAGTCGTGGATATTCGCATATCTTTGCGATTACACAAAATAGTACATATGTATTTAGTATTACCAATGGTTGATGTATGTTTTGAAGGTACGTAAGAATTATAGTTCTCTGTTTTTTTATCCATCATTTACGATTTTTGTTCCTTAGTCAATTGCTTGATTGATTTTTTCAAGTATTTTCCAGCACCTGGATGTTATGCTTTTTCAATTTTTGACATAGAAATATATTTTTATAAGGTAAGTTAAACTATATTTATATTTTTTTAAACAAACAAAATGGTACCGAGTACTTCGAAATTTGTTTTGGTTCGACTTGTTCAAAAACGGCGTCAGTTGTACCAAGCAGCATCCATAGAAGATGAAAAAAAACTTTCTTTAAATAAAAAGCGTTAAAATAACAAAACTTTCTTTCGAATGACACATTCTTGATTCAAAAGAACAAAAACCAAAAAAAAGATACCGTAACTGCGTTTGCAGAGAAAATCTTTTGCATTTTGACAGAGACAAAATACGTGTTGCATTTTGAACGGAGAGTGGTAATTCAGAGAGTAAAACATGTGAGTCATACTCTTCTCAGTTTCGTCACATGTTCAGCTTATCAATCATTCATTTGATCACATTTACCCGTATACCTTGTTTCTGTAGAGCTGAAATCAACCACTCAATCTCTTCCTTTTCTACTTTTTTCTGTAAGCAAATTCACTTGTCATTCCATATAATTTTCTTTCTTTCAAAATCACTGAATCGCTCATTTTCCTTTCAAATTTTGATTCAATGCTTTCCCCTCAGTTTCTGGATTTTGTATCTTCTCTCAATTTCGACTCTAGCAAATTTTAGAATTGACAATAAAAGCAACAACAATCACGATTACAACCAAATCGACGTCAACATCTACAATAACATTGATATATACCCCCAGATGCAAATGTTGCTAAGTAAGAAACAGAAAATACGTGTCCTTTTTTTCTTTAGCTTTGTATGCAAATGTCCTGTATTTACCTCATTTCATTTCTCTCAAAAATATAATACTGTTCCTGCTAAATGTTCGTAGGTGTGTTTTGTGCATCATAAATTGTACCTATTTCAAAACTCCCTTGGACTCCTGAGTGTAGTTTCATACATGTGCGAGCACATATATGTATGTGTGTGTGTATGCATATATATATATATATATATTGTGTGTGTATTTATGTGTATATATATGTGTGTGTCTGTATGTATATATGTATATATACATATATATATATATATGTGTGTGTGTATTTATGTGTATATATATGTGTGTGTCTGTATGTATATATGTATATATACATATATATATATATATATGTGTGTGTGTGTATGTATGTATGTATGTATATATATAATATATATATGAGTGTATATATATATATGAATGTGGCTGTGTGGTAAGAAGCTTGCTTTCCAACCATATGGTCCCGGGTTCAGTCACACTGCGTGGTAACGTGGGAAGGAATCTTCTGCCATAGCCTCGGGTCGTCCAAAGATTTGTGAGTGGATTTGTTAGACGGAAACTGAAAGATTGAAAGATGCCCGTCATATATATATATACAAATACTAAGCAATAAAGGGTTTAGCAACGAATTGCCTTACCACATACCGAATTTAGAAATAGCAGTCAAAGAGTTATAGCTATTTCTTCTACCTTTTTAGTAGAAGAAATAGCTATAACTCTTTGACTGCTATTTCTAAATCGGTATGTGGTAAGGCAATTCGTTGCTAAACCCTTTATTGCTTAGTATTACTTAAATTTTCCTCGAATGAGGCTTTTACATGCCGAAGACTACTTGGTGTAATTGATAATTATTCCAAATTAATTAATTTCACCCTTCATTGTTACGGATATATATACAAATATATATATACACGGTATATCTCGTCTGTACATTTATTAACATGAATGCTACCGTTGAGTATAGTGCCTCATGTAACTTATCATCATGTAGTCTTCTTCCAGGTAATTTGTTTGGTTAATAATTACGAGTGCTGCGGGTAGTACATATTTCTCCTTTCTGTTGGAGTAAGGGTTAGGGTTGGGGTTATATTATTCTCACAAGCATAATATTTTTGTTGTATATGAATTTTCAGAATAGGTTTCCAAAATATTTCCAATGTTTCTTGAGGAGTTATCGATATATACTTCTACAATTTTAGTGTGTGTCGTAAACCATATTCATTGGGTGCTTTCTCACTCTTAATAGGCTTGCTTTCGACGTCCCAACGAGAAAATGTATTGAGAGCAACCCTTCCCCTTCGTGTAAAATTCGATGACGACATTATGCTGTGATACCTTCGTTTCTAAGAGTCATCGGATGAAATAATGCCGATTTTATTATATCCCTAGATTGTCTAGTATTTCCATAGGTGCTCCCTCGTTGGCTAAGATTGTTTTCTTAGCAAGCGAAAGTGGTTTTACTTTTATTTCCCTCTTGTTTTGCCTCTTAGTTCATATTAGGCACGTACGCTGGAGTTATACATAATAAATTTATACTTACATAGAAAATTTGTGTCAAATTACGACCAACACTTTTGTATCATTTGTTTCTATGTACGTCTCACCGTTGTGGATCTTCCAAGTGTAATCAGACGTTTTAACTACAATGGATCATCAAAGGAACACTTTATAAAAATTTCTAGCCGAAACCAATGAAGTGAGCTTCTTATTATGCGCAGTGTTTCAGCCTACAATTGCATTTGGAACATCTAAAGCAGTGTTTTAATGAACTGTAACGGTTAAACATACCGCGGAATATAAATAATATATTTTGTAATTATCGTTGCAGATGTTATCATAAGAGATCTTCATATCAATTACTCCCTTGATCGCAACTTCTTGTAGAACCTATTTCTCTCTAGCTAAAATAAAATGCTAAATTTCTTTCCTCACTAATTCTTTCTGTAACCAAATACAGCAGTCATCCCTGATATCTTTTTAGTTATTCTTCAAAGGCACTAAATGGCTTTCATTTATTTTAAAGTTTGATTCAGTATGCTTTCGTTTCCTGGGTTTTGTGCATTTCACACAATATAGGCTTCCCCCAAATTTGTAAATATTACGCCCCATTCTAATTCTTTAAAAACTTCGAATTTTTCCTCCAGATTGAATACTAAGCTTGTAATAATTCTAAAAGAACTAGAAAACTCATTAACTCAATTTCTGTTTCAGTTTTTTTCCGGTCTAAACTGTTCGCTTTCGATTCACAGTGCGAACTTCTTTCCATCGTGAACCATTTCTTGTTGCCATATTTGTCTTTAAATTTATATTTCCCCCACTGAATGATTGCCGACCAACGCATGCCTTCAGTGACACCGCCTTCAGTTTCATTGACTGCACATAGTTGCTTGCATACATTTTTGACTTTTGAAATCTTAATCCAGCGAATGCTCTTTACTACAGATTTTCTTCAGATTTCAATGTTTCTAATTTTATCCCTTTCCAGTATTCGAAGAGAGATAGATGCATCCTTCACATATTAGGATTTGTTAACCTCACTTTAGCCTGATCTATTCCAGTAACTTTTATTCCTTTTCCACGCTTCATTCCCCCCAGAGCATATTACATGTTATAGCATGTCACTTATAAATATTCATATGTTATACGTATAAATTTCAGTCATCCATGAAAACGTGGCTATTTGCTTTTTCCATATCCATTCAGATAGAACATCCTTCTTTCACTTTATTTAGAAAAACATACAGAAGAATCATCTCTAATACATACAAAACAATGAATATAGAGTTTCTCTTGAAAACTTTCAATTCAAATCCACATATATACTCAGGTTCCCTTCCTGCTGATAATTTTACTCTCCAAAGTTGTATTGGAGCTTTTAAACATATGCCTAACGTTTCCTGAGATCATGAAATATTCCAAATGAAATTCATTTATAACCATAAATTTATATCATATGTTTTGCTATAATCGAGTCACTCGATGTACAAGTTTGTCGTATACTTCAAGCAATTTCACAAGACCAGCTTATCTATTTTTAATTAGTTTCCCATTTCCTTACTTTCTTAGACAGCTATTCTCTTCAGGCATTATTTTACGTTTCTTTGTTTACAGACCGGAATATCTCTTCTTCGTTAAGACTTTCCATGTAAATATAAAACGTGATTTAATGCTAACGTTCCTCTTTAATTTGTTCTTCCTTTGGTTGTCCATAGTCATAAATAAACAATTTACATGCATTCATCTAGCTATATTATTGTACTAGCTATTATATTGTGGAGATTTGTAAATTCTTACGGCCAATAATCATGGGCTTAATTTAGGTCAGAACTTACCTCTTTCCAACGTTTCACACGATTTTATTCACTTCTCATTGTAGTTCTAAAATCTACCTGTGACTCACTATTATCAGAGTAATTTTCCAATTGATGTATTTATCACCAAACCCCACGATATTTTACTCCCTTTTTACTTGCCCAGCTTACATTTTATTTTTCGTAAGCCCTAATCTCAACCCCATTTACAATTTATACCCTATTTTTATTATTCCCTACCAAGATACCAACACATATTACTTTTTTTCTTTTGTTTTCTCTCAGCATGCCTAAAACTGCATTAGCATCTGCCAATATTAATGAGTTGTTATCGCCAAATTATCATCCACACTGAAAAAAATTATTATTCACACTATTCACTTTTGATGTCATTAATTCAAGCTAGTTACAATCTACAATTCCCAGTTGAACTAACCTATAGTTTCTTCTCCGAATTCTCAAGTATCTTATGTTGATTGTCATCTATTCGCTGCAGATAGAAAATTTTACTTTTCTTCAATATAATCTCACTTTTGCTCTAACGCGAGAGTCACCTCACATTGTCTCGCGAAAGTGTTTAACGGGGTAGAACAGGGACATGGTTTTCATCCTGCATAAAATAAACTGAAGAACGCAGTCAATATAGTTTGTTCCTTCTCGAGCCATGCCTGGCTCATAAGGGCCGCTTTCCCGGTTTCCTTAGCGCATAGGTTCCCCACCTGGACGGGACGCCGGTCCGTCGCAGGTGAGCTGCAAGATGCAGGAGGAAAGAGTGAGAGAAAGTTGTGGCAAAAGAGTCAGCAGAAGTTCGCCATTACTTTCTGCTGGTGCAGCATGGAGCTTAGGTGTTTCGCTCATAAACACACACATCGTCCGGTATGAGATTCGAAACCGCAATCCCACGACCGCGAGTCCGCTGCTCTAACCACAAGTCCATGTGCAGCCACAGTCAATGTAGTATTCGTTCTGATTTAACAAAGGGTATTTCTATACAGTATGACTTAGATATACATCTGAATTATCGCATATTCCAAGCCATGGATGAACAATCTTCAAGATATATGATCCCAAATACTATGAGGTACTTGTCCTGAGCGGCCAAATTCATTTTTTAGCTCTTTATTTCATGTAGACATACCTTATTTCATTTCAAATTTTATTTATTCTTTTCTACATGTTACTGTTTTATTTCATTGGGTTCTACACATTATGTTAGTTGTCATTAATTTATTTCTTCCATAGAGAGTATTTTTACCCCTTTGTTTCTCGATAGAACCCTATACTTGACTTTTCACTTTCTACTATCGCTTCGAGAGCGATTAACACATTTTCTCTTTCTGCTAATCTCCAGTATAACCAGTCCATGCCTTATTTTGTGTATGCATTTCGGCATTACACTTTGTTTTCACGAATTATTGCCGATGATTCCAATATTAAATAATTCCTGAACCATTTTTATCAGTGACATCTCTGGCATTATTGTGGTGTCATTATTATTATTATTATTATTATTATGATTATTATTATTATTATTATTATTATTATTATTATTATATTATTATTATTATTATTATTATTATTATTATTATTATTATTATTATTATTATCATCATCATCAACATCATCATCAACATCATCATTTAATTCAAAGACAAAATACATATTTCTTCTTTGCTTTTGTTATTTTTAATATTTTATCTCCAAGTTGAGACGGATACATACTATCGATAGCAACCTAAATGAATCCTGTCAGAAGAAAATTCTCACAAAATGTCCTGTCTAAAATATTTACGCATACACACGACAAGAAGTGCGAACCTGCATAAACCTCGCCTTCATAAGCACAAGCAAATACACACACACTTATTATTATTATTATTATTATTATTATTATTATTATTATTATTATTATTATTATTATTATTATTGAGTGAGAGAGCAGTCCATGCCATCAAAGTGACACTGGGGTAAAATATACGAAGCCCAATATACACATAATAACTACCCGTCTGATAAGGGTACACCAGGCACATGCATCACAACCATATGTGCGCGACATGGTGATCTCATATCAAGATAAACAGCGCATGACCTTGCAGGTGGGAGCCTAGTTAGAATTTTCTTCAGGTTGAGTAGCCCATCCTGCTCAAAAGGTCCCTGAATAAGGGTTGTTTAAGGATGATGAAAGAACCACCCATGTTTCCACAGGTGAATTATTCAAACCCCAAAGAATCCCTCTCAACACATGGCTATGATGCTCCCCCACCACTTTTGCTCGTGATCAGAGATGAACATATCGTCAGCCACTAAGGGACATGCTCAACTGGTTAAGGTCAAACAACTGACAAGCAAAAATGTGGTATTGAGCAGAATATTTGCTGTATCCCATCTTTTATACCAAGACAAAACAACGTACATGATAACACTTCCAATCAGTTAAGATCAGAAGCCATGAGAGCCACTGCCTGGTACTGCATCAGGGCATTATTATTATTATTATATTATTATTATTATTATTATTATTATTATTATTATTATTATTATTATTATTATTATTATTATTATTATATTATTATTATTATTATTATTATTATTATTATTATTATTATTTATTATTATTATTATTATTATTATTATTATTATTATTATTATTTTTATTTTTATTATTATTATTATTATTATTTATTATTATTATTATTATATTATTATCATTATCATTATCATTATCATTATCATATCATCATCATCATCATCATCATCATCATTAATAATGAGGCAAAGTGGCTGAATCATTAGCACACTACACGAAATGCTCTGAGTTGAAATTCCGTCGAGTTCGAATTTGCCTGTCGTCCTTTCTGGGTCAATAAACTAAGCACCAGTGAACATTTGTGATCATTATCATTATTGCAGTTCTTGTTGTTTATATCTCAACCGGCATATTTGTTACAGTCATTTGCCCCCACGCATCCAGAGCTCTAGGGCGAGTGAAGGATGAGAGATGTTACAGTTTGACTGAAATCTTGTAAAGAGGAGGTGGTGGGGGTAGTACGGAAATGCCTTCAAGTAATTCAACACAGACATTTAAATTGATAGGGTTTTTCTAAGGTTGTGGGCAGTAATTGTCAGCATAGTCCTTTGGATTTCTCTGCGACAAGACTCTCCTGGGATGTTGTTTACATGTCTCTGACATCCCATCTATATCATACATTGGCACCTAATGCGTTAAGATGCTACGTCTTTCGTATTTCAATTTCCAGGTCCTTGTGTTTATTATATTTAGTTAATTTGTCAAATTCTTTTACTGATATATGTTTGTCAGTGTGAACACTTATATCTATTAGTCTACAAGTATTTTCTTCGCTGTCTTTAATAATTACGTCTGGTCCACTAGCTGGATCTTTCTCTTGCTGTCATCGTCGTCGTCAACATCGTCGTCATCATCATCATCATCATCATCGTCGTTGTCGTCGTCGTCATCCTCCTCCCCTATCCTCCTCCTCCTCCACTTCATCATCCTCCACCACTCCTCCTCCTCATGATCATCATCATCACTATGGCCTTCATCAATAATACGGCGGTGACTTTACAGAATCGACTCTTTATGCTCTGGCCTGAAACCACACTGAGGTCGACTTTGTTATGTATCCCTTCGGGGTCGATTGGATACAAAGCTAGCGCACTAATCGACTAACATTTTCCTTTGAAGTCTAGTGGTCTCGTGTTGAAAGGAAAAAGCAAAAGTTGCGATTTAGCAGAACTGTTAGAATGTTGTACAGCATTTCTTTGGGCTCTTTACGTTCTAACTTAAAATTCTACCAATCTCAACTACATTGCCCTTTGTCTCTTCGGAGACGACTGCTGTATTTGACACGGAAGGTGTCAATACTATCGACTAGCCTCATTCCTGCTAAAATTGCTGGCTTTGTTTCTCAATTCTAAACGAATGTTATTGTCACTGATGGCGTACAGGTAGATCGATTCACAAAATACTTATAGGTAGTTAATGAAAATGCTTTGATGTTTCAGGTTCAGTTTCCGTGTCATTACTGGATTACATCGTTACAACACAGAGTCACTCCTGTACCAAGGTTGATTCAGCCAGAAGTCACCAACTACATTTTTACTCTACGGATCGGTTTCATACAGTTCTTTCCACTGACACGCATAACAAAACACAATGAAGTGCATAATAAATAATTTCATTATTACATATAAAATGCATATACGCAGGAGTGGCTGTGTGGTAAGTAGCTTGCTTACCAACCACATGGTTCTCGGTTCAATCCCACTGTGGGCAAGTGTCTTCTACTACAGCCTAGGGCCGACCAAAGCCTTGTGAGTGGATTTGGTAGACGGAAACTGAAAGAAGCCCGTCGTATATATGTTTATATATATATGTGTGTGTGTTTGTGTGGCTGTGTTTGTCCCCTTAGCATTGCTTGACAACCGATGCTGGTGTGTGTATGTCTCCATCACTTAGCGGTTCAGCAAAAGAGACCGATAGAACAAGTACAGGGCTTACAAAGAATAAGTCCCGGGGTCGAGTTGCTCGATTAAAGGTGGTGCTCCAGCATAGCCGCAGTCAAAATGACTGAAACAAGTAAAAAGAAAAAGAAAGATATATTACTTATATAATCCAAATCCGTTTACAGACCGCTATTCTCAATAACATAGTAACTATATTTAACATACATTCTTCCTGTGCTGTCAGTCCAGTACTAAATAATCTTCGACACATCGCTGCTCCGCATACAAACGATTGTGAACGCCTGATGAAGGTTGTGTGTCCCCATATTTATTCTTATGTATTTTATTTCGATACGTTGCTCTTTGAATTCACATTTTGTAATTACGCGGTTAAATGGTGCGTCTGTATTTTTCATATTCGACTCTGCTAATACATCATCATCATCCGGTTTTGCATTAATACTTTTCACGTTCATTGTTTCTATTGAGATAACGTAAAGAAATCTTTATTATTATTATCATCATCATCATCATCATCATCATCATCATCATCATCATTATTATTATTATTATTATTATTATTATTATTATTATCGTTGTTGTTGTTGTTATTATTTTTATTATTATTACTATTATTATTATTATTAGTATTATTGTTGTTATTATTATTATTATTATTATTATTATTTTTATTGATATTATAAGTATTATTATTATTATTATTATTATTATGGATGTTGTTGTTGTTTTTATTTATTTATTTATTTATTTAAAGTTGTCCTATGAACAAATGGAAAGACAAGATTGAAACTGAGACAGGATATGTAAAGGAAATGTTAACAGACAACTTGTAACGACACGAGAAAGTTCTAAGCGGCAATCTAACGTATATTGCAACATGTTTTCTTGACATTTCTGATATATCAAAAGTAATGTTAATCACAACTCACGCACAAAGTACAACACACCAGATGTTTTAAAATCAACGGAAAACTTTTTTACTAACGAAATATAACAGCATGCCACGAAACGAAATTCTTCACACAAATAAACGCTGACAAATACACGTAAACACGCAAATATAAACATATATAAATCTATGTGTATATGGATGTGTTTGAGTGTGTGTGTGTGTGTGTGAGTGTATATATGTGTGTGTGCGTAGGCGCACGAGTAGCTTGCTTACCAAAGGCGTTGCTCCGGGTTCAGACCCACTGCATGGCACCTCGGGCAAGTGTCTTCTATTAGAGCCTCGAGGCGACCAAGGCCTTGCGAATGGATTTGGTAAACGGAAACTGAAAGAAGCCCATCGTATCTCTTTCCCTCTCTCTCTCTCTCTCTCTCTCTCTCTCTCTATATATATATATATAATATATATATATATATATACATATATATATATATGTGGGCTGGCTGTACATGTGTATGTGTGTGTATATGTGTGTATGTCTCTCAGCCATCGCTTGACAACCGATGCTAGTGTGTTTACATCTCCCTAACTAGCGGTTCGGCAAAACAGACCGATAGAGTAAGTACTAGGCTTAGAAAGGATAAGTCCTAGAGTCAATTTGTTCGGCTAAATGGCGGTGCTCCAGCCTGGCAGCAGTCAAACGTCTGAAACATATAAAATAATACTTATTTATATATAAACATATATAATACATATTATATATATGATACATATAATACTCTTTTACTTGTTTCAGTCATTTAATTGTGGCTATCCTGGAGCACCGCCTTTAGTCGAGCAAATCGACACCAGGAATTATTTTTTTTAAGCTTAGTACATATATCGATTTCTTTTGCTGAACCGCTAAGTTACGATGATGTAAACACACCAGAATCAGTTGTCAAGCGACGTTGGGGGGACAAACACGACACATAAACATATACACACACACAACCACAAACACGCACAAACACACAACTATATATTATATATATATATATATATATATATATATATATATATATATATATATATATATATATATATACATATATACTACGGGCTTTTTTCAGTTTCTATCTACCAAATTCACTCACAAGGCTTTCGTCGACCGAAGGCTATAGTAGAAAACTGGGACTGAACCCGGAACCATGTGGTTGGTAAACAAGCTACTTACCACACAGCCACTCCTGCGCCTATAATATATATATTTCTCCCTGTTTCTCTTACTGGTTTTGGTGAGAAACGCTTCGCTTAAACGTTTGGATTCATAATAGTCATTAGGAAGTGTTTGTTTCTTGAAGCATCAATTACGGACCCACAAATTGTTATTTCCTTTAAGCACTTGTTTGATCTATTCTTCTTTTATGGTATTGCTTATTACGTATGTTTTTGAGTTATATCTAACAACACTGAAATGCAGTCTGTTCTGAGTTGAAGTACTGAGTCCAGAAAATTTGCATTTGATGGCTGGATCTTGCAGATGAAATGACTATGTAGCAGATGTAGTCGAACGTCCCAGTTTTCGCTGTTAGTAAAAGTACTGCAAATTCATTGCGAATATTAATATTTTAATACTCGCAAAAAGTCGAAAAATCTGAATGCAACACCCCTTTTAATCTGGCATAGCGTCCTTTCGTTATTCGCTAATTCTTTCTTCGATCATAATACAATTCAAAGCTATATTGATATTTTCATCCACACCTTGCTATTTCTAAAGAAGAGAGCGAAACTATTGATGCAAATATATTGGGTTTTGGCAAGATTTTTCAGTGATTTAAATGCAAAATCTGAACAATTGTTTTTGACTCACCTAAACAAAATCTGAACAATTGTTTTTGACTCACCTGAACAAAATCGAAACAATTGTTTTGACTCACCTGAACAAAATCTGAACAATTGTTTTTGACTCACCTGAACAAAACCCATATGGACGCAGAGGTGAAAATAAAAGATTTCACCATTGTTCGTGCGGATCGCACAGACCGAAATAAGGGAGGGACAGCCATCTTTATCCATGACTCCTTTTCACTTGATGCCAAGGACATATTTTCCAATGGCTACTGTTAATCGGTATCACTATTCAGCAAGGCCAAGGACATAATCATTGTTGGTCTTTACAGGCCTCCCCAGGCACCTCTAAAGTGCTTTGAAGAGTGCCTTAGCAAAGTCAAACCCTTCCTTCGGAAGTACCACTCCGGGAACATACTGGTGATGGGTGATTTTAACCTCCCTCATGTGAACTGGCCCACAAATACTCTGAAGTTAGGCAAATGCTCTCCATCAGATTGAGCAGCTGCAGAACTGCTCTTTAATCTGATGGATGAGTACGTCCTGACTCAGCTAGTGCTCGAACCAACGAGGCAGAATAAAACGATCTTGGATCTGGTATCGACCAATCACTCTAGCTACGTTCACAGTATTTCAGTCGAAAAAACTCTCCTCTCAGACCACGACATAGTACTCTGCAATTTTAATTCCCGACATATAAAAACCAAACCAGCCAATCCCACTCCATGGCACCCGTTTGACAACATAAACTTCCACAAAACGGATTGGGGAGCAATCAGAAAGGATATGTCTTCCATCGACTGGTCTTTTACTCTCAATTCCTCTCGTGGCAGCACTTTGAGAACATTGTCACCTATACATGCTCTAAACACGCTCCCACGAAATCTAATAACACAAACAGAAACCGGCTCCCTAAAAAGAAAAAAAAAACATTCATCAGGCGCATCAAAGGACTCAACAAAAAAATCAACCAATTAAAATATTCCCACATACAACATCCACATTCAACACAATGAAAAGACTAGAGCTGGAAAAACTTCATCTGCAGACCGACATGAAAACCTCCATTGAAAATCAAAGAGCTGTGGAGGAACAGTGGGTAATCAAAAACATCAAACAGAACCCAAAAGTGTTCTATTCTTATGCAAATAAGCATAGAACCACTGTCTCACCCATTGGGCCATTGATTGATGATAACGGCATTACCCAACACGATGCTAAGGAAATGGCAGAAATACTGCAGGAACAATACTGCTGTCTTTAGTGTTTCCACTGATATTAACGTAAGAGAAACGAACGAAGTTGACTCCCAACATAAAATCTCAGACATTACCTTCACTGCCACTGACATCATAGCAGCAATAAATGAGGTCAAATACTACTCTGCAGTAGGCCCTGATAGATTCCCCGCTAGTCTCCTGAAGGAATGTAGACACCAACTTGCAGTCCCTCTGACCAACCTCTGGAGAAATTCGTTAGACGCAGGTTATATACCGAAACAGTTTCTATCCCAGTCGGTCATCCCGGTTTTCAAACAGGGAAACAGATCCCTCGCAGTCAACTATCACCCATTCTCACTCACCTCCCACATCATTAAAGTGTTTGAAAGAGTGTTAAGATCAAGGATAGCTGACTTCCTGGAGACCCACAAACTCCTAATTACAAATCAGCATGGCTTTTGCTGTGGCAGGGACTGTCTAACACAGCTCTTACACCACATTGAAGATGTACTCAAAGCCTTGGGAAGAGGTTCGAACTCTGACATCATATATCTTGACTTCAGTAAAGCGTTCGACAGGGTAGACCATAATATCCTATTCTCAAAATTGGCAAATGTTGGAATCCGTGGAAACGTTCTACACTGGATTAAGTATTTCCTGGCGAATAGAACACAAAAGTCGGCAGCGGTGTTCCCCAGGGGACTGTTTTGGGTCCGCTACTCTTCATAATTTACATAAACGACCTTTCCAGTGTCGTACATTACTGCAAAGTGAAAATATTTGCTGATGACACTAAACTCCAGCAAACCGTCAATGAAGAAGCAGACCGAACTCAACTCCAGTCTGATCTATATGCTGTGAGTCAATGGGCAGACAGAAACAAAATGCAACTGAATGAGGGAATATTTGAGCTGATGCATTTTGGAAGAAATTCCTCACTAAAACAACCATACTGTCTTCCTTCAGGGGAACCGCTCACAGCCTCTAACAGTTGGAGTGCACACATCAACAAGAAGGTTGATATAGCTCGTAGGATGAGTTCCTGGATCTTAAGAACTTCCCGGTCCAGAGAACATGGTGACATCATACCACTTTTCTCCGCCTTTGCACGGCCACACATTGAATACTGCTGCCCACTGTGGTCTCCTCATACAAGACAAAACTTCTCCAGGATTGAGTCACCCCAGAGGGCACTCACTAAACGAATTCAAGGCATAGCCGCTCTCGATTATTGGGATCGCCTTAAAGCCTTGTATCTTTACTCCGTCCAGCGTCGCCGTGAGCGGTACATCATTTGTACGATGTGGAGAATATACCGCCAAATTTGCCCGAACGACCTTAACATTAGCTTGAAGGTTCATCCAAGACTGGGACCACGGGTCATACGTCCCCTGCCCAATTTAAGATCACAGCATACATGTACACTGCAACATAATTTCTTTTCCTCAACAGGCCCTGCCCTATTTAACATTGTCCCGAGGGAGATCAAAGAGGAAAAGGATCCCATCAATTTTAAACATTGTCTGGATAGATTCCTTCAAAGAATACCAGACAAGCCACCCATAATTGGATACAACTCACCCAACAAGAACTCACTTTTTTGAACAAAACTTGACTTAAACAAAACTTGACTTAAACAGGATTCGAATAATCCTATCAGGTGGTGCTATTAAGTTAGACGTGGCCTGGACTAATCTTTTGTCGAAACATAACTAAGTTATCTAAGTCATGCTCCATCCCTATATCAACGGAAAATCCAATTCCTCCTCTGCATTCCCATGTATTTGTTAGACAGCAACTGAAAGAAGATTCTCATAGATACGTATATATATGAGAGTCTTCATTCAGTCTTTGTCGGCGCCGAAACTATATTAGAAGACACTAACCCAAAGTACGATATGAAGTGAGATTGAAACCGGAATTATGCAGTTGAGAAGCATGCTTTTTACCACACACCCACACCTGCGAAGTTGTTTATGCATACGTGTGTGTGTGCGTGTGTGTGTGAGTGTATAAGTAATGTTCGCAGCCACTTCGTATAACTACTGCGTTGACCTCTTAAAGAGATTTTAGATCCAGTATTGAGGCGTGCGGCGGCTTCACGCCTTTCGATTTTAGTGATTCTAAATAACTGTCAGTACAATAGGCGCATGAGTGGCTGTGAGTCAAGTTGCTTGCTTACCAACGACATGGTGCCTGGTTCAGTCACACTGCTTGGCACTTTGGGCAAGTGTCTTCTACTATAGCCTCGGGCCGATCAAAGCCTTGTGAGTGGATTTGGCAGATGGAAACTGAAAGAAGCCCGTCGTCTATATGTATGTGTGTGTGTGCGTTGGTGTGTGTGTGTGTTTCTCTGTGTGTTTGTGTGCCTGTGTTTTTCCACCAACATTGCTTGACAACCGATGCTGGTGTGTTTACGTCCCCGTAACTTACCGGTTCGGCAAAAATACTCCGATAGAATAAGTACTAGGCTTAGTATGAATAAGTCCTGGGGTGGATTTACTCGACTAAAGGCGGTGCTCCAGAATGACCGCAGTCAAATGACTGAAACAAGTAAAAGATTAAAAGAGAAAAAAAAAATATATATATACATATACATATATACGTATGTATTTATGCATGTACGTATTTATAAAGTTATTCGCGTATTCACATATGATGCACCCCACTCTATTTTACGAGTATTGAGTACTACTATAATCTCAACGTATCCTTCAGCTGTTTAAATTTAAAACAGTAGGAGTCATCTGAGTGACATCTGGCCTGTATTGCAATAAAGTCGAATAACTATGCAGAATCGTCCTAGCCGTCTTGTGTGTGAGTGCACTTTGTGTCTGTGTGTACGTATCTATATGCAAACTGTGGAAAGCACGGGATGTCATTGGCATCTACATAAGAAAAACGGTTTCGTTCCATCGTTCAGTCTTTCTCCGAGTGTCACACTGTTTCGTTATCTATTTTCTCTCTCTCTCTCTCACTGAACACTAATATAGACACGTATATATATGCATGTGTCACTCTGTCTCAATGTATACATACTATATATATATAGATATATATATCTATATATATATATATATATATATATATATATATATATTATATATCTATATATATATATATATATATATATATTTTATATGTATGTATCTGTGTGTGCGCGGTGTGTGTTTGTGAACATCTGTGCGTGCGTGCATGTATGTATGTATTTGTCTATGGAAATATATATCATCACGAAGAAAAGACCATATACACTATACACCCTCACATACGCACGCACGCACACACAAACGAGCGCACAAACATATTTCTGTACAAACATTTGTAATAAATATAAATACACACTCATAGGCAACATTTAATGTAAAATATATACAGCTCTGTGTATATACATACCTCAAAACGTATATACATATATATATATATTTTTTTTTTCTTTCATTCTTTTATTCCCTTACTGGTTTCAGTCGTTTGGCTGCAGCTATAGTGGGGCACCACCTTAAAGGCACCTGAGGTTGAAGAAATCGACCTCAGGACTTATATGAAGTCTAGTACATATTCTATCGGTTCATTTGCCGAATCGCTAAATTACGGGGATATAAACACACAAGCATCGGTTGCCAAGCGAAGGCGGGGAACAATCACAGAGCAAAATACACGCGCGCACACAACGTATAGATATTTTTAAACATACATACATATATTTATCTGTCTATATATATATTTATGTTACACGTAAACACACACACACACATATATATATATATACATAGATGTGTGTGAGTCTTATATATATATATATATATATATATATATATATATATCTCATATAGAAAACAAAAACATGTACACTTATATACATATAGCATACTTGCATACACAAAACAGATTTTATATTCTCAGAGAGATCGGTATGACAAAACCCGACAGATATATATATATATATATATATATATATATATATATATATATATACAAGTATCCATAAAGTAAAAAATACCAGTGGAATACTACGGTCAACGTATATTCATAGAAGACGTCACCGATCTGAATTCGATAAAAAAAAAAATTAGACAATAAAACAGATACATATACAAATACTTAAAGCAAGCAGGCACAATGTTTGCGTATGGATAAGAAAAGAGATTGCAGTTCAATGCTAATACAGCAAGCAGCAGCCTTTGCACTCGTA
>NC_042997.1:3190100-3195240 GCF_006345805.1 Octopus sinensis | reverse complement strand
TGATACTAAATGCAATAAAAATAACCCCAAATACACAATGCCATACCATGCATATCTGGTTTAGATCGTAATGACTTTCTCTTACAGACATGCTATAAAAATGGTTACGGGTTGCCCCACTCTCAGTACTCTTTCAGCATGCCGAATACCGACCAGGAATTTCTAAGAAGCGTGATATTGCTAGATAGACGTTGAATATGCATACCTATTTCTTTATTACCCACAAGAAGCTAAACACAGAGGGGACAAACAAGGACAGACATAGGTATTAAGTCGATTACATCGACCCCAGTGCGCAACTGGTACTTTATTTATCGACCCCGAAAGGATGAAAGGCAAAGCCGACCTCGGCGGAAATTGAACTCACAACGTAACGGCAGACGAAATACCGCTAAGCATCTC
Organism: Octopus sinensis; assembly: GCF_006345805.1. Taxonomy (NCBI): domain Eukaryota; kingdom Metazoa; phylum Mollusca; class Cephalopoda; order Octopoda; family Octopodidae; genus Octopus; species Octopus sinensis. The sequence goes on along the minus strand of NC_042997.1, from coordinate 3,194,838 downwards.
GCCCGGCGTGCTAACGTTTCTGCCAGCTCGCCGCCTTTGAATATGCATACCGTTCATCTGTTCTTTTGACACGTCTTGGTTTTATTCCTGCTGGGATTCTGGCAACACTCCAGACTAGGTAAGCCTAGTTCGGGTGCCGGTATAGTCGGTGTCGACCCGAACATGCAGAAGTTATACTTGTTTTATGTTACCTGTAGCACAGATTACTGATCTGAAATGTGACCTGACATACACATATGTGTGTATGTAATGCATGTACTCTTTTACTTGTTTCAGTCATTTGACTGTGGCCATGCTGTAGCACCGCCTTTAGTCGAACAAATCTACAACAAAACTTACTATTTGTAAGCCTAGTACTTATTCTATCGATCACTTTTGCCGAACCACTAGGTTACGGGGGCGTAAACACACCAGCATCGGTTGTCAAGTGAGGTTTGGGGGACAGACACACAAGCAAATACGCACACATATATATATATGCATATATACATATATATGACGGGATTCTTTCAGTTTCCGTCTACCAAATCCACTCACATGGGTTTAGTCGGCCCGAGGCTATAGTAGAAGACACTTGCCCAAGGTGCCACGCAGTGGGACTGAACCCGGAACCATGTTGTTCGTAAGGAAGCTACTTACCACACAAGCACATCTACATTTATACATACATACATACAGACAGACAGAGTTCTATATTCATACACACACACACATATGCACACATATTGTTGACGTCAGAACTTTATAAACTTTGAAGATAACATGAAGTAAATCCGTCTTGGAATTAGATCTCAAAGTACTTAAATGCTATATATGATAACATATAAGTATTCTATTGAAAAACACGTTTCGATATAAAAGTCAAAACGCAGGAAATGCACACATGTATATACATACATTCTAAAAGTGAAATATAATCATGTATCTCGATTCTAGACAACAATGTTGAGATCTGTAGGAGTTAGAGTGCTGAGGGATTTTACGTGTCTGATCTCGCATTTTAATGAATTGTAACAAATGCCAGCATTTCCTTCAAAAATCTCGGCTTTGAAGCCTAATCAGGTTGTCACCTAATTCTATACAGTTGAACAGTACAACGATTTCTAGAATTGTATGAAGATTATGTTCTATCCAGTTTCGAAAATCAAATCCGTATTTCACGTGGTCACACCGTTTCAGAGCCTTTAGAGGTTAACACACTTACATAACGATATGCTATGGCATTTATTTAATACATATATACATATAGTCTGATACACAGATCTTTCTCTCTTTCCCTCTCTCAATCCTCCTTCCGTTCTCTCTCTCTTTATATATATATATATATATATATATATATATATATATATATATCTGTCTGCATCGTTGTGTGTGTGTGTGAGTGTGTGTGTGTGTGTGTGTGTGTGTGAGGCAAGAGTTCTCAATCCTATGACATAAAAAACATAGAAACGTAGCATGACCGGCATGCATTCAGACAGCGCTTTTTGAGGCTGGATAAGATCAAAAGTGAGAAAAACCGGGTTTCAATTTTCAAGTGGCACACATATACAAAGTATAGAATGCCAAGAAATCAAGTGTATTTCTGAGAATTTTGGAGGAAACATATATCTTTCAGAGTTCTTCATGAATCACAGTTACATCATTTACTGTCCACCAAAGGTTTGCGACGAAGAGCTCTTTCTGCAATGAGAAAAAAGAAAGACAAAAAGCATGCATTTCAACTGATTCTAATGCACACACGTACACGTACACACACACACATTCCAAAACACACAAACACATACGCACGCACAATCACACACTCACACACATGCAAACACACATATGGATGCACATAGAAGAACATTCAGAAACGCGCAAAAATACCTCTGTAAAAACATAAAACACAAACTTCCAAACCGTGTGTATGTATGTGTGTGTACATGGGTGTGTAGGTAGGTATTTATTTATGCGTGTATAGTATGAAGTGATACACATACATATGAGTGCGCGTATGTAAAAGAGGCTACGCATTTGTGCGAAGCGCTTCAGGCCATATACTTTCCAAATGCTGGAGAAATGCCAAAATATATTTTTAAGAAGCCAGTGTGTTGGCAACTAAATATTCAACAATCATATATATACAGCTTCTATGCATCTAATATGAATATATCCTTTTCTTTATCCTTTTCTCTATCCATCTATCTATCTATCTATCTATCTATCTATCTATCTATCTATCTATCTATCTATCTATCTATCTATCTATCTATCTATCTATCTATCTATCTATATATATATATATATATATATATAATATATATATATATTATCCATCTATCTATCTATCTATCTATCTATCTATCTATCTATCTATCTATCTATCTAATATCTATCTACCTGTCTATCTATCTACCTGTTTACCTACATATTTATCTAGATGTATATGCTAAATATATATAAATATATGTATCATACATACACAAGGAGGTACTGAAAAGTTCCTGGCTTTGGGTAAAAAGAAAAATACACGAGAATCAGTTATTTATGATATTATTCGGTACATTTCCCTCTCAGATTCACACACCTATTGCAATGGTCCTTCGAATTTTTCTGCATCCTAGAAAAGAACTCGGAAATTGGGATACTCTACAAGCGTTTCCCAAAGCCAGTAATTTTACAGCAGCACCTCCTATATATGTACATATGAATGATATATATATATATATATATATATATATATATATATCTTAGCGCCTATATATATTTATGCATTCATACACGAATGTATAAACCGATAGACAGATAGATAGATAGATAGATATCGCGATACACATGTTATGTACGAGTGTGTTTCTAAGTATGTATCTTCCTCTGTGTGACTACGTATGTCTGCGTAAATTAAATCATGTGTTCTCCAGAGATACACAGCTGTATAGTCTACGTGTATACCTATCATTTTACAATCAATCGATTTCTATCAATCAAATCTATCTGTATATACATCTGTGTGAAATCTAATGCGCTTAATGGGCATATATATATACTATATTCATTGTATGCTATATATATATACTCAGACATACACATATACACAAACATACGCACATACACACACACACACACATACACAAACACACATACACACACACACACACACACATGTATATATATGTTTACGTTTCTCTCCCACCCTCTCTATTTTTGTCTCTCTATATATCCCTTTTCTCTGTATTTCTCTCCCTCTCTCTCTCTCTCTCTCTCTCTCTTTATATATATATTTTATAATAATAATAATAATAATAATAATTATTATTATCATTATCATTATTATTATTATTATTATTATTATTATTATTATTATTATATTATTATTATTATTATTATTATCGTATTATTATTAATATGGAGGCGGCTATACACAATAAAACCTTGAAAGTAAGAATTCATTTGTCACTAATTGTGAATGAGGGTGCAGGGTAGCACCTACCTTGCTAGAAATAAGAGTCAAAGGCCCTAAGAGCAGCAGGTCAGCACATGTGCTCTTCTTGTTTTCGTTTTTTGAGGGACTAAGGTTATGTGACACTCATTTCCAATCTAGGTGTTATCCTACATCTTCAGTCACAATTAGTGTCAGCTGAAAGTGCGCGCGCGCGCGACCGTGTGTGTGTGTGTGTTTGTGCGTGTATGTGTGTGTGTGAGGCTGAAAGAGAGAAAGGAAATCAGAAAGAGGGAGAAATAGGGGTAGAGTATAAGCGGTATGTGCTTCATAAGTATTGCATATAATTGATATAGAGGCAGATTTATATAGAGAGAGAAAGCAGGGAGGAGAGTAGGAACGTATGCAAGGAGTATGAAAATAGACACAGGAGGGAGTAAATGTGTGTCTGGGGTGTTGGGTTGATGTAAGAGTGAAAATATACCTAGAGTCAGTCACACAAGCATTTAGCAAAGTTCACATTGTTTAATGCAATCGGAAAACAATAACTAAACTGTTAATGAAACTAAAGCAACTTAGAGCTTGCTAACAACTACTGAGTATGTTGCATGAATGAGTAATTGACACTGTCTGAGAGTGCGTCTCTGTCTGAGTGTTGTGTGTGTGTGTGTGTGTGTGTGTGTGTGTGTGTGTGTATGTGTGTGTGTGTGTGTGTGTTGTATGTGAGTGTGCGTGTTGTGTGTGTGTGTGTGTCTCTGTCTCTATAATATATATGCATATACAAGGCGGGGAGCTGGCAGAAACGTTAGCACGCCGGGTGAAATTCTCACCGGTATTTCGTCTGCCGCTACGTTCAGAGTTCAAATTCCGCCGAGGTCGACTGTGCCTTTCATAATTTCGGGGTCGATAAATTGAGTACCAGTTACGCACTGGTGTCGATATAATCGATTTAATCCATCTGTTTGTCCTTGTTTGTCTCCTCTGTGTTTAGCCCATTGTGGGTAGTAAAGAAATAGGTATTTCGTCGTCTTTACGTCTGAGTTCAAATCCCGCCGAGTCGACTGTGCCTTTCATCCTTTCGGAGTCGATAGATTAAGTACCATTTAAGCACTGGAGTCGATGTAATCGACTTAATCCCTTTGTCTGTCCTTGTTTATCCCCTCTATGTTTAGCCCCTTGTGGGCAATAAAGAAATAAGAAACGTTGGCACGCCGGGCGAAATTTTTAGTGGTATTTCGCCTCTCTTTACGTCTGAGTTCAAATTCCGCTGATTTCGACTTTGCCTTTATCCTTTCGGGTTCAATATATTAGATACCAGTA
>NC_042997.1:3095100-3185100 GCF_006345805.1 Octopus sinensis | reverse complement strand
TGTTCACCGTCATCAATTCACGCAGGGAAAGCTCAACGTCATCAATTCACCGTTCTTTTCTTTTTGTCATTTTTGGTCAATAGAATAGTTTTTAACTATTGCCGGGGCGATACTAAGGGTATATTTTCTCAGTAACCATTCCTCACGGCGAACTTTCTTGACAGTGAGCTTTCTTCATTGTGGACTTGCGTCAAGGTGAATTGATGGCGATGAAAAGATGACGGTGAATTTACCTGTAATCATAGTGTACACATATTCACTACATTTAGACAAACTAAGCGCAGGATTGCATTAGTATGAAACCTATGCACTAGTTACATTATCGTCTACGTTAGTCCTTTTGATCCTTAACTAATCTTTCCAAAATACATTCGTCATCAGAACAAGTAAAAGTAGTGCAATGTAAGTCAACATGTAACAAAAACTACATGATTAAGGAGAAAAGTAAATTATGGAAATTACTTCTTCCGTAAGAGTGACCTAGTAACATCGCATTAATTTACTCTGCAAACCCTAAGTATCTGGCAATAAATTCAAATTCACAACGATACACATCACAGTAAATTCTTGGCAACGAAATGTTGTGACACCATGCTTAGTATCCTTGGTCTGCTATACATCCACTCTGTCAAGACAAATTAACAAAAAACATACGTTTTGACAAAAATAGAAGCAACATCAATAATCATGTTAACTTCAAATATTTTGCTTCATTGCACACTACAAATGTAAGTTCAGTGAAATAGAAATGGCCCCATTCTAACCAAATTTTCTTTCTACGTCTCTACGGTGTATTTCCATCACACCCGAGTGATCTACGTGATCTACGGAAGATCTACGAGATCATTCGACTAGCTAAAATTAGTAGCTAAACATTCCTCCGAATACCGTTTTAAGAAGAAAAACAACTAATAACATTGTAGTACAAAAACGTTATTTAAAAAAGATCATGTAGGCAAAAATGTTCAAAAAGCTTAGAGAGAATACATATTAACTTGTCTACCTGAAGAAACATCCAGGTATCCAACAAAATCAGTGATGGCAATATGATGAGTATATAACAAATGTGTCAGTGAAGAAAATATATGACCCCTCTAGCAGAATTTCTACTACAAGTTTAACAGTTAGAATTAATCCCACGTGCTGTGTGAATTTATATTAGCAGAATCCATGGATTACCATTCGTTATCCGGTGGATGAACAACATGCAATATCTCTCGAGCTGGCAGACGCGTTAGCGTCCGGTGAAATGCTTAGCAGTGTTTCGTATGTCATTACATTCTGAGTTCAAATTCCGCCGAGGTCGAGTTTGCCTTTCATCCTTTCGGGGTTGATAAGTAAAGTACCAGTTTCGCACTGAGGTCGATGTAATCGACTTAATCCCTTTGTCTGTCCTTGTTTGTCCCCTTTATGTTTAGCCACTTTTGTGCAATAAAGAAATAAATATCTCTGTTTAATCATATCTTGCTAAAAGGTACTAGATACGTTCACAATCACGACTGCTGATTCATGTGCGAGGACACTTATGTATAATGTATGATTCAGGGCGACCTGCCATATATGAAAACTGTGTACAAACTGGAAACTGTGTGAAATCTCCGCTGACAGCTCACTAGTGTGCTATATAAATTACTTAATTTATATTTCTTGCTACGAATTCATGCAAAAAAGACTTGTGATCTCGCTTTGGTGTAGTGATTAGCACAGGTGTACATTTTACAGCAGACACGATTTCCGAATGCCGGAAGACATTACAACTTTCTTTTTACTTATTTACACATACATACGTACACCCCGCCCACACATATACATTGTATCTATATATACATATACAATGTTGTTTCCTGGGGTAAGTTAGGTAATTATACATTGCTCCAGTCTTCTCAGTTACACTCGAGTGCTTGTGAAGCCGTCTCTAACTATACCTGTTGCATGCTACACGTAGTAATCGACCAACATTTAAAGGGTGGAGATGGATTTGTTTCTGCTAGCGTCTACTTAGTTATGTAAAGCTATTGATGCGACTGATGTAGATGCTACACTATCGTCTACTATACTCAATGGCGAGAGAACAAACAAGGATTAATAAAAGTAAAATATAAATTTCTACATGAATCTAATTGAAAATTTAAATATGTAAAGAAAAGATATCGAGAAAATATGATTACAATCAATGCTCCAAAAATTGCAGGTACAAACATGAGTATATATTCAGAGAGAGAGTGAGAGTGAGAGAGAGAGAGAGAGAGAGAGAGAGGAGAGAGAGAGAGAGATCAGATGTAGTTGTCTACATACGTTCTTACTCATAGACACTAATGTAATATTGACACCACTACACGAAACATTAATGGTCCTAACGTGTTTACAGTCAAAGGAAAGAAGAACTAATTTGTGATTTTCTGTAGGTATTTCTTTGTTGACTCTAATAGAAGTATTACACCAATAGGATTGAGAAGCCACATCAGATGTTTTTAAAATATTTATTGAAAGTCAACTGTTAAGATTGACCCTCTTGTACCTGTTTAATTTTAATTTTATTGTGCGTTTTAAAAGACATTTTTGTGGAATAGTTTGGAAGTTCTCGAAATAGTTTGGATGTTCTTTTATTTTCAATAAACCACTTGCATGGTTGTGCTTATTTTACACCAAATATATATTTAGAACCTATTTCTTTGTTAAGAATGTTTCTTCACATAGACACAGAATCGCACGAGCGTTGCACCACAGGTATGCTCATTCACACGTATTGGTATACATGCATCGATTGGGATATAAATATCAAATGGTGTTCAACTACGTTATTTTGCGCTGAAATGAATGCTTTATAATTGAATTTCTTATCGTAATATTTAAACTATATTTTAAGATTTCGACTAGTTAACAGCTTGGAGTATATCTGTCTAGAAGTTTCGAAATAACTTTGCCAAGTACCAAAGTAGACATCTCCTTGAAAGGGTAAGGAGGAATCACCTATGTAGTATCAGGCAAATATTACTTAAATAATATACTACTATTCCACAAGAGGAATGATGTATTGCCTGTTATTCTATTTCGTATGTTTTGCTATACCCTGGACGCGCATAGTGATACGACTCTACCAAGACTGTTCAACCAGAGCTGACATGGGGTTAACATTGCTAACAATAACACCAAATAGATTTCAGAAACCTACTGCTGTTTAGCAGAGACTTGGAGCAAGGTTATATTTATTGAGCTTGATATCACGTATGCAGATCGATATTTAACCAGACTAGCTAAGAGTCAACAGGAGAACAAACGAATAATTAGCCTTGAAAGTTAAATCTTCGAGGAAGATATCACTGAACACATTATATTCAATATACATTGACTGATAATATTTGATGAAAATATATAGATATTCAGAAACACACACATTCAAACGCATATATCCTCGTGCATATGTTTATGTCAACCACATACGCACATTTGAATTTAGTTACAGAAAAACAACTCATCTAAATATATAATAAAAGTAGACACACGTATTCACATATCACTCAACACATATACTTTGAAGGCTATCGAATTATGATATCCTGAGAAATCGAACAAATATAGTAATCGCCAGTGAAACAAAATGTGGAAACGACTGTTGAAAACAAATACACACACACACACACACACACACACGCACAAACACACACACACACATACGCACACACAGACACACAGACGCACAGAGTCACACATACATACACGTGCATATGTATTTAAATATATGTGTGAGTGAGTATGACTACGTCTCTATGTAACTGAATGACTGTATTTACTCACCGTTCTTTGGGGAGTATGAATGAAAAAAAATAACTGACACTATTTTGTATTATTTATCATGAAATATTGAGATGTCTGTGTCGATATTTTCAAAGATAAATATTCAAAGGGTGGATGTTTCCTATATTTTTCCCGAGCGAGTTGCTTTCTGTTTGAACGAGTCAGCTGTCTACAGCTCAGAACTTCGAGTTGTGAATCTCATGTTGTTGTTGTTGGTTGTAGTAGTTGCTTTGATTGTTGTTGTGGTGGCGATGGTGTCGAGGACGTGTTTGCTTAGTCACAGGTCGACCATGGAGTGTTTTATACCCTCCTACGATGGTGAGATGAAGAAAGGAAGTGATACTCCACAGCAAAACTTTGCTCGAATATTTTCGAAATAAACTTTTCCTCTATGTCACCTAAGAGACGGATTTGGGTGTCAAAGCAACCACCGATTTTATTTAACAAGTTCAACTTCATACACACACCGTCTTCTCAAAATTGAATCGCAAATTATTGACTGATTTTTGTTGAAGTTACTTTTTCACTTATCGTGAAGTGGGATTGAACAGGACATACCATAGAAGCAAACCAAACATATTACTCTCACTGCACACCAACCAAAGTACAAATATATGGGAAACTATCACCTGTATCATCTCTTGTGAAAGGTAGAAGAGTTCAGCTTGCTGGACATTGTTGCACAGCTGAAAACGAGGTAATTTCTCCTCTTCTCCTCTGGAAGCCATCTGCTCACGATACCAGAGGGTGCACACTCCCCTACCCTGATGTAATCTCCAGGGATACAGGCATCCAGCTACAAGAGCTCCGTAATGCTATGATGGACCGTGAAGTCTGGCGTAACATGGTAAATTCCACTGTCTCGACCACGGTCGAACAATGATGATGATGATGCACACTACACAATGGTATGCTTCGCGCCTTGCATCGAATAAAAAATATGATGCAAAGCCAAGTGATTTTGACTGACAATTCGTTTTACAAACACCCCACTAGATGTCGAAATTGCAGGTGTAACATTGGTATATGTTGATAGTATACTCTACAACTTTATTTCTACAATATTGGACAATGTAGAGTAAAATTGTGAACAAAGATGTATCAGCTATGAAGATTGCTGTCTTTCATATCAACCTGTTATATGAAGAGCTACACTGTCAAATATGTTTTTTTTTTCGTTTTAATATAGTGGGATATAATTTTATAGATTATTACCTGCTATTTCTGATAAATTTGTCAGAGCACATATACAGCCTTTTTTACATGGCATAATATGTAATTGACTATTGTGTTTTATGAAATTCCCTGAATTCGCTGAGGTAAATAAAAGTTTAAATTGAGTGAACTTCCCGAAGCTAAACCGAAATTATCTACAATGTTCATTTAGATAGGGTTTTCTCCCTTCTACATAATACCTCACTCTCTCATTCCGTCTGTCAACCACAATACATGCTTCGATCACAATATATTTTACAAGTAGGCGAGTAGTTAATACTTTATGGTTTCTTATGGAATATAATTGGTGAAAAGTTTAACTATGTAGTACCTTTCCTAGACCATAATATCTTGACAGCCACATCGTCTTGTATTAATTTCAGAGTAATTATAATTATGTATTTCGAAATATTGACTACCTCTGTGAATACAAGTTGATGCATGGGATTAATGGGTGTTTCCTTTACAAATAAGCACTCCTAATCTTTTCAGGATACTCCTATTCTGTCTGTTCTTGGATCCTACATACTCGGTTTGACACGTTTCCTTTCTTTTTCTCTCTCACACGTCCACTTCGAGCTACAACCTGTTCAAGCTTACCCAAAAAGTTTCACTTAGATGTGTAGGAAGAAGGAATTCAAAGTCTTTAGCTTTTAAACTCACCAAAACAAAAGTAAATCTGAACTCCATGGTGGATGAGAAGATTTCCATGTTTATTTGCACTTTGACATATTCCATTTATTGTTTACGTATTCCATTTCGAGTGTCTTTCCTTCATCTATCTATCTATCTATCTATCTATCTATCTATCTATCTATCTATCTATCTATCTATCTATCTATCTATCTATCTATCTATCTATCTATCTATCTATCTATCTATCTATCTATCTATCTATCTATCTATCTATATATCTATCTATCTTTCTATCTATCTATCTATTTCTCTCTCTCTCCCTTTTCTTTCTCTCTCCCTTTTCTTTCTCTCTCCCATCTCTTTCCCTCTCTCTTTTATTCTCTCTCTCTCTCCCTATATATATATATATATATATATATACATATTTGTGTTTATATACACATATACACAGGTACATATACACATACATACTACACATACATACATATCTGTGTGTGTGCGTGTGCGAGTATGCGTGAATGTGTGTGTTTTTGTGCGTGCGTGCGTAAGTATGTACGTACGCTGTACATATGAACGCTTTTTGATATTGCTTTTATGAGCACCTAGTCGAATGTAGCGTCACTACAAAAACAAAGTTTACATGAATACAGAAAACATTAGGACATATTTATTTCATTGTTTCTATTTTCTTTGAAAATACGCGGTGGTTTTCGACGTTTCTTTGAAAATATCGATGATATTGATTTGCTGTGTAACTTTATGTATTATTAGCTTTGTCATGTCACCAAATAGCAAATCTTTGAATGAAACACACTGTACGGGGTCGTTTGGTATGCTAGAAATAACAATATATTTCTTGATTTACAGGAATGCTTATTTTAATAGAAAGGGTGTTAAAAGCTGTCCCAAAATGCCCTTTATAGCTTTAAGAAAAGGGGAAAATAAGGAAGGCATAGCGAAGAAGCTATAACAATAAATGTTTATATGGATGCAACGAATTTTTGCTAGGATTTGTAATATTTACGCTGCTCAGGAATTAGAACACCGAAATTTAAGTGACAATATTTATTGCTGTGTTCAAATATTGATGTGGTCTTACAGACCACATCAATATTCATGATGTCAGTGATTTCAGAAATATGTTGCATACACAGACAGCAGTATTTAGTAGGAGTTTTTGAAATATTTGCATTACAGGTTCATAGTATATAGGTATACACGTGTACCAGAGTGGTACTTATTGACTGTACTAGGTATTCGGTTTCACCTCAGTAACAAAAGAAATGACAGCTTCGGTGTGTATTTACTACTGCGCATTGACGTTCAAATAAACTCGTAATTTAAAACTATGATTTGATAATTTATTAGCTTAGGTTAGAATTAGATCTAAAAGGAAAAAATGAATCATTAAAAGGGGCAAAGGTGGGCTAAATAAGAACTATAATTAAGAATAGTGTCTATTTTGCATTATGGTTGTTAGGCTGTTTTTGATTTGTAGTTAAGGTATTGTTTTGGTTTCGTTCTCATTATATTCATACAACGGTGCTATTGATAATGCTGCGAGACATTATCAAGCATACAACTTTGACCATTCCTCTAGAAGAAAGTTGTTTTTATGTAAGCTATTTTTCAAATATATTACTGGGACATACTGAGAAGATATCTGCAAATAGCAGTAGGGAAATTTTTCAAGCCAGATTAAGTTTTAGATGTTTTATATGAAAAACGTATAATAAACCATGCGCTTTTGCGTATATTTTCGCTGTGAACATATATGTAATATAAAATTATGCATAATATTTCTTATGTGGAACATTAAAAAAATATGAAAATGTGGATTTAAATAAATGACCTTTTTTCATATGTTAATAAATAAATAAATAAATAATGAAGATATGGATGAATGCATAACCAACTAAAGTGCATAACATATATGAACAAAATTAAAATAAATGCAACTCATGGGCAGTTGAATGTTATAGAGATTAATAAATTACCTTAAAACATTTAAAACGATCTTATATCAATAGACATTACTTATTCAAAGAATAATTTCTTTTCCCACAAAATAAAGATAAAAACATAAAATGGAAGAAGGAAAATAATGTGTAAATATTCTGCATATCTGGTGGAAATAGTTTTCGTTATATGAAATAATTCTCTTCCATATACGATTTGGACGTATATCTATGTGTATGTACGCGCTTGTATTTTATTTTTGCCTATTGGAGTATCAGGTGATCTTGGATTTGAAATTTAATTAAACATGAGATGTATTATACAAAGTTCACGTTATTGACATTATAAAATTTCAAATTTGAATATAATTGGTTAAGCAAAAAGAGACAAAATTTCTTATTCATTTTTAGATTGTTTTTCAATACGAAGCGAATAAACAAAATCTAAATATAACAAAACAGAAGTTATATTGCATTTGTATGACTTAATGTGATTTACTTAATATAAAAGAGATTTCTTCTATTTCCTGTTAAGCTGACAAGAGGAAGAGATATTTGATACTTATGGTCGAAGAGAGAACTGTAGTAGAGAAGAGAATTGTAGACACACATACATATATCAACAACAGGCGTATATGCATGTATACACTCACCCACAGCCACAAACAGACACACACACATATATTTATAAGTATGTTTATATGTCTGTGTACGTGTCTGTGCGTGTGTGTGTGCCTGTACGTGTGTTTGTGTGTATATTTGAGTGTTGTTGTTGACGTGTGGTGATCAGAAGGTACAGGAAGTCGATAATCTAGTCATGTTTCAACTTGACCATGTTTTGAACACTGAGAGAAGGTGCAGGTTGTGAGCTGAGAAAGTAGAAGCCGAAAATATTCGGCATGAATACTCACAGATTTGTATGAGAAGACCGCCATATTTATTTTGAGTCTAGAAGACTTCCATCGAATTTGAATTAAAAAAAAAAAGTTAACATCAGCGATGCACGCACAAACACGCGCGGACATACACACCTACACGCACACATACATACATTCACACACACTCGCGAATACACATATACATGCATACTAGTCGAGTAGCCCGTGATTGCCGGGGACTTTTCGCAATAGAATTCCTTCATTTCATTTCTTTTAGTCTATATCTGACACTGTCATCCCTGACGAATCCCCGCCTCTTGATCACGAAGAATTTTCACCATTATATGGGACAATTTTCATTGTAACGTTAAACGAATTGGTTTTTGTTTTTCTACATGGTGCATAGATGTAAAGATTTTTCTTACTATCTCTATGGGTGAAGGTGAAGCAAGGCTCTTCAAGTTCTAAACTGGCAACCGAAACTGTTTACCCTGGCGTTTTCTTGATGAATAATAATATTCAATTGTGATAGAATTCATTTGGAGAGTAATTGGATATCTCCTGGATCTGTGTGACCGAGGCTCTTGTGCACCAGTCATCTAATCAATGCATTCTATGTTCGGAGAGACTCCAATAGAGTGGATGGTTTTTGTTGCTGTCACAAAATTTAATATTTCAAAATAAAATGAAAATTTTCAAATTTGGTATATTGAAGTAAGTTTTCACGCTTCATCCGACTTCGTGATTGACTTATTGAAATTTTTTGTTTAGAAAAATGTTACAGGATTTGGAAGGTTGCATTTTCTGAATGATAGCTGCCTATCACAAAATGAAAGCAAATACATGTCATAACAAGGGAGAGACGGGTATCAGCATGCGTGAGATATATACATATTAAAAGGAAAGAGTAAGAAAGCCTATGAATAAATATTTAGAAATAGGAGGAAGGCATAAAAGTCAAGGAGAGACAACTAGACAGATATGACACATACAGATTATGACAATTAGCGATCGATAAATTGAGTTATTTCTCGTATCAAAATTATATATTTCGATTACTATTTACCGAAAATCTCTCTGGGATGCAGATTGCGAAAATGAAATAGGTTTTTCTCGAGACTGCACCGTTTCAGATATTTTAGGACAATACATACATGCATAATTCACTTATCTGTAACAAAAAATAATTCTCGAGTAATGTTCTGATCTTGTCTACAAGATTCATAGTTTTTCCGTCCAAAGGAATTTGAAGACTGCGGAATAAATGATAATCAGTTGGTGCAATGTCCGACGAATATGTTGGGTGGGGAATCGTTTCCCATTAAAACTGCTTCAGCCTTTGGAATGCCATCCATGTGTTTGGCCGAGCATTATCCTGATGGAAGAATACTTTTCATCTTGAAACCAAAGATGGTTGTTTCTCTTCTAGCGCTGACTTTAGTCGCACACGCTGCTCACCGATCTCCTTTATTATCGCTTGTTTTGGATTTAAAAGTTTCAAATTAAATAAATCCTTCATATCCCACCAAACAGATACCGAAGCCTTACGTGGGTGAAGAACTATTTTAGCCTTGGGTTCCAGTGTTTCTTCTTTCCCTACCCACTGTATTCTGCACTTTTTAGAGAGAACCCATTTTCTCATAACCAGTCACTATTCGGTCCAAAAAAGCTTCATTCGTGGAGACGTGATAGCAAAGAAGAGCTCACATTCACACTTTGCACGTGAGTAGACACGGAAAGTTTGTGAGGAAAACATTGACTCAATTTGCTCATTCTTTGTATGTGAATGTGCTTGGTGGTGTAGCCATTGTGACTCCTGTTGCAATATAAATAATATTAGTCATGGAGCAATTTCTGTTGAGAGGACAGGAGGAATTGGTGTTACAGTTGCATTTTGTTTTCTGTGTGCATTATTGGTTTTTCTCTTTCGAAAGATTCTGATGGTTACAATTAGCTACAGTTCTTCGTGGTTCTAAGTTCCCCTGTATGATATTTGTTTTCTTTTGTGGGGTCGAAGTGTATTTCGAACATTCTTGCTATTGATGAGGATACTCATCTGCTGAAATGTTAAGGAGTGGTGTTTTACACATGCAAAATTTATGGCCATTGTTGTGACGGTAGCTGCGTATTTATTCTAGTAGCCACGATATTTTCTTGGTATCAGATACAATGTATCTTTCTTTACTCGAATGGTAATACCCTCTCCTTCTATCGTGCTATCGATGATAGCTCTGTATAACACCACATTTTGAAAGTCTACCTTCACTATGACTCCAACTTGACAATAACACGTAATTAACACTTAACCCCAACTGAGAACTCGTACAATGGCATTACAACGACTGACACACTACTCCCTTTACTAGCTGACGCCGTCTCACTTTATAGTATTTGGTTCATACCGCTGTCCATCAGGAGGGGTTTACCATTTCTACTACAACTGAAATCAAACCAGATTTTCTCCATTTTCTAATTTTATGTTATTCTGTGTTTATTGTTGACGTTCAAAATTCAGTGAATAATTAACCATTGGGGATCTTATTACATTTTTAATTGTATTTCTGGTATGAATGTTTTTTTTTATGTATTTTCTGAATGTTTTCGTTTTCCTTTTATATGGTTTATTAATAGCAGATTCTTAGTCTCTGATAACGTTAAAACCGCTGATTTAAAATTTGATTAATTCAGTTGAAAATATTAAGTTTTCAAACAAAAGATTTCATTGCTTCAAAAATTTGCCACATTTTGTTGGTAGTGGTCACTTAGGAGGGCCGAAAATTGCTTACACCTGCAGTGACATGTGACTGCATAAGACTATCCAAAATTTCGTTAGCATTTTATTTAACTCAGCGCATAACGTTGCCGAAGTCGCGCAAGTCGAAACTTTAACGTACGTTACAGACAACCTTTTCCTTCTAAATATTATAGATTCAGGAAATACAATAAAATAAATCCTTTTTACATGTTTATTAATGTGCAAAACAATTATTGTAACATACGAATACCCAATAGGAGAATACATTTTAACATAGCATATTTCTCACCTTATTTAGAAGTTTATGTATCTGTATTCTATTCTTGAGCAAAAGGCTACATCACATGTTGGTCTGCGATCACTTCCCCGGCTGACGCTTAGTACTCCGTGCAACTTTTGAGACAACATCGATTTGATGGAGGGAGTAAGTTAATATTCAGCACGAACATTCGATCATTATATACAAATCATTTGTGCAGTTCGTTGGGCAAATAACTGAATGCTCATACGCCATCTTCACAGAAAACTTCTTCATATATATACATAGATACATACATATATGTGTGTGTGTGTGTGTGTCTGTTTGTGTGTGTGCGTAAGAATTTCTTTGCGTAATGAGATAAAAAAAACAAGGGTGTGTAGATATTAAAACATTTAAAGATAGGTCTTACAGCTGTTTCTAGGATACTTATTACTTATATCCCTTCATCGGAGATGGTGTGAGAGGATGGTTAAGTAATAGGTAATTTAGATAGGATACAAAATAGAAAGTGAGTTGCAAGAAAAATAATAGATGTGAGACATGTAGGAATATTGAAGTTGGTATTACTGCTAGTATATATGTATATATACTAGCAGTAAAACCCATCGTCGATCGGCTAATTACTTTTACTCTTTCTAGGGAGCCACATTCAAAGTATTATTATATATATAATTTACTTCCCCTGTCTGTGTGTATTTGATAAGAGAAAAAATGTAATAATTGAAGTAGAAAAACATCTCATACATGAACTTCTGCTTGTTTATTATATGACAATAATGAGTAAGCTGTATGATTTATTTTATTACAGTAATTCGTATATAAAACATTTCATTGAAAGAGGTAATTTATTCATTCCTGAATGTAAAGATAGTAATATCAAATTAAGTTACGTATTCATTTTGCATTAAGTGTGTATATTTCTTTCTAAACAATGTTTTTAGTTTTATTTCGCGACGGATAAGCAAAAATATTTACTGTTGTTCCCAGATGTGATGGTCCTACACAAAGGTGACCATGAGAAAAGCGTGGTTCTTCAAGTTGCAATCTAGCAACGGTTAGTATTTGGCTCTGACTTTTCTAATGCCCGTGGAAAAAGAAACTCAGATAGGAATCTGTAACCGCTTAAATTGGAATGTGACATTATATGGTTTGACTGGTATTCGAGGAATGAAGACAGTCTCACATTTACCACAACCACTGAGAACATTTGCCGCAATGCAGTTCCTCAAAAGTTTGCGTTCAATTAGTCTTATAACATTGCATAATTTTGGTTGAGACAAATTACGCAATAGCATAACAGGAGTGCCTCTTTTCAGCTGAAAACAGTGAGGAACGTTCTAATAAGTTCAAAAATTTGATGGTGTAGTTAACACTATCCTGATCACCAACATCACTGTCAACTGAGTTATAAGTAAATACTTCTCCGGAAGATTATTCAATAGCATGTTATTAATGCTTTTTACAGCAATATACTTTCGAGCGAAGATAGTTCACTCATAGATCCACTCTGTATTGTTGTAATTATGAAGAAGATTCGGAAAGATCTCAGCCACTAAATCATCGACCGGATCAGCTGAATTACATATTGATTCAGTGTAAGAAAAACTTCTTCTTCAGTTGCAACTCTGCCTTCACGGACATTCAAAATCTGCTCTGCCAACTCTTCAGCTGATTGATCTTTTGAAAGCATCGATCTCATATTTGTCGAAAGTAGAAGTGTTTTCACATGGTGCCATAACACAGAAGACTTTATTGAAGCATTGAGCTCATCCACTTTCCCTCCTCTTGGAACAACTGGTAGTTTTGTCAGACGTTTCTGACAATAATACTGCGACATTTCCCATCATGGAATCACAATTTCTAATGTCTCGTAATGATCTGTCCACAGCTTCAGAAGCTTTTTGTAGTATATGGTACATTCGTCTCAGACAATTAAGTGACATCTTTGTATTACTTCACAGATTTTTAGATATATTACAAACTGGATATTTTTTGTTAGATAAATCTAAAGGTAACTTGAAGCTTGAATACGCACTCCGACTTCCGGGTAATTATATTGGTGCAATCCCAGAAGTAGCTGAAGATAAATCTATTTTATTTTCTTGACAAAATTTAGCCAGGAGGAATTTAATTATAAATGTTTTCCCAGTACCCCCTGGAGCATCTAAAAATTAAAGTCCTCCTATGTTGCTAATACTTTCTATATCAGTGGAATATGCACGACGTTGATCAGGTAGAAGTTTGCGATTATCATTTATGTATACGATCAGTTCCTCCATATCATAGGAAATTTCCCTCCTTATTTCTATGGACTAACTGTTAAGATCCCTCCTATTAGTAAGTGGGAAGCCTAGATTTTCTATAGCTTCACCTCCCAACGAAATGATTTGATATTCTAGTTTAATCAAAGATGCATTGTGTATAGCATCAGTGAAACCAATATCTTGCTCAAAATTACTCAACTGAACTTGGTACTTGAAATCTTCAGCAAGTTCATTTCTGAAATTATTCCACAGTTCAACAGGATTACGCACTGCACAATATTTGAGAATAATAGCAGAAATACCTCTTCAACACTTTGGTGCCATTGATAGTGAAGCTGCTTCACGTGTTGCTGATCCTTTGAGAGCAAACCTTACCACAAACAAGCTTCTCGATATGATCTGCAAATCTCACCAACAACATCCTTTAAAAGTTCCCATGAAGTTGGTCCTCTTTTTACATGCATTCCTTTTCGTTTGGTAGTACAGTATATAAACTATTATCAACCATTGTACTAAACGTATCCCAGAATGACCTTGAAATTTTGTAACTATTTCGCGTCTATTCCATTTATTATTACGCCTTTTGTAATAAGAAGTAACATCGTGATATAGCAGTGATTTTGTAAAATGATACCCCGACAAAGATTGAATAAGGCTGCTCAAGTGGTATCCTTTGGATTTGAAACTTCGTTTATAGCTATCTCAGCAGTGAAGTAAACCTTTGACCATTTTCTAAATGCACAGAAAGTTGTTGAAAGTTAAGGTGCATTTCATGGATGAGGAATCCAGATATGTGCCTTTTAGGCCTCATTGGTGCATTTGTATCTCCATCATTGGTATTGTTCAACTTCGTCGTTAGTGTTTTCTTGAATGACGAAAGAAGCAGCATCACTGCCTTTATTTATCTATTTGCATGTATTTTTTATGCTCTTCATCGAGTTACAATACTCTGTATTGATATGAGCATTGAAAGACTTTGACAGAAATGGGCAGTAAGGAATTATCCATCGATTGTTTACTTCCCGATTTCCAACTTTGCCTCGCTCTCCGCCATCTTCTGTTTCCCTTATTCTGTATGTGGGATATCCATCGCTACCAAATTGTGTGAAATAATTACGATTCTTTGGATATTTTTTGTGCATGTCATTTCCTTCATGCAGGTTGAGTGAGGGTTTTGAGCACCACAATGATCATTATTTATGATGTCCCGTAAGTGAATGCAAGAACGAACCCGAAACACTTTTTCGTGAGTTCTTTCATAGGTGAGTCCTTATGATTCAATCTTTGCATACATGTCAACAACAAATTGTTGGAAATTTATCCCTGCTTCTATGCAATAAATTAAAACTGAAGGGTCTAAGCATGAGATGAAATGCATCAAAATCCGTACACGATACAGTTTTTTTCCAGAATTTCACCCTCCTGCAGTATTACCCAATAGTTCATTTAACCATTATCTACCACCACAGTAATAACATTGGTGAGATATGAAACCAATTTCAGATTGATAGCAATGATTGAGGTTTTAAAAGCAGCAAGACTTCCTTGCTAACGTGACCTACCTTCGTTGTACCTGATTCAGTCATTTTCACATCTATTTGCAGTTTCTTGTTGTGATTCTTGCATACGATGAGACGCTCTTCGAAGACAATATACTGCACGACGCGCATTTCTTTCGACTTCCTTTTCTGCTGCACATCCAGCTGCCATATTTTTTCTTTGCTATCTGCACGTCATGCATTTATTTGCTCTTCGTGTTCTGCTGCACATCGAGCTGACATTCTTTGTTTGCTATCTGCACATCGTGCGTTTCTTTGACCTTCATTTCCTGCGGCACGGCGAGCTGCCATTCCTTGAAGGCTATCTGCATGTCGTGCATTTCGTTGATCATCGTTTTCCGCTGCACAACGAGCTGCCATTCTTTTGTTGGCTACCTGCGTGTCATGCATTTCTTTGAAGTTCTGTTTCAGACGCACGTTGTGCTTTCTTTAGTTCTAGATCATCTACAAACCGTGTGCGTCTCACATCTTCGTTTTCTATAACACGTCGTACATTTCTTTGATCTGTGTTTTCTGCTACACGTCGAGCACAATTCTTCCATGGCTATTTTCAAGTCGTCCATTACTTTGATCTTCGTTTTTTTTTTTGGTGCATATTGAGCTGCTATTCTTTATTGGCTATCTGCGAGTCGTACATTTCCTTGATGTTCGGTTTCAGATGCGTGTCAAGGTTCCTTTCTCTACCAATCATCAAAATGCTCTGTGCACCTCTCATCTTCCTTTTCTACAGCACTTCGTGAGTTCTTTTGGTGTTCGATATTTGCTACTCTGTTTTTAGGAGACATGTTTTTGAATATCAGTATGTAATAGTCAAATGAAATAACAAATGCTGTGTCCTGTTAAAGTTAGCACTGAATTTCCGACGCTGCATACATGAATGCAAGGCAAGGTGTTGAGTGATAGAGAAGTTTAATTGTAGTAATCGGTAGTTAAAGCGAAGCAGATCTGCAAGTCGAAATGCAACTTGTTGATGTGAATTGTCTTTTTTGTGGGTGTAACGATGTTTATCGTCTCTCTGTCAAGTTGTCTGTGTGTATATGTCGTGCGTCTCGCGTTGCTGTCAAATTCTCTCTTCCTATCACAAAGAAGTTTGTATTTTTATAACTGTGCGGTGGCACTGAAAGGGCCACAGGTCAACTGGAACACCCAATTCACAGTTCCTTTTGACGGACAAAGAAACAAACCAGTACGCAGAAATTCAATCGAATACATATCACAGATTTTTCTCAGTGAACAGGTCGCGATCTTAAAGCGACGAAAATATTTTGACGAATTAAACTTAAATGTTGAAGTGAATCGAATGGCTTTTGTGTGTTTCTTAAATGGCTTACAAACACCTTCCACGCTGCAATTGTTTTATATATATATATATATATATATATAATATATATATATATATATATATATATATATATATATATATATATATATATATATGTATATATGTATATATGTATATATGTATATATGTATATATGTATATATACGTGTGTATGTATATGCATACATACATACATACATATATATGTATATATAGGTAGGTAGATAGATAGATAGATAGATAGATAGATAGATAGATAGATATATAAATGTGTGTGTGTGTGTGTTTCTATGTGTGTAATGTTAGATGGACAACTCTAAAGAAACAGGTACTTAACGCATTTACTAATATCTGTTTTGTCAGAAGTGGGATCGAAATTCCGGCCACAGCTGCTGCATTAAAATGCAGAATTTCTTTGATCGCGAGGCTGTTGAGGCAGGTGGCGTGGGCCTTGCTATCTGACAGGCTCTGGAAGGGAATTATGGTTGAGGGAGTGTGGAGTGTTTATGTAGCTTAGATGCATGAGTACACAGATGTGGGTGTGTGATGTCTATGCATATATATATATATATACTGCTATACGTGTGGCTTTGCAAACTGGCCTATAGATTCAGCTCGCTGGTTCGTAAGCACATGTTTTTTAGGGTGTGTGTACGTATGGGTGCGTATCAGCTTGATACGATCTCACTTTTAATAACGTTATTTGACTTGCGGTGAGCAAAAGCAGTCTAATTTCTGGTAGCCATCTCTCCAAGATCTTGGTTTCTGTAAAATCCTACAAGACCTAACGTCATACGTGTCCGTGGCAAACTATTTAAAATTACAGTAACAGCAACAAAACCACCAATAACAATAACAACAGCAGCAACAAGAACAAGAACAAGAACAACAACAACAACAACAACAACAATAACAATAATAATAATAATAATAATAATAATAATAATAATAATAATAATAATAATAATAATATAAGATTGGATGACTAGAGGGAGGACAATACTCATTTTCGAAAACAAGAGCAAATATTGACCAATCACTTGCTTACCATTAGTGCTCAAGCTGCTAACAGGAATGTTCTTAGAACATTTACAAGCACCTTGACAACCAAAATGTATTACTAGAACAACAGAAAAGGTTGCAGAAAGAAGGCTAGAGAAACGCATGATCTATTATGCATACACAAAGCAGTTCTAAATGAAGGAAAAGCTAGAAAGAAGAATCTAACAATAGCAAGGACAGATTATAGGAAGGTCTATGACATGATCCCACACTGATGAATGTTTGAGTATATTCAGTATATAAGAGAATTAATTAGCTTTAGTGTGAAGAAATGGAAAGGAGATATCTACTCAGGTGACACACTCTTAAGGAATATCAAAAGAGAATTTTCCAGGGGGACACGTCTCCTGTAATATTTGTCTTAATGTTTGATCGCCCTCAGTTTAATATTGAGGACAACAAAGGCAGAGCATCAGTTCAGCAATTGTAATAGAAACATTAACCATATCCTCAGGCATCTATTAATACTACTTCTACTTCTATACATATATACAGATATATATCACCCTATCTGTGTATGTTTTTGTGCTTGTGTGTTCGTGTATGTGTGTGTGTGTGCGTGTGTGTGTGAGTATGTATGTATGTATGACGAGGGACCGAATGGGTTGTAAAGAAACAGAGAGAACAACACTGCACAAAAATTACTAAAATATATATCATTTGACACAGACCAAGATATAGTCATACATTGGCAATAACAGAAGTGGATCAGTGTAACTAAGATTGTTCTATGCTCTGTAATGATAGCCCCAGCATATTCATATTTTTGCATTTATATGAAAGTACTTCAAAAATAATTTCAGACTATGATTGAATATTTCCATTTGCCTATGCATACATAGCCATTTACAAAAATATATTTCAAGAGAGTATTCAGTAATTTTGCAGACATTCTTATTTAAGCGGAGAAATATTACATACGAAAATTCACTAGCGCACGTATAAAATAAACTAGCAGGCATACCCGGCGTTGCTGGGGATTAAAAGGGAATAGTTTGTATATATTACAGTTATATAGAAACAGATCATATGGGAAAGTGCAGCATTGACAGTAAACCATATGTGGATAAATGATGGTCAAATTCGACTGAATGACGTATGCGTCCGTTTGGAGTATTCCAGGCCCTAACCTGTCATGGAAAAGTTAGGTGATTTTGGAACGCAGCAAAAATCTGTCATGGGATATAATCTCTTTTGCGGCAGTCAGCGCTGCGTCTAACGTCCCATCGTCTGAAGCTTTAACACCTTGTTTGGGTTTCTTGTCCTACATCAAACAAATAGTAAATTTGGAGGAACCGTGGTTGTTTATTTGTGGGTACCAGGAAACCAATGGGGTGACAGTCTTTCCCTTGAACATTGAAGTCGGCGTAAATTTATATTTAGCTATCTACCTCGATGCAGTAAACGATGTCAATTGAAATGAAGAGTAGTATTGTCCGATAGTGTTCAGAATATCCTTTGACTGGATGGAAGTGTCATCTAGAAGATCCATAAGAGGTTGAGGAGGAGCTGGTAGTGTTAGCAATCTTACCTGTCCGCCTGAGCAGCACATGCTATTTCTTTCATTTGAAAATTTTAATGCTCTACAGAAACGACAATTTGAGTTTAGCACACCAATTTGGACAGATTCATCATTTTTATAACAATGGAGTGGATCATATCTAAAAGCAGCTCGAGGATTTATGATGAACGATTTTGTACGAAGTATATTTTTGAGAGCTATCCATTGAACTTCTGTCTATTCATTAAAATATCGATTAAATGATACAGCATTAAGTGCATTAGAATGCATTTTCTGATCTTGGGAACGTCTCATCTCACCTTCTCTCTTGAGACTCAGATGAACTGGAAAAAGTCTCATCTCAATTTATCACGTCAGATACCATTTGACATGCTAAAGCATGCTTTTGCTGACCTTGGGAAAGTCTTATCTCCAGTAAGGAACCCTTTACGCGTCATTTCAACGTCATGTTAATTTAAGTATTAATATGTAACTGTAAATGTAAAAAAAAAAACTTGCAACATTACAACAGGTGCGATGATTATGAACCAGTCATTGACTAGTAAATATGTAAATTCGAATCAAAAGTGAAACATTTATATGGACTGATTAGGCTGGTATTTCTAGCACGTCCTGCTACCACTGAATAGGTATTTGCGATAAAGGACATGCCATTATCGCAAATAGCTGTTACATTGTAGCAGCGCGTGCTAGGAATAGCAGTCAAATCTTTTATTTTCTCTAGAACGGAACCGTTTATGTGGTGGGGAACATGGACTTTCGGGAGAAAATTCGAGTTCCCCCACCACAACCCTCCCTTTGTTTCCCAAGAAAAATAGGTTTGTGGCATATTAGGAGTTCAAGGTACTTCCACGCAAAAAAGTCTTTTGTTTTTTCTTTAGTGAAACGCTTGCGGTAGCATTTATCAAAATTTATCCAATTTACGAATGAAAATGGCTACGTACCGAATTCAGCATAATGAATGAATGGATTTTACTTGATTAGTATTGCTATGTAACGACATTGTCATCAATTATATTAGTTTTTGAAATAAAATGATGTGAATGACTCCATAAAATAAGACGATTGGACTTAGATTCTGTCCAGCTGGACAGAGGTTGTTGAATGGGAAACGACAGTACACCATACAGGGTGTTCGAGAATGAACGATGGAAGCACAATATCAAATGTTAAGGTAAGGGTTAATACCTCGGTTTGTTTTTGTAAACTCTAGTTAACTTGAAAAAGTTACAGATGAAGCGAACACGCATCAGTCAAACGTGGCAAAACCATGCGTTAAATGTAACGAAGTGTCAACTTAAATTGTTCTATGACAGAACGATGAAGTTATTTACTTGACGGAACATGTTTGAACCCGTTTCGAATCACAAACAAAACGAATGTTAATTTAAGAACGACACGCTGCTATCATAAATAACTGTTACGTGATAGCAAGGCGTGCTAGAAATAGCAGCAAAATATTTCACTTTCTTTGGAAAAGAGCTGTTTACGCATCATTCCTATGTAATGTTAAATTAAGTGTTAATATGAAACTTTAAATATGCAATGAAAGTGAAACATTGTTATGAACCGGAAGAATAAAAGTGAAACATAGACCTGTAATAGCGAACCAGTGTAAAAAAATTGCTCCGGGCCGCATTAGGCAAGACGTTGAAAACGTTTTGGGTCCAGAACACTCCATGGACCGTATGGAATGTATGTGTAAAATTTGAATGAAATCGGTTGTGTAGTTCTCGAGTTTTAGTGATTCACACAGACAGACTCGTGGACAGACACATATTCTCAGTTTGATATATTAAGATATATGTATAAGTGTGTGAGTGTCTGTGTGTGTGTTTGTGCGTGTGTTTGTGCGTTTGTTTGTGCGTGTGTTTGTTTGTGTGTGTGTTTGTGCGCGTGCATGTGTGTACATTGAGAAGTGGATAAAGCGATACGTTGATATATGTTTATCTATCTATCTATATATCATGTATGTATATATATATATATATACATGTAAGATATATATATATATATATATATATATATATATATATATATATATATATATATATAATATATATATATATATATCTGTGTGTATGTATATATGAACACACACGCATACATACTTACATACATACATACATAACACGTGTGTGTATATATATATATATATATACGAGGCGACAAACAATTTTCTTTCTTATCTGAATGACGGCTGGGAATAAAAGAGCAACTAATGCTCTTCTCATTCAAAAGTTATTATCTGACCTACAAACGCAATGTAATATGTATCACAATGTAATGCATATAAACAACAGAAATTAGACATATTTGGGAGATAACATATGAAGGTTATTTTAACTTCCATGTATTAGAACCTTTCATGATTTATGGAGAGTTGTATATCAATTGATGTGACATTCAACGCTTGTAAAAGTTGCAAGAACGCCTAGATGACAAACTGGATATATAATTTGTGATTCACCGATTAATTATCTGATCTGGAAAACCATCTATGCGGACGATAATTTGTAAGTTTATAATTAGGCTAATTGCACGTCTGTTAATATCTATATAGAATGTATACGTATAAATATAAATAATCATAAATCGAGTTTTCAATTGTTGCATAGTGAATGCTATTTTTCTCTGACGGCGTTGGACTTGCGCAAATTGATAACTGCAGTTTTTGATGACTTTTTATATCTCGTCGTAAATTATTTAACTAAAGAAATGCTACATCGGTGACTTTCGTTTGATTGTCTTGGGGGATTTATGATTACAATATCTTTACCTCATGTATTCATGTGAATAGGATAATGTTGATACATGTTTGGAAGTACGTCTCAGAATTGATATTTAAAATACGTGTGAGCGTGCGTATGTGTGAGTGTGTGCGTGCGTGCTGTGTGTGTATTCAAGCACGCAGTCCCACTCACACAAGCGCAGAGAAAAATATGTATGTGTCTATATAATTTTATGTATGAAACATATATATATATATATATATATATATATATATATATATACATATATCTATATTTGGTGTTGATGCCTTGCTAATTGTGATAAAATAACTATTGAGTCCTTCCAGAATTTTTGAGTCGTATCAACATTCTATTTGGTTAATATAGCAATCGACATAAACATTTTAAAACATGATTACGGATTATTTTTATTTAAAATATGACAAATATTGTTTTCCTTCTTTTCAAGCTAAAGTTATATCACATACAAAGCAACAATAATGTATATGATTACACAGTGGTAATTATTTTTTCTATTCAAATGTAGCTAGCTTTATACAGGTTCCGTTGACAATATTGTCAATTCGATATATTTTTGGCCAAATAGCTGGTGAATAAGAGACTAACACAATAATTCATTTTTCCTATACTATATAACAAGAACCTCTATGTAGCATTGACGAGAAGCTGCCGGCATGTCTACAAACATACATACATAGTTACATAGGTATGAACGTTTGTATGTATGTAGATTGTTTGTATATACCATATAAAGAAAGGAGATAGAGAAACCCTTGGAGAACCAAGACGCAGCGGAAAGAATAGATTATCATATTACTGTGTAGTATATTGGATATGTGATTAGCAGCCGCACAAATATGATATCAAGGTACTATCTCCTGAAGTCACACGACGTTGTCGCAAATGCAGTATTTAATGCCATTTGGAAAGAAGAACTGTCTTGGAATGAATTTAGAGAATCCCCCTGTTATTGAATACGTATACAAATATCAACACAAGGAATACTAGTGAAAATTGTTGTTTGTGGTAGAGAAGAAAATGTATGTGCCACGGAAGAAATTACTTGTCCTCTTGATGTAAAATATATTTTGGAAAATCAATGCGAAGGTGGATACATATGGACATCTGCTTAGAAAACTCCAGCTTCTATATCAGAATTCACACATCCACTAATGCTAATTCATTTCGTTTTACGAGTAAATGACAAAGTGTCAATCTGATTAGCCAAGGTTTTCACAAAAAAGAAATCAACCAACTCACTCGCACATTACAGATACATTCTGTAAAGAGAATAGTAAAAATATGCAAGACATTTAATCTTCTTTGTGTCACCTACATTTCAACAATGTAATTTTGTATTTTTGTTGGAAACTAACTCCTTCTTCAGAGGACAAATTTATATAACTGAAATCAGAAGAGATCATAGATACATATATGAGAAACCTGCAGTTGCTCTCTCTCCAGGTTTGAAAGTTCAGGTTTATACCTGTAATTATTTGGGCCTGAGATATCTAACACATTGCCCAAATATCAATCTTGAGAAATTAGGCTTCTCTAAACCAGAATGGAGAAAGCTAATTCAAAGACTACAGATCCAATCCTTCATTAGAACTGTCAAATCTGTAAAACTTTCCCGAAGTCTATCATTTAGATATATATAAGGATGTCTAGATATGCAAATATATGCATGAGAAAAAATACGTAAAACAAAACATACAAAATCTGCACATATACAGACATATATACATACATATATACAATATCCCCTGTTGTTGATGTTGAAATTCCAATGAAGGAGCCTTGGAATTTGGTTAGAAACCAATTCTTCCTCTATTGGGACGAAACCATGAAATAAAACTGAATAATGACATACATACACATACATACATGCTTACATAATACTTGCATATAAAAATACATAGACCTCATACAAATATATATACATACCTACTTACATACCTATATATATATATATATATGTCGTGTGTATATGATTGTGACCGTTTCAGCGGTCCATGAGCGCTACTTTTATCAGGAAAACCAAATCATTGAGGGGAGTTGATAAATGTCCACCACGATAAAAATTGTACAGATCAAAGAGTGTGTTAATAAATGTAATAGAGATTTAACAAACTGTTATCCAGCTTTTAGAGAGGCATATACTCGCTAGCTTTAAAACCCGAGAAGTATGGATCTACTAAACTTCCGTACAGTGTCATTTATCGGTTTCTCGAAAACTGTAGCGGCAACCCTCTACAAGCCTCAGCTAATATCCTCTGTGAAATAATATACTATAATCCTCTGTGTTTTGTGTGACATGAGAATCATCTAAATAAATTTGTGTGTATATGTGTGTGAGCATGTGTGTGTGTGCGTGTGATAATATTAAGAATATTTCTTCCCGCCAAGGATGAAATTGCCTTTCATCCTTCTAGGGTCGATAAATTAAGTACCAGCTTGTTAGTGGGGTCGATCCAGTCGACTGGCTCTTTCCCCGAAAAATTTCGGCCTTGTACCTAGCATAGAAAAGTGTATTAAGAATATTTCTAATTTAAAACTAGGCTCATAATTTTTGATCGAATCAAAATAGATGTATAGCTGCGAGTAGTACAAAGATATATGATATGTAGATTATTTCAATTTCAGATACATTACAGCAGCCCGATGACAGTTATGTCATACATATGAGACAGTGATCCGTTTCTGCAGCTGAGTATATTGCTAGCATTTACAGGGCATTCAGAATTTGTTAGACAAATATAAAATATCTATATTGAACTAGAGTGGAGGCGCATGGCCTAGTGCTTAGAGCAGCGGACTAGCGGTTGAGGGATCGCGGGTTCGAATCTCAGACTGGGCGATGTGTGTGTTTATGAACGAAACACCTAAGGTCCACGCGTCTCCGGCAGAAGGTTAATGACGAACATCTGCTGACTTTCGCCACGACTTTCGCTCACTCTTTCCTCTTGCATCTTGCAACTCACCTGCGACGGACCGGCGTCTCGTCCACGTGAGGAACGTATAAGCCAAACTAATGTAATGACTGTGATGCAGATATTGAATTGAGCTATCTGGAATTCTAAATCTCTTATATTTGTATTTAGATAACCTACAGCATATTGCAACATCATGTTCTAATTTAAACAATGTCTGGGAATATGAATTATAAATATTTCACGAAGTAACTTTTTAATGCACAATCTAACAAGTAACATGAATAGCGGATTGCTTCGTGCATTATGAATTAAAATATTGTGTAGATTATTCATAAAAAAAGCAACTTAAATTTAAAATGATATATTGCATATCTACAAATCGTACATGTTTGTGGCTTACGTGTGTATATTAAACACAAGTAACATTTTCGTAATCGTGTAGGAAAATGTACATATGTCAATAGAAAACACACACACATAGACGTAATCTTAAAATTACAGTGTATACAAAATGGGATGCTAACATGAAGTAAATTTTTTGCTATTAAATCTATTCTGAATAAGAGTAGATGATTTACAACAAACTCTTTCAAAACATTTCAGTTTTAACTTGCTTACTTAGGTCAATTCCAAATATTCTTCAAACCAAAACAATTATAGATTATTTTGAGTTCTTGATTTATACCTGATTTATACATTTCTAAGCGTTTCGTTTATTAAACGGAACGCTTAGAAATGTATATATCAAAATTTTGTTTCAGAATCTAACCGAATTCAGCATTTCTAGTTCAATTGGTATCCCTATCGCAGTTTTCTCCAATTACAGCTCAGTCTAATGATGTTCAATACATTTATAGTTGTCAATATTGCTAAAGTTTCTGCATTCCAAGGCTTAGAGTAGAAAAAAATATTGTCATGGAATTGACGAAGATGATGTTTATTGGTTTAAAAATATCTTATTGCATTTTCCCGTAGGAGATACAGACACTTCTTTCTCGGCTAATTCCAATACGCTACACAAAACAGCAATAAACATCGTCTCAGTTTATGAGCTGATTTCAATATGCTAAACATTATGCTACGTTTAAAGTCATCCCCAGTTCCATTGTTTGAGAACATGATAAAATAGAACGCACCAATGTATAATATTTAACAGGATATAACTTATTTTTTAAGACTTTATAACTTTTGACTAATGGAGATGAAATTGCACTTGGAATCCATAAGGTTTTGGCATATGTCTGATGGTGTCTCGTTCGTTTACCAGAAAATTACCGTTCCAAATCCATTTACTCTTTTACTCTTTTACTCTTTAACTTGTTTCAGTCATTTGACTGCGGCCATGCTGGAGCACCGCCTTTAATCGAGCAACTCGACCCCGGGACTTATTCTTTTGTAAGCCCAGTACTTATTCAATCGGTCTCTTTTGCTGAACCGCTAAGTAACGGGGACATAAACACACCAGCATCGGTTGTCAAGCAATGCTAGGGGGACAAAAACAGACACACAAACACACACACATATATATATATATATATACGACAGGCTTCTTTTAGTTTCCGTCTACCAAATCCACTCACAAAGCTTTGGTCGGCCCGAGGCTATAGTAGAAGACACTTGCCCAAGGTGCCACGCAGTGGGACTGAACCCGGAACCATGTGGTTGGCAAACAAGCTCCTTACCACACATCCACTCCTGCGCTTATTTTAACTCATGGGATACATGCGGAAAAGTTATTCTCCAGATGATAAGAGTGTGGGTCGGTGTTATTGTAATGGTGTAGTTAGTGAGAGCGGAGACGTGCATGTTCACAGAAATGTTGAGAAAGGCCACGGAAGTTTTGGAAATGGTGCAGGAGTATTCGAGGGTTGGACGGAAGGATTTGACAAAAGAGAGAAAGGAGTCTATAAATATACATATTATATACTTCAAGTGAATCGATGACAATTCTTTCGATGTTCTGCACTAGAAATTTAAGCAATTAGAACTAATCCAGAAACAAAATATCTGCGATATGCTACGGGATATATATCCGAAGACAATAAATACACACATACGTACAAATATATATACATGCACACATACTCAATCCCATATACGCACCCCCAAAGATATGCATGGTGCATGTAGCAGAGGGTGAGCGTGTTTACAACGAGCATGAAGAACTTGTCAAGGAGAACTCAGTGTGTCTAGTGAGATATCCTTTTTGAAACGAAGTACCTGAAGTCACAAAGCCAGCACTGATTGATGCAACACAACTAGATATACGATATCCTACGTCGTACTGAATAAAGATTTATACTAAATCTATATTCCGTTTCCATCATCAGTCATATGCACGTGTGAGTGTGAGTGTGTATATCTATCTATCTATCTATCTATCTATCTATCTATCTATCTATCTATATATCTATCTATCTATATATTTATCTCTCTCTCTCTCTCTATATATATATATATCCCTCTCTCTATTTCTCCCTCTCTCTCTCTCCCTCTCTCTGTTTAATATATATATATATATTATATATATATATATATATATTATATATATATATATATATATATATAATATATACATACATACATACATACATACATACAACTTAAATATCTTCTGTCCATCATAAGGTTTAAAACATATACAAAACCTGAATTGTAAGCCAAAACATAGTAACTAAATGTGCACCCTTTCTATTAGAGTAGAACGCAATACAGTTGAAGTTTACAGTCGAACGACCCGTGGAGATTCGATGACTTTTCAGAAAATCCCCAGAAATATACGAGGGCTGTGTATTGATGTCTGAAAAGAAATAAAGAAATTTAACTTGTTTATTCCTGAAGTAACTGATGGACGCACAACAGAGAGAATAACGCAAATAAGTAGGGTGTGGTATAAATCCGAGATTGTAAAGGTGGAGGAGGAAAGTTTTGTAATCGGACATGATTGAAAAAGGGGAAAAAAGAAGGGAGAGAGGAAGGCAAAGTGACAATGTACGGATTAAGAGAAAACAGTAAGAAAAAACAGGAAGTTTAAAACATACAAACCTGCATACAATACATACACCCCCACATACCCCACACCCACACACATATATATTTGTGTGTATGAGTTTGTGTGTGTGTGTAATTACAAACATTTTCTGTATTATCCAACTAATCGAAATGTATTTAAATTATAGAACCGATTTAGCAATACACTCTCTGTTTTTGAAGACTTGAACAATTGTGTGATGTGCGATGGATTACACAATAATCAAAATTATATTTACGATAGGAAGTTGAGTATAATTTCTCTCCACAGCATTTACCGTCTTCACAAAGGAAATTCAAAAATGCTATACTACGCTGCGATAAATGTCGTCTCAGCTTTTCATTACGTATAAAAAGGAAGCCTGTCTCGTGTCATATCAAAATAGATTTTTTTTTTCCGAGCATACCTATTTTTTGAAGAAGCCTTATATCATATGTCTTATCGAAACGTATTTAAGTTACTGCCAGGCTGTATATTCTACCTGACAACAGTGTTGCCAGTGAAGATTGTACTAGTAACCACAGTTGCTGTATGCACTTATGCGGGATTTACACTAGATGTGACAAGTATTTGTACTCTGAATAAAAAATCAGGACATTCCTCGATCTTACTTTAAGGTCTAAAAGATAAACGGAAGGAAAAACAAAAGCAATTTAAAATAAATATGATTAAGTTTAATCTTCAGAGCCAATTACTGCATAATTTGTATAATATCTTAGGGATAAGGAAGCAGTAGTTATAAAATGTTCAGAGAGATCAAAATATAATAGTGATTTGGAAAAACTGAAAACGTAATTTATATGATTATTCTGATAGGAAGAGCGTGATATTTTCTAAAACTTCCCAACAATACTGCGCTTCAATTGAAGGAAGGCTTACGCCTACAACTCAAGAACAAACACTGGAAATCCAATAGAGTCCTCTTAGTTTTCACATTTCCATTTAATTCATATCGGCACAAGGCTGATGGTATAACTCGACAGTGAAATTCTGACTGTAAGTACGTGATAGTGAATCAGACTTCGGGAAGTAAGTGCGGATACTATCATCGAGTTTAAGAAGCTACTAACACTGTCGACACACACCAGCATCGGTTGTCAAGCAATGCTAGGGGACAAACACAGACACACAAACACCCCCCAACACACACACACATATATATATATATATGTATATACGACGGGCTTCTTTCAGTTTCCGTCTACCAAATCCACTCACAAGGATTTGGTCGGCCCGAGGCTATAGTAGAAGGCACTTGCCCAAGATGCCACGCAGTGGGACTGAACCCGGAACCATGTGGTTGTTTAGCAAGCTACTTACCACACAGCTACTCCTGCGCCTATACTTACCACACAGCCACTCCTTCGCCTATGAATAAGAGATAAACGCTTAACTACATCTTGAATGGAAGCATATACGCTAACAAGGACAATAATAGACTGAAATATGCCGATCAAGAATTCTCCATACTGACGCGTCAGTTTCGGCAACCTCTGTTGCGTCATCTGTTAAAACAGTTTGGCCATTCTGTTCTTCCCGGGCTCGCTTCACCATTAACATTTGATTTCGTCAGCCAAATAATTCAATGATTTAGTGATTCGTTAATGTGTATATAAAGAATTATTATAAACAACTGTTTGCAATGTTTGAGCAAAATGGAGAATTATAAATATCTCTAAATATGATTAGACACTTTTTAGATGATTATGTCCTCTGTTAGTCTACATCAGAGGATCTCAAACTTTTGGGGACACAAACATTTTGGGCAACCGCAACACTCATGGACAAATATTACCAACAACGACACCACCCCTACTTTTTTTTAAAATTAATATTTTATGTTATAATCATTTATATATTCTATGAAACATTTGACATTTAATATAATATTATATTATATTCTACAAAGTATCTGTATACAATACTATAATAATATTCTAAATTCATAGCGTCCCGAAATCCACTGCCATCATCCCAATATCTTCCTCTCCCCCCCCCAGCACACCACTCCTTTATACACCAACGCCCACCTGGACCCTTTCAACGCCCACTTTTAGAACCTATGGTCTATATGTTTTCATTCATTTGCGTTAACTACCCATTAGACCGGTTAGCTCTTATTTCTAGCAACGTAGGCATTTCCTAAAACCCTAGTCATATTTGGTGATATATATATATAGCATAGAAGACTGCTAGATGCAATATAATGCCAAAAATAAAAATTTCAATTTCAGTTGTCACTAATAGTGGCTAAGGGTGTGAAGTTACAACTACAATTTTAGAAACAAGTGTCGAACATACTTATAGCTGCAAAACAGTGATTTTCTATGCACTGTCGGGGGAGATAACCACCCCACAGCGAGCGAGTTCTGTATACTAGCTAGTTTCCGTTAGTTCATCAGCAGTGACTATTCCATCTTTGATGGAAGGCTAAATAGCAGATGTCAGTATATAATATATACTGTTTGAATCAATGGCTGATTCAGAAAATGTTAATATGATAGTTATAATATATATATATATATATGTGTGTGTGTGTGTGTGTGCATTTATGTAAGTATATATATTTATATATAGATATATATATATATATATATATATATATATATATATATATTTATGAATATATATAAACATATGTGCGTGTGTATTTACATATATATATATATAATATATATATATATATATATATATATATATATAATATATATATATATATATATATATATATATATATATATTTATATGTATGTTTGTGTCTGTGATTGTTTCCCTACTTCCGTGTATATGTGTATTGCTTTATTTCTCTGAGATGGGAACCGATTAATTAAGCCAATGTTAAAGCTCTATAAATTATTACGGTAACGACTCTATTTCAAATGAAGTATGGTCAGCTGCATTATATAGTATGTTTTCGCCATTCATTAAGATATAACAAGCGAGTGTATGTAGGAAATTATATTGCACGTTCTCGAACTGCTCACCTGTATATTGGTTTATATGTACGAATGAAAGAGGAACACCTATTACATATTCACGTTAAGTAATGTCAGCATTATTCACATTACCAAAATAGGCCAATATCTATTTATATGAGTGTTAGCGATAAAATATATGGAAATACGCTTGTATATATCTGCCATTCACATGGATAACTCATTTTAATTGGTACATGCCTGTGCATCTAGTAATATTTGAACGTGCACAAGTATATATTTGGTATAATGGATGATAAATATCAGTTCAGTTGTCGCAGTGAGTGTTCCTGATTTCAGCAATATATATCTGACTGCTCTTAGCATTTGAAAAACAGACGTGCGCACGCTCGCACACACGCTCATACGCACGCCCACACACATCCACACAAACACTCACACACACACAAGCATGCGTCCATGTTTATGGAGCAAAAGTAAATTTCCTTTTGCTTTCCCAATTACTACGAATGTTAATGGATAATTGAAGTAACTACAACTACGCATATGTAGGTATGAACGTACGAACGTATCTATGTATATATGCATGTATGTATGTGTAAATATGTGTATATATATATATGTGTGTATGGGTTTGTATACATATACATTTCCTTATAAATTTCATAATCATTTATACAGTGTCCAATTGAGAAATCAGTAATGATATTAAAGTCTGCCTAAGTCAAAACTGTTATGAGGTCAACAGCGGCGGCCGGGGCAAATAGTCACGGAATTTTTATATATCACGCAACCTAGGTATTAATAAATATTACATGTATTCATAATGTATATTCGCAGTCCATCGTTCAAGCCTGTAATATTCATATGCTCATCAAGACATACATTTCTGATCTCTGTTTTTCATTATTGGTATTTAGTAATATCACTTATATATTAATATTATTCGTCTTTCAGTTTTAAAACTTCTACCATCTATTTTATCTTCCCAAAACATTATTTTCTTCCGCGTGCAACTGTAAGAAATGCGAATCCTTTCCAAATGTTTTCTATTCTGTGAGATGTGACTTGTCCACTTAGGTTTGTTTTATATTGATATATACCTTAATTAGTCTTTATCCTTTATCTACATCGTACCCCACCTCTTCCTATTGCATTAATTTGCTTTTATGTGGTATAACCTACTGTTAAGCTTTGAGCGTTCAGTTCTGTCGCCATGGTCGGCAATTGGTTTGTGGTTTCAGCGATGAGTACAATGTCATCTGCAAATAGGAGTGTTAGTTGTTCACTATTGATTTTCGCGCTCCCTATTTACTAGATTCCTACTTGACAATTTGTAGACATGCCGTTAATTTCGTTGGAGAGATGGTATCTCCTTACTTGAAACCCTTCCCAATTGGGTTCCTCACTGGTGGCGATAGCAGAGCTATATTGTTGTGCATCTAAACAACGCATCCCTGAGTAATTAGATGTATTGCTCCTTGACACTTCGTATTTCCAAATATTTCAATATTGCTTTCATCTCAACGGTATCGAATCCTTTAACATAATTAATGAAAGTGGTATGCAGAGGAAGCTTGACTTTGTTAGCGAGTTCTACGAGATTTGTTAAAGTGGACATGGGATCTATCTTACGGTGTTTCTCATGGAATCCAGCTTCCTCTCTCGGCGGTTGCTCGTCGAAGCGTTTTGATAGACTAGTAGATGTAATATCTGAAACCGCTTATAGAGTTCAGACAAGAGGCATATGGGTCGATAGCGTTTTAAATATTCTTTATCATCCTCCATATGAAGCAAAATGGTATTAGACTCTTTCTACCATACGGACATTTTACTCTCCTTCAGACGGTGATTGAATCGTAGAACCAGGGTTTCCAAAAGCTATTCACTTTCACATCTTATCATCTCTTTTTTGATGCCCGTACTCCCTTGATCTTTTTTCTCTTTTCGTCAGTTTGATAACAAGTTGATTTTTCCAAACTAGAAGAGATAGTAGTTCTTCCAACTCGTACAAGTGGAGTGGAAGAATTCTACCAAAAACTAGAAAACGCGCTACCTATATATATATATATATATATATATATATATATATATATATATGTATATATATATATATATATATATATAGAGAGAGAGAGAGAGAGAGAGAGAGAGAGGTCGATAAATAAATAGGTAGATAGCTAGCTAGCTAGATAGATAGATTAATGTAGACTGCAGATTTCAATGTTTCATCGAAAAGGAAAGACTATAATTTTTGCGAATATGACTAGGGTATTAGAAACATCTATGTTCCTAGAAATAACAGCTAAAATGCTCTATTGAAACGCATAGTTGTTTACATATATACTAACAGGGATTGTAATCGTCCGAAACCACCGTTCGAGAATTCTTTATACTGACAGCCAGTTTCGGCAATTTTGGCAATTTCAGTGCCTCATCATTCAGGACTGCCTAGACTTCGGCAGTCTCCTTACATACTACTTTGTGAGTATATATGTTTTCATCATAGAAATCTATGGATTATTTCTCGAATCGCTAATGTCTATACAGAAAATTAATGTAGACAGCAGTTTGCAATGATTCACCATAAGGGCAAACAATAATCGTAGCTTAATGTGACTAGGGTGTTAGAAACAGCTATACCGCTATAAACAAGAGCTAAAATACTCTAATGCTGTAGTGAAAACTCATAATTGCATACATATGTACCGACGGGTATTGTAATCGTTCGAAAACACCGTGCGAAATTTCTCGGACGATTATAGTCCCTGACAGTATATCAGTATACCATTATGAGCTTTGACTACATATTAGCGCATTTGAGCTCTTATTTGTAGCAATGTAGATGCTTCTAACATACTACTCACATTTAGTGACGATCGTATATATGTATATATTCAGTGTTACATATATGTTTATTGGAGTTCGTGCTTGCGGGCGTGTGTTGTTTGCATATTCTCAACCAGTTGAATGAGACAATTCGTGAAACTTAAACGGAAGGAAACATAATTTTATATATTTGACTTCATTCGAGTACGGTGTCATCTCATTATTACATGTTCTATTGACAATCTAAAACATGTGTGTGTATACACACACATATATATATACATATATACATACATATATATATATATACATATATAGATTATTATTATTATTATCATTATTATTATTATTATTATTATTATTATTATATTATTATTATTATTATTATTATTATTATTATTATTATTATTATTATTATTATTATTAACGTAACGGAATGACTCAAGGGCCCAGAATTTCAGGCATTACAAATACACATACATACATACATATATATATATATATATATATAGAGAGAGAGAGAGAGGGTAGAGAAAGAGAAGAGAGAGAGAGAGAGAGAGAGAGAGAGAGTGAGTGTGCGTGCGAAAGTCTCGGCCCTTGAGTTACTCTGTGCTTTCTACTGTATATTGATAAAAATATGAGTACACATACACAAATGTATTATATATATATATATATATATATATATATATATAAATGTGTGTGTGTAACAGTTTCTGTCTGCCTCTCTCGCCTTTTCTGTCTTCTTTGTCTGACTCCCTCTTTCTCTTTCCCCCATATATATATATATATATACATGTATATATATTCACCGTTGTAAATGTCGTATTGATCTTCCGACCAACGAGCATGTTTCTAAAACAATTGAAAGGAAACGAACAGGCAAATACCAGAAGCCAGAATACGAATCCAAAGATCCGTCGGCAAGAAAATCAATACACTATATGACTTCAGTTTATTGGTTTAAAATATCAAGTGAAATTTTGCCCTAGATGAACTAGTAGCATACTGCGTCTCCAAATGTGTGACACAAAGATGCTACTACTGAGAAAAATGTAAATGTATGATTTGGTAATCTTGTGTAGTCTTGTACGTAATGTAACTTTTTTTGCAATGATGACAATTTAAAGAGACAAAATGAATAATAAATAACATATTGTAAAGTAGTGGAGGCTGGAATAATGTTTTCTAGAAGTCCGAAATATAAAATAGACATATACTTATAAGACATAAAAAAAAAAATATCGATGCAGATATTCATATATGCAACAGAAAATACATAATATTTGATAGGTTGCCTCAACAATAGCAAAGTATTTTATTGTTCTTTTATTTATTACGAACATAGGTGGCTTTCCAACAATTTCTGTGTGCATGTATAGGCAGATGCCGGTGTGTGTATGTATTCGTGTGCGCTTGTGTATGTGTGTGTATACGTGCGCTCGTATTTATCAGAATATGTGCATTTGCTTGTTTTAATGTATATGTACTGACATTGTTCGAGGAAAAAGGATAAACATGCTGATTAATAAAAGGCATGCAGTCAAATTTCTGTTGTATGCTTTCAATTAAGTTAAAGCTTGGCATAGTTTATTTTCTTTCTTGCGCTTGACATGGTAGCGCATGAAGTTAACTGTTACTGTCACTTAGATGACAAGGTGCAACAAATCTTCGTAGCTTTAAGAACTAAAGCCTAATGCATATATCACACATACAGGACGGTGTAAATGTGCATGCATACATACATACAGAAATACATACGCACATACATAATTCCATACACATATTTTATGCATATACATATCTTTACACACACATATATATATACATATGCATACAAACTTTCATGATATACACGCGTTTTATTGGTACATACACCGTGTGTATATGTATACATACATACATACATACATAAATATATGTATGTATATAAAAGTAAAGGAGAAGTAGAAGGAGAGGAGAGATGTATTTCTGTATTTCACCGTATTGTGGTGTCACGAAAATATTAGAACTATGCACATCTCAGGATGTCATGCATATATTCCATAAATATTATCAAAGTATGTTGAAAAGCGCGTACACAGTGCGCCCATGCAAAATTATGCGATAATGCTTGCTATAGCAATTTTTCTTTTGAAAAATATTAACGCAAACGTATTAAAGTAATCCATTGACTATTTCAAAACGTCTCCTGTGATAAGTGAAAATCTGCGATGCAGAAACAGTAATTTACCGTTATTATACACACACACACACACACACACACACACACACACACACACACACACACACACACACACACACACACACACTCACACACACACACACACACGTATATATATATATATTTTTCCTTTTTATAATTTGTATATATTATTTTATTATGAATGAAACAAATCACCAGAGAGGAATCGATGTAAGCTTAAATAAAACCGTGATAGGTGAACCGCAATATACCGAGGGATTACTGCATACAATGCATGAATTATGCACACGCATATACACTGTATATATATGTATATGGTTACAGACCGCCTTCTATCATGAATGACGTGGGATTGCACCTAGAAATCTCCCTACCAAGCACGAGTCCGGGCAAGGTCGTTTATGGAAGACCAGCTGTCATCCATGCATACCAGCTCCCCAAATCCATCCATGCCGCTAATATTGTCCGAATGAAAGGCTGATATAGCTTGGGGCCATTGGCCTCGCAACTCATTTCTACTGGAAATAGAGCAACTTGGAACGAAGTATCTTACTCAAGACCACAACACAAAGCGCGGTCCACGAATCATTACCTCATTACTGTGAGCTAAACTCTCAAATCACTCAGCCATGCACCTCCACACACGGAGGCACACACACACACACACACAGACACACACACACATGTATATATATATATATATATATATATATATATATATATATATATTTCTGTATGAGTTAGAGGTTGAGAAACTAACTAAGGGGTGGTACCAATCCAATATACTGCTGGTAGTTGTGTACCCAATTATTCATTTCCAAGTGATAGTTATTGCATGGCAATCTCGTAGTTGGGTATTATATATGGGCAGGGGTAACATGTGGTTTACCCTTGATTTATGCGGAAGATAAGAAAACGGAGAGGATATAAAATCGACAGACATCAGCCAGTAAACATTCCACTATGTCTTTTTATTCAAATGTATTGGATGAATGCACATGCATCTTCTAATGTCAAAAGACAGCCACATAAACAAATTGTAGTAACACAAACATTCAGATAAGCAAGATTGTTAGTTTGTATAGCGCATAAATTTACTACCCGAAATAGAAGAAGGAAAAGCAATATACCAAAACACAAATTCAACACAGGTATAAATTTTGCATGTCAGCATCTACACAAAATATACATGTCTACACGCAGATTTATGAGAATATAAGCTCATGTAATCAATATTTCTTCACTTCATAAACTCCATGATGTTTAAAACTCCATGTTTCCTTTCCCACTACCTTCTCGCTGAAAACATGGACTTCTCATATATGCACAAAAATTAGCTTTGAATATTTTTCATCTTTCTTTCCCTCCCTTCTGTTACACTGCCCCACTCTATCTCATATACGAAGCAAATCAAGTCCGAACTGCCAAACAACTGAATATTCTGTTCATTCAGTACTAACCTAATACAATATTTCTGTGTTATTCTCTACTCGTGTGGTTATATATTTCGTGTTATTGGATGTATTTGTTGTTTCGCCTTTCAGTATACCTGTTAATGTGCGTCAGTATCTCTACGTTAGTATCCATAAATGCAGATATATGCTCATATATACACACACACACACACCCCACACACACATATATATAATTATGTTTATAATTATAGAAGATTTATATACATATATATATATATATATATATATATATGTAAGTATTCGGCATACAATCATAAGGTTATGAGTTCGCTTCCTGGCGGTGTATTGTGGCCTTGAGCAAGACACTTTTCTTCACGTTGATCCACTCCACTCATCTGACAAAAAATGCGTTAGAGCTGTAATTGAAAGTACAAGCCTTCTATTATTATAATGCCACAGGCTGAATCTGAATGGGGAGTACGCTATGGATGCGCATGTCTATGTAGCACACAGCTTCTTGCCAGTTAATTTCCCACGTAAGCTGTCCCCGATCATTTCATCAGCTGATACACACACTATCATTACC
This sequence comes from Octopus sinensis, assembly GCF_006345805.1. Lineage (NCBI taxonomy): Eukaryota > Metazoa > Mollusca > Cephalopoda > Octopoda > Octopodidae > Octopus > Octopus sinensis. Next base: position 3,147,181 of record NC_042997.1, on the reverse strand, counting down.
ACCAGCGTGTCTGTTAGGTTCAAATTATATATGTAAGCGTATATAATATTAATGAATATTTAAGTATGGACATATATGTACACATATATGTGGAAAATAATAAATCTCTAAATGAACATTTAAGAACTATTCACATGTACCTATACATATATGTATGTGTGTGTGTGAAAGAGGGAGAGAGAGAGAGTTTATAGGTATATAACACCTGGGCTGATGCGGTGGTAGCCCTCAGTTATGTTCCAGGTTTCTGCTGACCCTAAACAAAAAGGAAATAAATGTTCAGGATGTACCAATCTCCCTATCATAATTGTAAGATAGAGAATATGGAAATTGGCACATCCTCAAAATTTATTTCACACTATGTTAGGATTAGCCGCAATCTGGAACTACTACCGTATCTACAGGGATAATAAATATGTGTGTGCATGTGCCTGTGTGTGTTTGTGTAAGTGAGTTCATATGCATGAACGTATATATTCACGATGGTGAGTTGAAAAATTTGATATCTGAATATGAAAGAATGATACCGCAGCTGTGACATTTTGCATGCACTTATTAATAACTTCATTGGTTATTTCTAGGTAAACTGACATCAGACTGTTCAAAGAAGACTTCAAATGTAACTATTAATAATTTCTCTTGAAAATGGACGAAAATTTGGCATAATTGTTTGATCAAATACTTGCGGAAATAGGATTTAATCGCCAAAGACATTCATGCTGACATAGTTGCTACATTAAGATATGATGGTCCTGGTATATCTACAGGGCAAACCAGGGGAGCTGAATTTATAAAGGTATGTGAAAGCCTTGAAGATGACCAAAAATCTGGATGCCTTGCAACTTCCACCACCGAGAGAAACATTGATGGATACCAGGTGATAGACTATAGATCAAATAGTCAATGTTATTAGTATAACCTATGAGAGAGTTGAGATTATTCTGTACAGTGAACTTATCATGGCAAAGGTTTCTGTTCGATTAATATCTTCTGACACATGATCAAATGCGAACCAGGATGGTCACATAAATAGAAATTCTACCGTTATTTCAGGCAAATCCATTTGGTTTCCTTGAATGGTTGCCAAGCCAGGATGAGTGTTGGGTTAATCACTTTTAGCCAAAGTGTAAGATACAATCCATGGAGTGGAAAAACCTCTCTTCACCTGATCCTGTATAACCAAGGCGGTTTCATCTGTAGGGAAAGAGATGAACTCAATTTTGGGGGAGGTAAAAAGCATTATGTCTACTGAGTATCGTCAAAATGGCTACACAATGAATGGAGAGTTCTGTGCCAACTTTTTGTGGAAAGGCTATCAGGACAATGCGTCAAGAAAACTGACGAAAGGAGTCTTGCTTCACCAAAGCAATTCTCCAGTGCACAAGTATTTGGTTTCAGTGGATATTTTGCTTGAATATGCCTTTGTACTGGCTATTCAGCCTCCTGGTTGGTCCTATTTTATGATTTATTATACAACACGAACATTAAAAAAAATATGAAAAATAAAATCTTGGCTTCAAATGAGTAATACAGTGAGAATGGCTTCATAAAAGCTGTGGATAACACTTAGAGGAACAGGATGAAATCCTGCTCGACAATGGAATCCATGCACCCTAACTCCGATTGAAGAAGTGTATTGACCACAATGGGAAAATAAACGACATTTAGTGACATAACGTGAGAGTAACTTCGTCAGCCTATGAATGTTTCAGCTGACGCACATATATACACGACACACACATACAAATGTGTGTAATTATGTGTGTGTGTATGTATATATATATATATATATATATACACGTATGTATGTATATATATACACGTATGTATGTATATATATATATATATATGTGTGTGTATGTATATATATATATAGAGAGAGAGAGAGAAATAGATAGATAGATAGATGGGATAGATAGATAGATAGATATACACATGTTATGGATTCTCATAGATTGAAGTTTGCGTGCGCTTTGACATAGTAGTGTGCTTTCGCGTTCGTTTATATGTGCATATGCATACGTTTATATATTTAAATATGTTTCACGTAAACAAATTTTTATGGGTCCATTTATTTGAATTGTTTGAATGTTTCAGTTATTTCGACATGATTGTAGTTATATCGTTAGGCGTTCAACATTCAGCTATAAATGTCATATTGGCAGCTTATCTTTCATTTCTAATGCACTACGACAAATTTATTGGTTTACTAGCGTAGAATGTTATGGAAAGTGATGTCGAATTGTGACGTAAATGAAATATAGCGAGTCAGAATTAGGAAGTATAAAATTCCTTTCTTAAGATATTTGAATCAAGAATTTCTTCTCGAAATGTTTGACATCTAACAGCATAGAAATGATGTTGTGGCTGAAATCGCAACATATTTTCTCATAGATTAATATGAAATATCAGAAATGATCTATATTCAAAGTAGATACGAGCTTGATCGATATGATATATCAACAATGAATGCAGAGCAGGTAAAGTTATAAAAATCAGGACATACAACAAATGCGTCATTAAGTACATATATCATTTGTTGCTTTAATCAGTACTTGGATATGGCCATGGTCAGGATTGTTTAAATAAACTATAGAAACTGTAAGTAAATAAATTACGAGACTCAGTCCGCATGCACAACTACCAATTTCTGGTTACAGATTAAACAAAAGAGCATGACAGCAGGAAATTTACAAGACATAAATACAATCTACAAGATGAATGAAGCAATATTTTCTACTGTTTGTAAATCTAAACCTACATACATACATATGCACACATGTACGGACACATATATTCATGCATTCGTGCCTACATGAACACATACTCTCACACACACACACGCACACACGCACACACACACACACACACACACACACACACACACACACACACACACACATATATATATATATATATATATATATATATATATATATATATATATATATATATACAGATAGACACACGTGTGGCTATAAGGTAAGATGATTGCTTCCTAATCACGTAGCACCGTGATCAGTTCCACGGCGGGGCAACATGGGCATGAGTCTTCTACTATAGCCTCGGACCGGCCAAAGACTTTTCAGTGGATTTGGTAGACGGAAACTGAAAGAAATCTCTCGAGTTTATATGTGTATACATATATGTGCTTATGTCTTTTTGTCTGTGTTTACACCCTCACCGTCACCACATGAAAACCGATGTTGGTATGATTACGTCCCCTGTAGCGTAGCCGTTCGTCAATAAGAGAATGATAGAACTAATACCAGAATTTGAAAAGAGATATGTATTGAGGTCGATTCATTCGAATAAAAACTTTTCTAGGCGGTGCTCCACCATGTCTGCAGTCAAACGATTGAGACATGTGAAACAAAAGGAAAAAAAAATATGAATACAAGAATATGTGTGTGTGTGTGAGTGTGTGTGTGTGAATGTGTGTGTGTGTAGATAGATAGATAGTCAGATAGATTGATCGATAGTCTGAAATATATATGTGTGTGGAGGGGCAATGGCCCAGTGGTTAGGGCAGCGTTTTCGCGGTTGTAGGATCGCGGTTTCGATTCCCAGACTGGGCGTTGTGAGTGTTCATTGAGCGAAAACACATATAGCTCCACGAGGCTCCGGCAGGAGGTGGTGGCGATCCCTGCTGTACTATTTCGCCACAACTTGCTTTCACTCTTACTTATGTTGGTCTGGTCGCTTAGCCAGCGGGGTGGCATCATTTGAAGGCTAAAACAATGCGAAGCGCATTGTGACCAACGATGTGTAGCAACATCTGATAGCCTGGTCGGTCACGGTGATCACGGTGATATATATATATAGAGAGAGAGAGAAAGAGAGATAGATAGATATATAGATAGATAGATAGATAGATAGATAGATAGATAGATAGATAGATAGATATGTTTCTTTATTAGCCACACAGGGCTGCACACAGATAGAACAAATTACAAGGTAGAGCTTTTCTTTTGGGGGTAAAAAAAGGAGAGTGGTGGTTTTCGATCAAAAGGGATCGTAAAAGGAAAGAAAAAGGACAAAAAAAAAGGGGAGGGGTTTAAAAAAGGTGGGGGGTGAATAATAGGGATCGTTATCACATAAATGTCAATATGAAGTGTAAAGGGGAGGACAGGTGAGGTTTACCCGTCGAAGAAAAGCCTACGGAAAAGACCACGGTAACCTCGGTCAATGAAGTCACATGTTATATTTCTTTTTTTTTTTTGCAAATAAGCAACTCTCTGTATTAATTTTTATGGTTCATAGAATCATAGTCAAGGTGGCTTCGTTATTCATACGTGCCATCCTTGCTACATTCACCCATCTTTTTTTAAAACATTCACTAGACAAAACTTGCCTCTCTACTCTCACTTTCCTCTTCAAGTGATACTTGAAGAAGTTGATGAGAGATTGATCAGAGAGGAAAGTGTTTGTCTCTAATCCTTTCAGGCGCGTCCACCAGATACATTCTTTCGCCATAGCCACAAGTATGATAAAAATAGCTCTTCCTTCCCGTTTGAAGGAAGGAGGCGTGACGATATTAACGATAGACTCGGCTGATAAACCGACACGTCCCACACGTGACAGCAGTCGTTCGACATAAGCCCACAGGTCGGAAATTGCTGGACACTGCAAGATTGCGTGCAGAGCGGTTTCGTCGCTCTGACCGCATCTCGGGCAGGTCGGCCCCGTGTTTCTCGAGCCATGCCTATAGAGCTTATCCCGAACGGGTAGCGCTTCTCGGTAGCACCGCCAGGCCAGGGATCTCTGGAAGTTGTCCATAGGTCCCGGGCCGAAAGTCGTTTGAAACAGGCGGGTCAGGTATCCCTCGTCGACGCCCAGGTTTGCCCCGAGCTCGTCGTCGTACCTCCCCTCCACTAATCCCCTATAGAATGCTTTGGTTGTGTTGAAGTCACTCAAGGTCGACCCGGGACGGCAGAGTTGCTTGAGAGCAACGCGACACTCGCGGTGCCAATCGCCCTTCCTCGGCCTCTTTTTGATCCACGACTGTAGTTCGGTCATGGAGACGAGTTGCGGGAATGCGTGCCTCACAAACGGCGACCACACCTGTTCACCGTCGTCTACATAGAGCCGGAGATGTCGCAGTCTCAGCGCGTGTCTGCGCATCATCAACCACGGCATGCCCAGCCCTCCTTTTAACGGGTGTTGACAGCAAATGGATCGCCTGACCATCGGGACGCATCCTTTCCACAAGAAGCGGAAGAGGATGCGTTCTAGTTTGGTGATGGTAGGGTCGGGACAAGGTACGACGGTCAGGCGGTAGTAGATGATGGACGCGATGTACGCGTTCACCACCTCCGCCCGACCTTTTAGGGACAGTTTCCTCTCGGCCCATTGCTGGGCGAGAGTGACCACCCTACTCGTTATCTCGTTCCAGTTTTCTCCATTTGGAGGTCCGGACCGAACCAGACCCCGAGCAACTCAACCGGGCCGTCTGTCCAGCGTCCCACGACGGAGGTACTGGTGGACGGCATGGGCTTGCTTCTCCAGGTGCCGAGCCGCAAGCCCACTGACGGTTGATTTTTGCTCCTGTCACCGCTTCGTAGTCTTTCAGTGTCTCGCCGACCCGCTCGATGTGCTCGTGGCTTGACACTATGACGGTGACGTCGTCCGCGTATGCAGACACGCTCGTCCCGCATCCCAATTCTCGCGGGATGCCCCTTAGACCGAACGTGCAATGTCGAAAGGTCTCGATAGATGTCCATTTACGCGAATTACCGAACGGATGCCTCTGTACAAGGCAGCTATCCAGCCGCGGAAGACGGGACCGAAACCAGCCGCTCTCAGGACTGCCTCTAAGTATCGATAGTCTACCCTATCAAAGGCTTTCGATTGATCCAAGTTGATCAGGGCCTCACCCATGCCAGGTTCGTTAACTACCCTGTCTATGATGTAGCGCATCAGATGGAGGTTGTCATGGATGCTCCGGCCCGGCACGGCGCACGTTTGTGCGTTGTCGACCAGTTTCTCGATGACAAGCGCCAACCTCTTGGCTAACACCTTTGCCAAAATTTTCAGGTCTGCATTGAGCAGCGTGATTGGTCTAAAGTTATCTATAATGTTTCCCTTGTTTGGATCTTTCTTTAGCAGAGTTACAGCTCCTCGACTCACAAAACCGGGTATGCTCCCGTTTTGCTGCCAGTTGCAGTATACCGCTGCCAAGACGTCTCCAAATAAGTCTGGCATACAATTGTAAAACTCGTAGGGTAGACCATCCAAACCCGGTGATTTGTCCCTCGAGCATTCTGCTATCGCTTCCTGCACTTCCGCCGCCGTGATGGCACCTTCGCAGCACCCTGCCTTTCTTGTCGAGAGTCGTGGCAAGCTATGTAGTTAGGCACTGAAGTCCACCCTACGTTCTTGCCCTCCACTCGTCCCGAACAGTCGGGCAAAATGCTACTGAAAGGCCTCACACATTTTACTTGGCTCGAGCAATTCGCGCCCCTGTTCATCTACCAGTGACCGAATGGTGGCTTTGTTGCCCTGTTGCGCCTCTGCCACCCGGGCCTCTCTCGCGGCTCCAACACCTTCGTTCCTTAGAGCACGCATCCTAGCTCTGACAGCACATCCTTCGTGTTTGGCGTTGAAGTGTTGGTCGAGGGCCAACCTCGCCGCCAAAACGTCGGATGCGATGCCGCTTCTAATTGCCTCTTCTAGCTTCTTAACTAGCTCACCCTCTACTCTATTTCTATCTATGGCTAGTGCTTTGCTGTACCTAATCGCTTCTGCTTTTACTGCTCTCTTGAGGGCAAACCACCATTTGTTGTTGATGATGGCTCCCGTCAAAGCCCTCTTTACTAGTGTGCTAATCCGGTCTCTGAAAACTTGTTTGGACGGGAATGATGCGTTCAGTTTCCAGTACCCAGGACCCTGTCTATGTGCCTTATCTAAGTCTAGCGTACACGTCACCAATTTGTGATCCGTGTAGCTGACTGTGGAATTGTGGACATCCTAAGTTATCCTTGTCTACTGTCCTACACAGTATCCTATCTAGATACGATCTCGACGACCCACTGCTGTTGCTCCATGTCCACATTGGTGCATTTGGGTGGTCGAGTCGGTACCTGTCAGACAGTTGGAATCGTCTGAGCAGGTCTCTGAGGCATTTGCATCCCCTTCTGTTTCTGTCTCTACCCACGTAGTCTACATGCGTGTCCAAGGTAGCATTCCAATCCCCCTCTAAGAGTAAAGGACGAGACGTTCCCAAGAATACTTCTAGACGTCGAAAGAAATCCGCCCGACCTGTTAAGGGCGGTGCTTAGACTGATACGAGTCGAAAAGCGCACCCATTGCTGCCCTCGACATCCAGAACGACCAGTCTACCCTCCGGGTCTACGAATATTGTCTTGACTTCGAGATCCAGGCTCTTGTGAAAAAGTACCGCGGTGCCACTACCGCCCATCCTCGGCAGACAGGGAGCGAAATAAATGTTAAACTGTCCGCCAAACATGGACTTTAGGGCCCGTGGCTCGTGGAGTCTGGTCTCACTTATGGCTATGATTCCCAAATCATGTGACTTGATGTCATTTAGGAGGTATCCTTGTTTCCAAGGAGACCCAAACCACGCGCATTCACACAACCAATCTTGACCATGATTCTATTGGGGTGTGTGCTTTGAAACACAAAAAGGAAAGTACAGAGGGTTACTTACTTGTGTCGAAAGTTTTGGCTTCCTCGTTCTTTGATATGTCTTCGAGGAGGTTTCTATAAAGTTTTTGGGACAGATATTTTTGGAAACCCCCTACAGCATTTGGGAAGAGGGCTTTGAGTTTGTGGTGTTGTGTTTGTGTGATGTGTAGTATTTTGATATGTTTGGGTGGTGTAGTGCGTGGATGGTTGTTAGTTTTGAAGTCATCTTCACAAATGTTTGTGTAGCCTGTGATGTACTCCATTAGTTTGGAGTCTTTTGTGTCTATCGCTGATAGCATTGTGTGTGTTTTTGTGGTGTTGGTGCTTGTTTGGTTGTGTATGGAGCTTTCATGGTTCAGGTATCTCCCTGCTTTGGTTGCGTTTTCTTTGGTTTTTTTGGGTCTTTTCCTTTTACCCCCTGTGGCTATTTGCCATTCCGTCGAACTTTCGTCGTTGACGACGTGTCCGAATCAGAAGAGGGTAAAGGCAAAGCGTTTGGATCTATATGTGTGTTTGTAGAAGGTGTTGTTGTTTTGTGTGGTGTTTGTGCTGTTGGGTGTTAGGGGCAGAATTTGTCTTTTCGTCATTGATATTTGTTTTTTTGGTTGTTGTTCTTGGTGCTGGTGTTGGTTTGTCTTTTGATGTTGATGGTGATGTTGCTTTTTTGTTGGTTGCGATGTCGGAGGTAATTCTCTTCTTGGTGATGTGGTTGGTGAGGGGGAAACAGTTTTTGTATTGTCCGCTGTTTTTCCTGTCTTTTGGGTTGAAGGAGGTGTGGGTAGCAGGGGTTTCCTTCCAGGTTTGGGGAGTGGTTGCTGTTGCCTATTTCTGACAGCAGTTGGGCACTCGTATCTAAGGTGTGCCTCACTGTTGCATAAATAGCATCTTGGTCTCCTGCCTCCACCACTACATACAATTTTTGGTCGTTTGCCAGTTGAACAAAGGCTGGTAAATTGTTTATTACTTCTTGGGAGATTTGAAGAAATATTTCGAGTTTTTTACCCGTCCAGCTTTCCTCTGGAATGTCCGCTGTTTCTAAAATATCTGCTTCTTCTATATCGGAGCAGATGGCCGATACCAGCCACTGGGTATTCACCATGGGCGGCACATTATTTATTGTGACTTTCGTAATTCTGCGCCCAAGGTAGCTTGGTACCATTGTTACCTGGTCTGTGCGCAGAGTAAGGGTTGAAAACTTTTTGCTAGTTTTTCCGTATGGAAGTGAACTTGCACGGTAGCAAATTTACTTCCCCAATTCACATAATTTCGGAATTTCCACACGGAAGAGAGGCACTTTTCAATTTTTTCTTTAGGTAGGCTTTCCGGTCTTTTTGTTTTGGTGTTGAGTATTCTGTAAATGATGATCTTCTTTTGTGTTTCTTCTATGATGTTCCGTGGAATATGTAAATGTATTGTGTCGCCTTCTCTTGTGAGCAAGGACTTTGTGTCTTGTGTTTGTTGGTGAGTAAATTTTAGGATCCTTCTTTTCGGTCGTATGGCTTCCGCGAAATTGTTTTTTGTGGAGGTGGTGGTGATGTTTGTGGCAGAGTCGTTCGTCGTAGTAGTAAACTGTGAAATCGGGTTGTTTACTAGTTTGTGAATGGAGGTCGCGATGTCAGTGTTCGTGTTGTTTCCCCCCATTTCCCCTGCTTTATGAGATTGTGGTCGAGGCAGTGTGGGGTACTCAACGTCGTCAAGGAGGGTGTCGGTGACCTTGGTTTTGTTGTTGTTGGTCGAGGAAGCAGTTGTCGTAGCAGAAGCTGCTATGGTGGTGGTGTCGGTGTTGATGGTGGTGACGGTGCTTGGCTTTACGACCTTTGTTTTATAGTTGTTGCTGTTGTCGATGCTGTGGTGGTGGTGGTGGTGGTGGTGTTGTTGTCAGGTTCGGCGTATGCTAGCAGGGCATCCTGATTTTTTTGTTCTGCGTCACGCTTGACTTGCAACTCAGACTCGTGGTGACCAGTGGCCATTTTGGAAATAAAATGGCTAAATGGAACCACGAAGGCTATGAGAATTTTTTCTTTTAAATTTTGCCCACAAGGGGCAAAATTTTGTGTAGATATTTATCAAAGGTTTACAGTGGATGTTGTTGCACAACTTTTAAACACAAAATATTTGTCAATATACACTTTTGAACGTACAAAATTACCAACTTACGTGGAGCCCATTTGACTTGCGTCTGTCTGTCCAGAGATGATAGATAGATAGATAGAATGATAGATGTAGAAGTAGAAAAATATATGCGTGTGTGTGTGTTTGCGTGCGTGTATATAGTTATTAATTTTTATGCATATAAGCACCTGCGTACGTATGCATATTTGATTCCTGTTCTGATAATCTGTCTCGGCTTTTCTGTTGTCAGCTCCAATAACTTCAATACTCTTCTAATACATCCACAAAGGCACATGCCCACCTAAATACACGAGGGTGCACACACACACACACACACATGCACACATACACATCACATCAAACCGCACGTATACAGAATGCTAATATTTTTTTTTTATATTTTCCACACACTTTTTATAAATCACGAAACGAAACTTGCGTGAGTGATTGTGTGCGTCAATGCGTGCGTCTGTGTTTGTGTGTGTGTGTGCGTGTGCATGTGTGTGTGTATGTGTGTGTGTGTGTGTGTGTGTCTGTCTGTCTGTCTAACTATGTACATTCAGTCTTTGTACTCCGTCGGAATATATTGTGACTTTATTTTAAAATTCACTTTCATCCTATATAAAGAGCCGAAGCGTTACATGACCTTCATACTATAATTTGTGTTATTTGACTATATAGCTTTATATCCTGTAGTAAACTTATGCTTTGTGTAATATTATGTTGTGTTGGGAAAGCCTGTATTGGGGTTCGATCGAAATAATTATACATCCTTCCTACTAACTTAAATATTAGTAGTCTGCTCCCGATTTGAGAAACCACCATTAATAGTGTTTACACACGCAAGTCACAGTGTATTAATGCGTGTATCTTCTTCTTATAGAACTTCCAATTTTCTTTACGGTTTCCGGAAATGCAATATATATTGTAAATTTGATGAGATATTTTTCTCATTTAATATCACGTAATATCCTCTGCAAGATTTCTGCTTAATGTCTTTCTCAAATTTATTCAGAAAGAACGTGAACACAACCTCCTTGTTATGTTACATGACAAACTATCAGAATGTCACCCATACTCAGATATATTTTTGACCATAGTGCCGAATTCATTACTAGTAGGATGGGGAACGACTACTCAGACAACCAACAAAAACAATTCATGAATATTTACTAAAACAAATGAAACGAAAGTAAAATAACGTAGTAACATATGCAGTATAGGATGACGTAAACAAGTTATTATGCTATATTTTCCATGTTTTCCAACAATCAAATCTATTTTCATACCAAATGTAAAAGCTGATGTGTATTGTGTGCGATTCACAATGCTTGCTATTTTGTGTAACCGAAGTTTAAATAAATATCATCTCAATGTAATATCGAGAATGCTTCATTCATCCGACTCAGCCAAATGCACTGGCAGCAGATATACTGCTGCAAAACTCTATCTGTGAGTGTCTTTCATTTCTCTCCCTGTTTCTGTCTGTCTGTCTGTGTATATCTCTCTCTCTCTCTGTTGTCTAACATCTATCTATGTATCTGTCCATCTGTCTATCTATCTACGTATCTATCTATCTGTCTGTCTATCTGTCTACAATCTCGCTTCTCTCATCCCTCTCTGTTATGAATGCATGTATGTGTATATGTGTACGCGTGTGTTTGTGTATTTGTACCTGTGTGTTTGCATTTGTGTTATGCTCATTTTGTTTGTCCCTTTATTCATGTTGATATTCTTGTCCCGAATTTGAACAAAATGTTATTTTTCCTGCCATTTTTATAGCTAGCGGCGCTTAATTTGTTATTTTCACCTCTCGTGTAATTCATGCTGTTCGTTGTTACCGTTCGTACCTTCGTCGTTTGAAGCATATCTACTACACTACACCATATAACCGATGCTCTTGGCTCTATCAATATTTATGTCTATGTTATATTTCCAGGCGATTTTCAGAGGAATAAATCTTTGCATCTAAGTACGAAAATATATTGAGGTTATCTGCACACGCCATTTTCATAAACTTACCACTGTATCTCTCCAGCAGTCCACCAGTTGCACGTAGAAGTTTTTTTAAAGTTATTATTTCTCGCTTAGTAAAGGATATATATATATATGTGTGTGTGTGTGTGTGTGTGTGCTTTTGTGTGTATGTATGTGTGTGTGCATGTATGTATGTATGTTTGCATTTATATATATGCATATATATATATATATATATATATATATACATAAATTTATATAAATAAGGATAAGATCGATACTTAAACATCGATCTTATTAAGTGGCCAGCATGGGAATAAAAACAAAACTTTCAAAGGTAATAATTATTTGAAATTATAATTTAGGGTATCTAAGAGATAACACCACGCTGCAAATAGCAGTCAAAACTTGACTCTAAAGCCACATTAAATGTGCATATAGCACTAGGAGAGAAGATAAAGACACAAAACTAAGTAGCCCAAAAATTACTGGATAATTCCAGATCCCTGATTTCTAGATTTGTATACAAAGCTAGAAATCCGGGATCGGGCAATTAAAACTGGTCGTGTACATACGTTCGTATATGTAAGTATATCGTATGTCGAACATATATATATATATATATATATACATATATATACTAAGTAATTAAGGGTTTAGTAACGATTTGCCTCACCACACATCGAATTTAGAAATAGCAGTCAATGCGTTATGGCTATTCTTTCTACTTACGATATACTTATGTATATATATATATATATATTCGACATACGATATACTTACATATACGAACGTATGTACACGACCAGTTTTAATTGCCCGCCTTAAAGCACCTCGTGCGATATGGTGACAATAAACACCGTAGTGAATATAATGACGAAATAAATATATAATATTTTATAAATAAGTATCAAATCGATATTTAAATATCGATCTTATCAAGTGACCAATATACACACACACACACGTATATATATATATATATATATATAATATATATATATATATATATATATATATACATATATATATACATATATATATACATATATATATATAATTTGTTCTACTGTAACATCAGCTAATATTAACCCATCAGTGAGAGATAAACATCATTTAATGCACATAATGTAATACCTGAGTTACTCATATCGTCTTGCATTGGAAATGCAGGTCTAGGCAGGATTTTATAACACGCCTTTGAGCACTTGGTTTATTCAGTTTCCAAACCAGGACATTTAATAGACCCTGTGCTTAAAATCCGATCATTGCTTGGGCAGACACGGCGTGTGATTTTATACTGTGTATTTTATATTATATATAAGTGTGTGTATGTGTTTGTATGTGTGTGTGTGTGAGAGAGAAAGAGAGAGAGAGAGTATAAATCATATAATGCCAGGTGGCAGGGGAGATGAATGTAGTTAATTTAATATTTAATATCCTTACGATTATGGCCGTATTGCAGCCTTTATCACGTAAAAATATTTTCAGTGTATAATAAATTATTTTACATTTCTGCCCCAATCTTAATGATATCAAGTGGTTAAATAAATTTATTCACCTTTCATACCTTCAGACCTTTTGCGGTTTATATACTCTCCATGAAAGGATTTCATCGATTTGGTTTCCTGGATTTCAGTTGCATACGACTCTGCATTATACTCCTCAGTATTGGATTATTATGAGGTGTGATAGCCGAAGCCACATGTGAAGGTTTTTTGATAGCCACAAGATTCTATGAGTTCGTAAATTTTCTCTCCTCTCTCTCCTTCTCTCTTTCTCTCTCCCTTTCTCCACACGCACACGTTCACACACATACATGGTTAAACCACGAGTCGCCTGTAGTGGCTATTCACGTTTTGGTCATTTCTTCCACTCACCTATCACAATTGTTTTTCCTTCCTGTTTTGTAAATAACATTTTTGTTAACTTTTTAGGACGCTGTTATACGTTCATCAACTGATCTTTCCATAAAAATGAACAATATTATCATAATTTTAAAAGGTTATATATCAGAATTAACAAATCGTCGGAATAAATCAATAATTTCATTTTATTATTTGATTTGCAGCATTGTTGATGGGAATTCGTGTGCTGATTTATCTTGCTGCGTGTTGGGAGGGTCATTACGCTAATAATAAGAAGCAAATGCGCAGGACCCTAAAATACTTTTTATAATGTTGAGACACACGTCGAGGCACACGCAAGGACACGCATAAATACAAACACAAGTTCACACAAGGGCACATGCATCCACGCACACACACAGGCAAACATAAACACATACACAGACAGTGCACATGCACATACGCGCAAACAGGCATGCGTGCGCAGGAACACATACACGCGACCAAATAGGCACAAACGTAGACATACTGCCCGACGCTTATTCAGAAAACGGGGTTCACCGCACGGACATTCATAAGCGTACACACACACACTAGAACGCACGCTTAATTACCCACACAAATTCACACACTGAAGTAAGCACACATATTCACACACACATACGAACATATACGCTGACTCACAGAATGGAGTTAACTACGCAAACACGGACACTAGGCCACACACTTGAGCACGCATGCATATATGCATACCGCACACACACACATACATACCCGCACACGCAGGAGTGCACACAAACACGTACATACACACGCGCACATGCAGTTGTACACACACACGTCTATTCTGTCCATTCCCTCATCCGTCACGTAAGAAACTTCATCCATAAATCTTAACGAGATGACAAGTAAAATCTAACAGATCTGAGACGGAACTGACTCTGAACAAAAAGACCGAAATATTAAAGAGATCAGACACACAATCATTCATACAGGCGGGAATGTGAGCGTACACACACAAAAACACGCACACGTGCATATTCTAAATTTATATTAATTTTGCAAATTTTCTTTGAATCCGCGCCGTGACTGAAGTTATTTATTGGCTCTCGATGACAAAAGGCTAACATTAGCTGCGTGGTAAGAATATCCACTACGATTTCATCGTGATAGATATCTAGTTTGGAAGTATTTATAGGTAAGCTGGCTCAGCAGAAAGCATATCTGCGAGAAATTGATTATGCTTAAAAATCGTATGGAATATGGGAGATATCTAGCGCATTGAATTTATCGAAAAGTGAAAAAATCGTTTGAAGTTATTAATTTTGAATATAACTGATGCTGTCTTTGATACAGGTATATGTAATATTCTTGTCGTTTCAGTCAGGTATGAAATCGAACCGTTTATTTTCGTGTGTGGTTTAACGAATGAGACCGTGTCCATATTCGCTTGGATATACTCGTGAATAAAATTTATGATAAAATAATTAAAAAAGGCATGCATCATCATTAATGAAATACAGTTCAAATATTTACCACTTTGCACTTGATTAACGAATATCTACAAATGCACCTACGAATTTCTAATAAAATTTTTTAAGTGTTTCGAAATATAAACTATAGAAGATTTGAATTTCGTTGTTACTTTTTTTTTGTTTGACTACCTACGTAACAAAAATATTTGCTTTATATTTTGGAAACAATGTGATGCTACGAAGAAATCGTTATGTGCATGCCTTACTTTCTGTTTAGTAGAGAGCTAACATCCAAGTGGGTGTGTTTCGACATCCATGAGAGAAAATACAAAGATTGTTGCTCACTTTCTGTTAGGTGGTGCTTTTTAATATATTTTGATTTTACAATTTGTACAGAAATTAATTATTACTTAATTATAATGTTATCATTAAAATAAATGCTTGCAATGAAAATTATCTTTTACGTGTTAATTAAAGCATTGACCTTTGTGAATATTTGCATACCTGCAGTTAACGGAATTATTCAACTCGTGAGTAATTAATAACTCATCATTCTAATTCCCAAATCATAAAAACAAAACAAACGGATACAATTACATTTAATTTTGTGGGTTTCGAGCTATGAAAATAACAAAAACAAAGCTCTTAATAATTAATTGATTGGTTAAAATCAAGGAAAGAAATATTGGGAATGATGTCATGAATATATAATTATAAGCTTCGGATTATATAAACATACACAGTACATGTCTTCATTAAAAGTCTTGTAGTGAAGTGGTAGTTAGAATTTGTCTCGTTCAGTAGTGCGCCTGGTGGATCGTACTTTACTACAAAATACTGAACATGTCATGTGCCACATTAGAAACTGTACGTTATATACTACTAGAAATGCTATAGATGTTTTCTACATTATTAAATTGGGTACACACACACACACACACACACACAAACACACACTCACAAACACACACATAATGTTCAAATTAATGTTAAAATTCAGTGTTTTCTCCAAAACTCCACGTTAGACGTATGAGCAACAGAGATATTAAAAATATATCCAACTATAGAAATTTTACTCTGTTGATTACAGAACTGGAATGAAAGTTCCGTACACATACAGAGAGGATTATGAAAGTAGTCCGTACGTTTATTTGACCATTTTACTTTTCTCTGATTCAGACTGTGTATCATTCGTTCATTATATTTTCTTCATATATGTCCTGGAATATGAAATCCAAGAAATAGTTTTCAGTAACGTTGGAGAAAGAGGTTTAAAATCTATAATTAGTTAACATTATATACCAGGGCCTAATACATCTTATTACTTGTTTATGATTGACTGCTGGGATACGCAGCATAAGCTGCAGCGCTATTGATAAAAACTATTTTCCATTGGGAAGCAGTTGCTCTCACGTCATTGAATTTTGCAATTTAACAAGTAAATTACTTTGTCTTAGAATTTAATATATTCTCTTACGGATAATTAATTCAATATTTTGCCTTAAGCACATTGCAGAATTATTGTCTTATATGTGAGTAACTCATTCTATAGTGTAATATGATTTATGGAGATATTAAACAGCCTGAAACAAACCAACATACGATAAATGGTAGTCTGACCTCATCATAATGGGATTTCCTAAACGCATTTACTTAAAGATTGTTACCCAATAAGCTTTGATATACAAAAAAAAGGATCTTAACACTGACGGCAAAATTGAAGCTTCTAGTAGACGTTTCTATTTGTGCTTTAGCAGTGAGCAACGTACGAATGCTCTAATTCTGGTACATTTGTGTATGTATCAGCAATGTCGTTTTCTCATATTTTGCCTGGTACGATAGCAGTTTTGTTTCAACAACGTAGAATAATTTAGAATTGAAATTCTGGAATTCATATTAAAGAATTTAACGCTACAGTGATTAATGGCTATAAAAGATGCATGACTTACTTAATGTGGAGACAATAGTCTGATTTCGAATGCTTATAACCTATCGGCCTTTGCTTAAACTAGTAGACGTTTGTTAATTTCTTCTTTAAGCACACGTAGAATACATACACACATTAATACATATGTATACCTGGTTTTATTCTTTGAAACTTTCTCTCTTTTCTGACTGATATATCAGTGTTGCATCATCTTTAAGTCTTTTCAGATAGTCTTATTGACCACCATTAGTAATTTAGTAATTATTTTATATTCATATATTTATTGAAAAAAATATTTGTTTCGGCAAGCATAATTAAGATTTTAGGAATATTTGACATTCATGTATTTTAGCTAAAACTAATGACTGTAAATGTAGAAAGCACAAGAAATGATATATTGAATATAAGTTTAGTGGTTAGATACTAATTTGTCCTCCTTGCACACATAGCATTAAATCAAGGGAAATATATCTACATGCTTACATGCATAAATACACCTAAGTACATACACACGTATAACTATGTAGTCTGATCTATGCATATGCATTTATATATAGTGATTGATTTCGTGTTTGGTTACGTGGTAGGCTGCTTATATAATCATTGATTTCTCCTGATGAACATTCAGATTCGCTGCATTTGAGAGTTCACTAGATTGGATCTAACAGCTTAAATAACAGACTAATTCTACCATAAACCACGATGAAAAAAAAACTCTGTTCTGTTGTATGTATCTTCCTCTAATGCTATACGCAGATCCAATATAAATTTTTAAAACGTGTTTATTTTTGTGTTCGAATGCATTTACGTGCGTGTGTATATCATAGATCAAAGGCAGTTTGCGGACCCATTTCAATCATGTACCACAAAATTGATCTAACCATCCAAAATATTTTCCATCTATATATTTACACAAAATATATGAGATTTATTTATATAAACGAGCAAATATACATGTACACGTATGAACGCGCAGATACTTGCATTTCATCACATGCAGGTACATACATGCACGCAAGAATATCTAGTTTAACTTACGCATACATATTTTATACATACACAGCGTATGGGCATATGCACAAATTTCCATATATACGTGCATATATAAGACATATATATAATCATACTTATGTGCGCATGTTTTAAACACGCAAACACTATATATTTTTTCCTCCTTTTTTTATTCATATTTTCGTATATGTATAAATACATACAAACATAGGTATAAGTATTTATATGCAATTGCCTCCAGGCTCTTAAATTTTATTGAATTTTCAGTTCGTTTTATGTATACGAAGGATAATTTTCATTTAAAACCTTATGTGTGCACACACACTTAAAGCATGGAGAAAAATGGCGACAACAGATAAAAAGTTAAATTATCTAGAAGCTATACTAGTAATACAGTTAACATTGCCAGGGTTTAACACTGGGAATGAGTGATATTATGAGAAAGCATAAGATTCATGGGTATATTTTCAAATTAATTTAAGGGACAATGAAGGAATTGAATAGAGAAATAGAGCAGATTGCTGCTGCAAGTTAGAGTGCTAATAAGAAACGAAAGATCAAAAGTCAAATTCAGTTAGAAGCAGAAACATTAGCAAGTAAAGTATAGTCCATGGAACAAAAACAAGCAAGTGAAATGTTGAGAAATGTGCCTGTAGTATACGTATAGAAATGTGCGCTTATGATCACATTTTAGCTATTCACACTCACACAAAAGTTTAATGCATGCGTTTCTCCTTGTTTGAATGTGTATGTGTACGTATATTCGGTCTCTCCTTGCTAATTCATGCACATCTATTTAGTTACCGTGTATGGATAATGCACATACATAAATACATGCGTATATCGTACGCGTTCGTGTGAGTATGTGCGTGTTTGGTATAGCCAAAGTAAGACACAGTGCGATACTTAATAGAAATGAGCGAAAAATATACATAAAATCTGTGAAACAAAGAGATGCGAAATAGTAAATTATATGGTTTCGTATATATGCATGTTTTTGAATTGTGGAATAGTCAAACAGAGAGTTGCATAAAAAAATATGCGCAGAATGAGTTGCTATTATTCTTTATGAAATGCTCATTGCTAAGTGACCAGAACTACAATGAGAGGAAGAGCAAATGTGAACACCCCGTATTACAATGATTGCTAAAATTCATATTGGTATCACATCGCGAAAAAAAGTTACTAAGAATCCAATAAATAAGGAAGGTGGATTAAATCAAAATAAAATTACCAGAGATTCAATCAAATTTCACAGTACATATATGTGTCAGTGTGTTCGGGCGCGTACGCATGTGTGTATGTGTGTTTATATGTGCATGTCTGTGTTTGTGTTTCAAAGCTTAAAACAGTGAAATATACATATATTAATTTTATGAAAGAAAATTAACTAATTTTTTTATCTCTCCGTTTACTATTAATCTTCATAGGGCAGCATAGGTTTTTCGTTGCTGAACATATAATAAATAAGACAACATTGCAAATATCCCAGCTCAACGCGACGTTTTTAATAAATAACCACATAAAACAAATTGACCGTGAATTAACTACTAAGATTTTCCACATTACTAAAATGAATTTTCAACTTGTCTCTTCTTAATGGGTCTACTATCTTTAACTTGCAAAATAACAGCAATAAATTCATTCAATGTATTACAAATAACAGCAATGCATTACTGATGTCTATTTGTCTGAGTTTTCTTTGTTTTTATTAATAAATACCTCATTGTTATAATTTTATTATATCCTTCTTTTACTAGTTACATGAGTGAGCAATAATATACTACGATCAATAATACTTCAACATCCTTTGTCTAGTCATTATTTTGTGAATTGTATGATATTTTCGGTTAATCTTTTTCAGAAGGAAAATAAAAAATGAAGCAGAAATGTTAAATAACTTCAAGAAAATATAATGTAATCTATTAAAGATTAATTACTTGCTTAGGGAAAAATGATAATTTCTTTCTAAACAAGAGGCTTCGAAGGACAATAATATCACCAGTACGCTACAGCCAAGTCAAGTATGCTTGATCAACTCACAAAAATGTGCACAAAGAAAAAAAAAGTATTTCGAAGAAATTTTTACCGAAACTGCGTCAGTTTAAAAGAAAAGGAGTTAAGATAAATATCTAAAGTCAATCGAAGCATCTGTTTGATTAAATATATTATGGTATGATGTAATGAATGTAATTTGCAAAACATTCTTAATTATTTTAAAATTTTTCGACTGCTTGGAAAATGAA
This sequence comes from Octopus sinensis, assembly GCF_006345805.1. Classification (NCBI taxonomy): domain Eukaryota; kingdom Metazoa; phylum Mollusca; class Cephalopoda; order Octopoda; family Octopodidae; genus Octopus; species Octopus sinensis. The sequence goes on along the minus strand of NC_042997.1, from coordinate 3,126,939 downwards.
AATTAAGATTATCGGTGATTATTAACGTTCCCCTAATGAAAGAGTCGATATATTTGTTCTATTTAGAATTAACCTTTCAAACTTAATTCTTATATCTAGAGAATAAAGTCATGTTCTTTGTTCGCAGGCAAGGGATACGTGAATCGTAATTGTTTCGTCCTAGAAATAATCAGAAGAGTATACCCTGCTCAAAATTGTTTGATTAGCTAGGAAATATAATTACAGTTAGAAATAATATATATATATATATATGAGAAAAGGTATACAAAAGTTCTCAAATGTGCGTACGGTATGACTTTACATCAACGAGGAAAGAGATGAGAACTGAATGCTTTGTGCAAATAATTCTAAAGCGAAATTGCTGGTTTATAGAAATAAGCAGAAATCCTTATGTTATTTGTTAGCGGCTATTCTGATTTTGGTAGCAGTCAGGTTATGGCTATGAACCCGATTTTGTATTCGATGTTGAGGAGAAGAGTGGTTGAGATATTGACGACTAGATTTAATAACAGATAATTAGCATCATACACAGACACAAATCCTCAACATCATCATCAGCAAAGACAAGTCAAACATCACGAACACAACTGTCAAAATTTCACCATAATCAAAACCGGCAGCAATTACATGAGTAGAAACGAGAGTTTCAAATTTTCCATTATAGCCACTTATTAGAGAAAAATGAGAGTCCAAAATGAACATTCATATGCTATCTATTGCCCTTTCCAGAAGTGGAGCTTGTAAAACACAAGAGGATGGAAATCCTTATATGTTCGTATGCAAGTACCTTTAAATGGCAAAGTACCTCAAGCACAATCAAACAACAGAATACAGGATATAAACGAACCATACAAACGGCAAAAGGACAGATACAAGCACATACGCTTTGCATGCCGGTACATTTTACTTCAATCAACGCTTGCTAATATGGATATGAGAATAGCAAATAAAAAAAATTGATGCCTGGCGTTGCTAGTCTTCCCAGTAAAACACAGCCCTTTGAATTCTCGATGTATATCTATATCCGGAAATGTCCACCTAATAGCAAATACTGGACATGTTGCTTACGTAGAATTATTTCGTGGCAGTTTCGCAACAGCTGCTTCACTCACGTTTTCGATAAAGTATATCCCTCCATTCCCAGCAGTTACACAGTCCGTTTAGATTATTATCAATCAGAATAGTTTCCGCAACACGCTCGTTCAGGAATAAAAAGGTTTGTGTAAGCTTGTTCGGCTGACATGTGAATGTTGCCTGGCTTTATAGATGTTGAGTTGGTCAGCTTGGTTTGCAAGAAACATGAAGCGATGAACCGAGCAAAGTTCAACCCAAAACAGTGAGAGAGCTTGTCAATCAATATATGGTAAGGCAGTTCATAGTGCTGAACTTCATTGCTTGAAACGAAAATATTGGATATATATATATATATGGTGTTTAGATGGGTTGTTCGAGGATACATGTGAGTGTGTAAGAATTTAATACTAAAAGGGGCTGAGAAAAAACTTCCAACAATAGTAATAGCAAATACGTTCATTTGTTTTATTATATACCGCGATCAGAACAACGTATGAATTGGAGCTTTTGTTTGCTTTTCCTTCTCACGGAAAGAAAGCGTTGCATTTTTATGTAATCAATAATGCTGACCACACCAGCTGAGAACGAGCAGTGAGTGGGATTCTTTAAATGATGTACCTCATGGTGTTAAGATAAGTTCTAACATCGCTTTTTTTCTTTTTTTTTTTTTCAAAAATTCGAAAAGAAATTGGAGAACGTGTGTGTGTGATGCTGAGTTTGTTGTTGTTCTTGTTGCTTACCTTCTTCTTCTTCTTCTTCTTCTTCTTCTTCTCTTCTTTCTTCTTCTTCTTTTTCTTCTTCTTCTTCTTCTTCTTCTTCTTCTTCTTCTCATCTTCCTCTTCCTATTATTATTATTATTATTATTATTATTATTATTATTATTATTATTATTATTATATTACTATATTATTATTATTATTATTACTATTATTATTATTATTATTATTACTATTATTATTATTATATTATTACTATTATTATTATTATTATTATTATTATATATTATTATTATTATTACTATTATTATTATTATTATTATTACTATTATTATTATTATTATTATTATTATTATTTTATTATTATTAGTACTATTATTATTATTATTATTACTACTAATATTATTATTAGTAGTAGTTGTTGTTGTAGCAGCGACAGCAGTACAGCAGCAACATCATCTGTAGTAGTAGTAGTAGTAATAGTAGTAGTAGTAGTAGTAGTAGTAGTAGTAGTAGTAGTAGTAGTAGTAGTAGTAGTAGTAGTAGTAGTAGTAGTAGTAGGGCCAGTGTCCGTGTTTTGGTGGCCAGTAGCAAATATATTAAGTGTACCGAATGACATATCTTCCAGAGTTTACTTTCCTCTGCTTTGCGTTATTTAGTTCATAGTGAAATAAACGTTTGAGTTGGGTCAAAACAGCATTTAGTATAATTTTCGTGACAAAAATATTTTGACTGACAGATATCGGACTGCTCTCTTTCTCTTCTTAAAGATCGATGAAACAAATTTTATTTTACCATTAGCTGTATAACATGTTACATGATTGCACTGATATATATATATGTACCACGTGACATTGCGAACTGCAGAGAGTACATCGCATTTTATTAGGATTTGTCTTTAGTTCTGTCATGTATTTTAGCAATGATGCACATAATATCAATGCAGCTGTTAAGAACAACTGTGCTTTTAATGTTTATCGTAGTTTCCATTGACCATGATACGCGTGCCGCACTTATGGCATCTATTTTCCTCCTGTCCCCCTTCATACATGTATGGTATGTATGCATACATGTATAGTTGCACACGACCAGGGGGCAAGGCAAGATGAAACTCGAAAAAATATCCCCAAAAAATCTCTTTCCGCTTGAACACATAAATTCTTTCGTTCTCTCCCCTTCTAGCCTTCTCTCCCACCGCGCTGTTGTAGCCGTCTCCACCGAACACACACACACACACACACACACACACACACACACACACACACATATGTATATATATATATATATATATATATATATATATATATATAATATATATATATATATATATATATATATATAGTTTTCAAAGTGACACACAGTTTCCTGGTGTAATAAAATAGAAATAATATTATTTCTAAATCTCTCAGAGAAATCTAATCAGTACCAGTTCTCTAAAGTAAAGGCTATTTGCCAACATATCGTGGCTGTCCTGGAATGGACGATGGTACTGTTGTTTAGTCATAGGAAACATCGTTTCCATCTGACTATGCGACACAGATATTGTGCCGTATAGACAGCTAAAATTTAAAAAATTCTGTGATCAATGAAAAGCGGAACGGCTTTTGGGAGGTGACTGCAGATTTATCTGTGTGCTAAGGACTCTTTCCCGTCACAGTTACGAAAAAAGCAGACATATTAATGTGGTGTGAAAGAAAGAAATTTGTGAATGTTGTCGAGTCAATGGTTCCTCGTGAAGATATGGACGCCGCTCGGGTTCGAAAGATTGACGTTTATGTAAACCTCCTATATGGGTACCCGACGTCACCAACTGTAATGCGCAAACAACGAGAGAAAAATATATGGAAAACAGGACAAGTAACATAAATAACGACCCCTCATCAGTTGTCGGCTACCTATCTACTCTTCATTTCGAGCATTCAACGACAATATGAGTCTTCGAAAAACTTGCTTCCATAACATCTAAAATAAAATTAGGGACTCTACTGAAGGGTCAAATTTGGGAATAAGAACAGGGGAGTAGAGACATATTTACCCTCGTTCTGGTCTAACGAACTTCCATATTTGTTTTCGTTCGGTTTCCTTGTATGTCTCCACTTTCCTGTTTTTATTCCCAAATTTGACTCTCCATAAATACAAAGTTTTATTTTGGAAGTTATTTGAGCGACCGTCTTGGAAGACTCTTATTGTCGCAGAATGCTTTAACTGAGGAGTAGGTAGACAGCCGAAAACTGAAGAAGGGTCGTTCTTTCTATTACTTGTCCTATTTTCCATTATGTTTTCTCTTTGTTTGCATATTCAACTCGTTTGCTTTCGTCGTACTTCATGTTGTTTACAGTTGGTGACGTCCTGTACCCATATATGCATATATATGCATCTACTATTTATAAGATACATATATATATATATGTGTGTGTGTGTGTGTGTGTACGCGTGTGCCTTCATGGGGTACCACCTTCTGATTTATAATCGAAGAGACCGCCATCTATATTATTTTTCCGTGGTCACATATGTCAAAACATTTGGTCAAGTCCACAAGCGAGGAAGAATGATTCTTACCCATACAGCCATGCCATATGAAAAGTACGACCGTTTTGGGGACGCAAACACGCACGCAAAATATGATTATTTGTATATATATATATATATATATATAATATATATATTATATATATATATATATATATATATATATATATATATGTATGTTATATATATATATATATATATATATATATATATATATATGTATGTATATATATCTATATATATATATATATATATAATATATATATATTATATATATATATATATATACGTGTGTGTGTGTGTGTGTGTGTGTGGTGTGTGTGTGTGTAAACCTATATACCTAGGCACACTCGTGCACACTTAACATGGGATATTCAAAAGTGTTCGTACAAATATGTCAACAATATTTACAGCCAAATCTGTAGAGCATTTTAATATATGTGGATATAATTCCATTATATCGGCGAGTCATATCTTCTAATAACTCTCAAAAACTTTCAAACACCAACCCTCTAAATACATTTATAAAATGTCCTGTACCACCGTTCAACACCTGGACTTCTGTAGATTAGTACCTATTGCCAGACTCCTGAAACAAATGAATCAGTTCTGCTTAAACATGAACTAGCTACAAATATTGCATTATTAGTCCAATGTATATCCTCTTCTATCTTAGATTTTGATAATGGCACTTCACTAATGTGACGTTTATACATATATGTATATACATAAATGTATACATTTATATACATACAAACACAAACACATATATTTATATGCATGTATGTGTAAATATGTATGTGTATAAGCGTATTTATACATGTATATATATATATGTGTGGTGGTTGCCTATGCATATATAATATATATATATATATATATATATATATATATATATATATATATTATATTCAGAGACAGAGAGAAGTAGAGAGTGAGGAAGAAGATAGGGAGACGCCTACAGGTACTTCCCATTAGCCTTTTAAATCATTATACATATATTTTAAATCATATTTAGTTTCAATTTCATTTTTATATACTTTTAATATTGCCTTTGATATTATATTGTGAATATCGTTCCGTGTACACCCATAGACACGTACACTCACACACATACGTATATATATATATTTATCAGCGCGTGTGTGAGTACGAGTAAACATACACATATACTCTAACACATAAATATATACGTGTCTACATTTATGTGTGTCTGTATGTATATAGCTGTAATCACATTCATAATAATTTCATTATATAGAAAATGCTTTGATGTGTTTTCCTGTTGATGTAGCTGATATAGTTGTTTTATTTCCTTCGTTCTTGCTTTGTTTGCTGTTATTATATTTCTGCTGCGAAGAAATTGTATGACTACAGTCCCTAAAATATTATACACGTTAATACATTTTCACCACTCTTACAATGGTTTGCAATAAAACACTGTTTTTTTTACTGTTGTTATTTGCTCAATACATATGAACACACACACACACACAAACAAACACACACACACAAACACACACACACACACACACGAACAGAGACACACACGAAAACACAGACACACAGTCTCACTCTCTTTCTCGCTCACACATACACATAATCACACAACGATATACATTATCATATTCATATACATATACATATATTATATATATATATATATATATACATATACATATATACATATATACATATATATATATATCTATATATATATATATATATTATGTATATGTATATAGATATAGATAGATAGATATATATATATATATATATATATATATATATATTACCTATACACATATATGTACGAATATATATATTCTTTGTATATATATGTATATACATATATGTGTATGTGTGCAAATATATATATATATATATATTATATATCTATATATATATATATATATATACATATGTGTGCGTGTGTGTGTGTAAGGCGGCCTATGTAGGCACTTTTATGAATGTGTTTTTGTGTGCGTCTGTGTGTGTCTGAGTATCTGTGTGCATGTCTGCTCACATCTATGTATAAAAACGTGTGAATTGTGTTTGTCATTACATTTGACATTGATGTTCGTATACGTGTGTTGTAGTTAGTGTGTAGCAAATGTTGAGTAAATTGTAGGCTGATGTTCTGCAGCTATTCATACAATTTATTATTTATGAAAATAGCAATAAAACTTCCAACACTGGTATTGTCGCTCATATTGCAGTTGCTGCAAGAGTCTTGAAACTACATTGGAAATACGACTGCTACTGTCAAATCTATGTTGATTTTCTCTCCTCACATGTATACGGCAACTATTTAGGCCTTCTTTTAGGATTTATATGTTTTGAAAACCTACCTACTTTATCTCAGTTGTATGCATTACGTCACCCGTAAAACTGTATGTAAAATCGATATTATCAACATGAAGGTTTGAACAACATCCGCATGATTATTATCATCGACATAATTATCATCACTGCTTTCCTCCTCCACTTCCTCCTTCTCCTCCATCTGATCATCGTCGTCGCCATCATTCTCATCATCGTCCTCGTCGCTGTCGCCGTAGTCGTCGTCGTCGTCGTCGACGACCACATATTCGTAGCAACACTGACGCTGTCGTCTTCATTGTCGCGGTTGCTGCTGTTACCGACGTCAACACGATACGACCATTATCAATATCTTCGCCGAACGCGTCCCGCAATCGAATTCAGAACCACAACCACAACCGACACATTTTATATACCACTGTGTGTCTATGTGTGTGTGCGAGCCCGCACGCGTGTGCATATTTGTGTATGTACGAATGCATACTTGCATACATACATACATATATGCATACATACATATATACATATATACTATATATATATATATATATATATATATATATATATATACATATATATAGTATAATATATATATATATTATTATATTATATATATGTATATATAATATATATACTATATATATGTATATATATATATACCACACATGTATACACACGCATATTTCATGTATATCATATATAAGTCCTTCTCATCGTCTTTACTATCAGCATCATCATCATCGTTATGAAAAAATGCGCGTAACCATCGCTGCCATGTCAATACCGACGCCGTCGTAGTTGTCGTGGATATTGAAATTATCTAGAACATCAATAGAAATGTCCACAAAGCAGCAGCTGCTACAGACATATGTCTATATCATTATTATATCATTATTATTAATTATTTAGTATGAAATGATTTCCATCTTATTTCATTGAATATATTTATGATCAGCTATATGGATACTGGATATATATATATATTTCTTACGACTGCTCTTAATACGCATGCCCAGCTATCTTATTTGTTTAATAATTTTATTGTGAAATCTTTTTGTTAGTTCTCTTTCAGTTTAAAATGGAACAACCTCTCAAAAGAAAAGAGACACATAGACATACATTGAAATTCAAGCGTCAGTTAGGAAATATCTCCATGCGTTTATGTAACAAATGCATGGTCCGGACAGTCACACACACACATTCACACACACAGACGCTCACTCACCTACCAGCTCACTCTCTTTCACATACTTACCGTCAGAGTTACACGCACACACATATATATATCTATATCGATCTATCTATCTATCTATCTGTCTATCTATCTATCTATCTATCTATCTATCTATCTATCTATCTATCTATCTATCTATCTATCTATCTATATATATAATATATATATATATTATATAATATATATATATATAATATATACTTCATTTTTCTAGTTTCAGCTCAGAGCTGCGGCCATGCTGATGCACCGGCGTTGATAAATATATATATATATATATATATATATATATATATGTGTGTGTGTGTGTGTGTATGTGTGTGTGTGTGTATATGTGTGTGTGTGTGTGTGTGTGTATGTGTGAGTGTGTGTGTGTGTGTGTATGTGCCTATGTATATGTATATATATATATGTTTCTATGCGTATATCTATGTGTGTGTATGTATGTATGAGCGAGTGTGCGCTTGTTTGCATATGTATAATTATTTATGGGCTAATATGAGTTTTGATTCTATTTCACTCCATTCATTCTATTCGTATACGTTTATATACATATCTATTTATATAAGTGATCGTGCATGTGTATGCGCCTGTATTTGTGTTTGTTGTGTCTATATCAATGCATGTAAGAAATTCATCAATAAAAATAGATCTGACATATATATATTTTCTATTTCTTGGTTAACGTAATCTTTCATAAATACTATCAAAATATGATATGTATTGTTCTTTTGTTTTTCAATGACATTCGATTGCGTGCCTAAATATATTGTTTTTCCAGGAAGCTCCCTCATTTTCTGGATAGATTAACCACACACTTATATATGTTCGCAATACAGCTGATGGTCTAGATAAGACGGCAACTGACATACTGTTGAAAGATTTGGTGGTTCGGTTTCTGTTATCCACGTTTCGCTGACAAATTAAGAACAGCGCTCGATTCTTAAAAGCCTTAAATATTTCGTGTCACCCTAACGTGACATTGGCTTTCGCCAGCGCGGCATGTTGAGGAGATCTGATATGGATTCCATACACTCTTGATCTCTTTGGACCATTTCCTTCATCTCTTGGCTTGACGAATTGTGTTTCTGCTGTCTCTAGGCATGCAGAATATTAAACTTGTTTCCTGTTAGAGAACCGCTGATATCAAAGAACAGACTTTTAATTCGCAGGTGCATCTACGGCCTAGGTGTATTAGTATGAGGACCACTTCATCACTTGGTAGGTTTTCTGTGGATTAATTCCACATCTTCCTTTAGATACATCATCTCTATAGCCCCATATATTTCCCCCAGCAGCATGTACTTTTGTGCTCCAGATCGGTGTAAAGAAGTTTTTGATAGCTGTTCTGCCACTTGTTCTTTTTCTTTTCGTTTTTTTTTTTGGTTGTGGGGATGCTATTCAGCCAATTGTTTTATAAGTTAAGCTCTTCAGATTCGTTTCTTGTCAGATGGATTCTCCAATGCTTTAGTCTACGTATCATTCATACTGTATAAGGCCTCTAGCATCTTTTAATATTTGTGGTTTAACTGTAATTATTTTCTTGTGTCGCACCTGATAAATTTGAATTTGTTAATAATGTTGTCTTCATTAATATTACTGTTGTTATAGGGCGGTGATCTGGCAGAATCTTAAGCACACCGGGTGAAATGCTAAGAGGTATTTCGTATTCTTTACGTTCTGAGTTCAAATTTCACAGGGGTAGACTTCACCTTTCATCTTTTCGAGGTAGATAAATTAAGTACCAGTTGCGTACTGGGGTCGATCTAATCGACTGGGCCCCTCCCTCAAAATTTCAGGCCTGGCACATAGAGTATTACTGTTGTTATGAATAGTGAAGAAGTAGGGCAAATTAGTAAAATCGTTAGAATCCAGAACAAACTGCTTAGCAACATTTCGACCGTCTTTACGTTGTGAATTGAAATTCGGTTCAGGTCGATTTTGCCTTTCGTATTTTCGAGGTTATGTAAATAAGTACCAATCAATTACTTGAGTGAATGTATTCGAATTATCTTACCCCTCAAAATGAGCTGGTAGTGTACCAACATTAACATTAAGAATATTTACCGTGGTGAATGTGGCTGAGGTAAAATGTTTAGGTGTAGTAAAATATAATGTTGTCTTTCGTTTTTTTGTAAGCAATATTGTTTTCGTTTTTATGCTAATCATTATTGCTGTTGTAATTGCTATTTCGGCCGGCATAGACGCTTGGCAGATGTACTAGTGACAGTATTAATTAACATGTTTTTGTTTTCATTTCTGTTGTTTTCATTTCCTTTTCTGTTGTTGATACTGATGCTTCATACATTCTCTATTAACATATAGCTATGAGACATTTATGTTTGTATAGATAAGTGTACGCAGGAACATTTAAATAATGTCTCCGATACCATTCGCCCCAAAAAGGTGGACACGTCATAAAGAAAACTAACTTAATGGTATATCGGTTGGTTTAATAATAAAATCATGCCACGTAATATGAAATTACTTTCTTCAGAAAATAATTCAAAAGCTGATTGAGATGTCTAAAACTGTTCATTCTCTTTCAAACACGACTACTACTACTACTACTACAACTGCTGCTGTTGTTGCTGCTAATGCTGTTGCTGCTACTAATACTACATAAAACATACATACGTGTATCTATCTCAATGTATGTATATATATATACACATATAGATATATATGTATATATGTATATGTAAATATATACATATACTTACATACATACATATATATATATATATATATATATAAATACATTTCCATTCGCATACGAAGAAATATCTATATATTAACTTATATTTGGGTCTAAATGTATGCATAGAAGTAAATATGAATGTATACAAGCAAATAGACATGGCAGAACTCTGGTAAATAAAATTGCATTAGTCTATATTTTTTTCACTCCCTGCATCCTTTAAAAAAATCCTGGCTTGCAGATATTTCATATTATTCTTTTACTCTTCTTTAGACAAAACCGTGCAATTACTGCTTTGTTGGCAATTAACATTTCGTTTACTTTAAAGTAGTCAATTATGACTGAAAAATACTAGGAAGGCATTAGACTCATGCTCACGCACAGTTTCCCACCGCCCTACTTAATCCTTCGCTCAATTCCTATCAATGTCTGTCACTTCGCTACCTTTATTCTATAATTTATATCTTTACCTTTCTATCTCGCTTTCTATCCCTTTTCTGTCTATCTCCATCTCTCTTTCTCTCTCCTTCTCTCTCGCTCTCTCTTTTTCTCTCTCTCTGTTCCCATACACTCACACGTCCCCTGCGCACCCTCACGCCCACAAATACATATATATGCATACATGCATTGACACACATATACAGACACAGACAGAGATTCACACACACACACTTATATAGTATCCGTGCTCATGCTTATTACTTGGCATGTGTGTACGTCTTTGTAATTCTGAATTAATCTTTCTGAAGTACTTGCTGGCAACAAGGATTAAAAGCTGCATTGAAGCACTTAGCTCTGCTTTTCTATTAGTTCTATTGTAATTTTTTTGTCTTTCGAACCTGTGGCATCATTTGTTTTATTATATTAACATATTTTCTTTATCGGTCAGTAATAATAATTGAAAATCGTAATCATAGTATATTGATTAGTGCGCGTGCGTTGAAAAACGTCTAAAACACAATGGTATTGCACTTGATGTTTTACAATTTATTCTTCAGTGACACTAAACCTTTCTGATCTCAAGCTATTATCCGTGCGTTGTCTTTAATGATTTGCACATGTCAACATTAACTAGCGTCCGTGTCACTAAGCTCATCTTTTTTATTTATTTATTATACGACCGTTGCTTTAAATGATTCATACCAGTAATGCATTGGAAATATATTTTAAATATCACCAAATAACAAACTAAAAATGTCATTTAAGTGGTATATTTGAAGTTAATTTCTCCATCAAGCTCCCAGAATATACCTGTGGATAATTTGTTTCGTCTAAGTACATATATCATCTCATATGCGTGATTATCGGAAAATCATACAATGATTCAAAACCATTGAAAATGTTGCAAGACGCAACGAAAATTTTAGGAAAATAAAAATAAGAAAAAAGTGGAAATTTTAACGGTGAGTGTGTTCCATTATAAGGCACAAAATGAAAATGACTCTCCCAAGACACAACAGCGTACAATGTTTGTTATTTGTAACATTCCTTTTGATGATGAACTTAATTCTATGGAAAGAAAAATTGTTTTCTTACTGATGCATAGTTCAACAAGTTTAGACAACTCAATTGAGTCTGTTCTACATATGTCTCTAATAGGTAACCTCTTTCATTGAAAGCCTCTTATATAGTATAGTGTTTCGTTGCAGGAAATTTTGCTTGCTCAAAGATGGAAGAAATGAAACACTAGACTCAATGAAACATTGACAACATAATGAGATGAATCATTATGGACTGTAATAACAGACATCTCCAGTTAAAGGGAACAAATATCAGGTTTCCATGATAGTCGCCACTTCATTTTTGTATTGCCTTTATCAATGGCCACTATTACTGGTATTGTTTCATTAACCTGTAATATTCCAACCGAATGTAACGATCACCTGCACCGAATGATAAGATGTGATAGTCAACTACACGAATTATACAACTATTCAGTGATTCATAATTCAGAGACATTATTGCATTCGTAGGGAGAATTTATAATTGTTACAGTCAGTTATTGAAACGAATTCGTATTTAATATGAACCGGATGTTTGTCTCTAAATCTAGATATTTGAAAAAACCTACGAGTAAAAAACTTTGGCTAATTTCACTTACTACATGACAGCTTGTTATATTGAAAAAAAAATGAACGAGAGAAAAAAAAACAAATAATTATCCCTGTCTCTGTTACGAATAAATCATTATATTGATTTCCCGCAATAACGCTACCTTGTTTCTTATTTTTGTCATGTTAGGCAAGTGAGTTAGGTGGTAAAGTATTAATTTCCTGTAGCTGTGAATACTGGTGAAGAGTTTTAATTCATCGCCTCATAACGACCTTCAAATCATGATAGGGCAATGTCTTGGGTACTAAAATTGATTTATTGTAATGCTTGTATAACCAATGATAACAACCTGTCCAGCTAAGCACACGGCACATACTGAATCCCTATTTCAACTTAGTAATTCAACTTATATCGTTATGACTTTCCCTCCAAATTGTAACATGAAATTGTTTTAAAGTAAAGGATCTTTGTGACTACGTTTCTAACCAACTTTACCTTATGTACACAAGTCAATGTACTGAGTGAGCTCAATATGCAATCCCTTGGGAGTAATTGTATTACAATGAGCAATGTCTCACGATATCATACAATTAAAAGTACCATTTCACTTAGCTGGGTAGTTGTGTACATGAGTCAGAAATCAATACTATTTTCTATAACTTCGAGTATTATTATAAATAATTATAGTTACATGCATGAAGGGTGCCAAATTGACATAGCCGTACCAGTTTCTATTTAAACACATTCAGGGGTTTTCGTTAATTCCTTTGAATTTCGATATTGACTCCCTTGTGGATTATATTTTTAATTAATCAATTTCTAGTCGATTAGGTAGACATTCAATAAAATTTCATACATTATTTCAGGGATACCGTATATTGTATAAACCTCACCAAGTATTTGATTAAGTCACAAATACTTTTTCAGTGCGAGAGATCATTCTTCCTTCTGGAAAATATATTTTATCTCCACTAGCATTGACACGCGCACACACACACACAAATATGCGTGACACACACGCTCATCCGCGTGCACATTCACTTTTCATCTCAAACACACACGTACATGTTATCAAATTAACGGAAGTGAAAGCACGTTGGATATTAAAGATTGTCTTTGCGAAAAAAAGATTATTCCTGTGAAGTGAAATAAGTCGAAAAAAAAACACGGCATGTCAAATTTCAGATATTCTCTTTAAGTTTCACCGCTTTAAATTACATACAATTACTTCCAGCTTGGAATATTTGTATAGGGGAATAATTGCGAGAAATAGCAGCAAAATCGCTCAAACTTTCACACATCACGTCCTCCACACGCAAAGATAATCCTGATGTTACATTGGCGCCCTAAATATAACTTACCAAGAAAAAAACGAACGAAGGAGCTTGAATATATTTCATCCTAAGGAAGGTCGATTGGTCTTGGTATTAATTCCTTTGATGATATATATATATAAATCTTCACCTAGTCTGGCTTGACACACAAATAATGATAACAACATAACATGATACAAATTTCGTTAATCTAATCTAAGTTTTGAACATGAATCGTGATCATATAGCATTTTTCTATCATGTACAAATTGAAGAAATATTTGCCATACGTAACTAATATATTTCTTCAAGATTATATCGCCAGAAACTAACCTTGCTGTGCTTTGAGATCAAAGTTCAACGCCATGCAGTGGTTTTATATTTCATTACAAAAATTTAAGCTAAATATGTAGGCAGTATATATTTTACGATCGGTTTTCATGACTTAATGTATAATTCATTGAGTGCTGGGAAATAAAGTTATTAAAAACATCCTGACAGGGTGATTTCAGTTTTTCCTTCGCAATATAATCCTGCAGGGAACAAGCTTGAACAAGTAGCAATTTCACATAACCCAAGACCTACAGGTGCCTAGTAAGTGAATGTGGTTGTCAGAAAGTGTGGTTTAACTCCAATTTTCTTTCTATATCACTTCGTACGCATGTGTGCGCGAGACTTTGTGTATATATGTGTGTGTATGTGTACGACTATGTGTGTCTGCGCGCGCGTGTATACATATGAATTATGTGAGGAGGGCGATAAATTAACTTTACCATTTCAAGTTTGGAAGAATGGAAGCTGTAAAATAAATTTATGGGAACGCTGTATATGTATCGTAGAGATTATAAAAAGGATTGTGGATGGATGAGTTAAAGAAACAAGAGAGAGACCAGAAACGGCAAAGAATGGAATTTCAAGATAATAGAAAAGCCTACTAATAAGAGCTGGTGTTGCACTCAGAAATTTCTGCCCCAGAGAATTGGAAGCATCTATACAACGACAATTCGTGCTGAAATATACAAATTTTCCACGCGAAGAGTGGCGACAAGCAGCTTTTAAATGCCATCTAATACATGGGCATTACGATAGATGCCTTATATATGTATATGTGAGCAGATTATAGACCGAGGCGAAGGCTGTGTTGCCGCTAGTATATGTATCTATGTATCTATCTACCTGTCATCTATCTATCTGTCATTCAATAAAATGCGTAGAAGATAACATAATATTTTTCAGCCATTTAAAGTCCAACGCTCCAGAGGTCGAAGGCCAAGGGAAACACAAGAAGAATGGCAGAACGGGAACCAGGCTCAGAGAGAGTGAAATATCGTGAAGGCACAAGAGTACGAGAAGCAAAACTTCAGTTTCAAATAACCTGGCAAGCCTACTTGAGGAGATAAGAGACACCGGAAGAAAAGTGATAGATGTTGTAACCTGATGACGATAGAGAAGAGCACGTCAGGAAACACGAGACATCAGGACAAAAAGAACGGAGATTAGATTCTCAAGTCGATAGAGAAGCCCACTTAAGGAAATAGGAAACACCAGAACAGAAACTGCAGATATTGAAGTTTGAAGACGACAGAGAAGCCCATTGCAATATGCAGGTGTTGCACTAAAAAATGCCCGCTCCAGAGGACAGGAAACACGAGGGCAACGGCGACTTCGATTGAAGTTTAGAAATTTTCCCAGTGAAGAATAGTGTGTAACAGTTTTTAAATAACATCTAACATATGGACATTTCGATAGATGTCTTATAAATACATTTGAGCAGAATACAGACCGGGATGAATGTCGTGTGACCGCAAGAATATGTATTTATATATTTTTCTCTCATTCTATATCTCTTTATCTGCTGGAGAAATAGATTGATATATGTATGTATGTATTTATGTATGTATGTATTTATGTATGTATGTATGTATGTATGTATATATATATATATATATATTATATATATATATATTATATTATATATATATATTATATATATATATATATATATATATATATATATATATATATTTATATTTATATATATACACACAGAAAAAACTTCAAAAACATTTCCTTTTTCACGAGCATTAAACTAATACACGTGATGCACCTGCTCCTTGTTCATTCACCTGACCATATCTATTATTTTCTGTATCTATGAATACATGTATTTCTTTGTGTTTGGGCATCTTTGTGTATGTCTATCACTACATATCCTCTGGTGTGGTTTCTTTTATTTCCTCCGTAACCGATTGCTACACTTTCGAAATATAAGTGATGATATGAAAATGAACGAACATATATTTCAAGATGGGATTATAGCTTAGATTAGGAAGTTCCCATTGTCACGACTGACACTCTCTAGGAAAATTTAGGACAAATCTCAACGTTAACTCTGGTGAATTATGACTAAATATAACTCATTCCTAACCCGTAATGTGTCGATGTTTTAGCCTTCCGTAGATCTAAGCTCCCACTCTCATAAATCGTACTGTAAACGCAACGAGTAACTTTTCTACATACACAAACATTCTTCCCACCCACCTATAGTGTTTTATAACATGATTGCTAACATAGCAATAATATATCCATCATCACTTCTCAACAAATTTTTGATAACGCAGCCTCCAACTATCGCAATGCCCCAGCTATCTGTGGCTTTACAAATCCAGTATATTACAACCCTTCCAGTCATTAATTTCGTAATATGGCACCTGTTTCAGGAAGACAGAGAAACATAAGTATCATAAAAATCCTTATTTGCATGTGAAATATGCTAAAGTCACGTGTATGTAAATGGTAACACGATACATGAAAATACAATGAATGTCGCCTTTTCTCATCAAGAGAAATCAGGAGATATCAAAGTACCGGGGTTAGAGGAAAAGCTTCTGCAACATAAGGAGAAAAGAGGAGAGTATAGGAGAAACTGAGAGTAAAGGGGAAACGGTCATATAGGGCATGTGACTGGAGAACCACCATACATAGAGGTGAAACACTGCTAATTTATAATTTGCTATTGTATACATTTTTTCCGGTAGTTAATGAATAAATATAGAGACACTGCATTTATTCAAATCTTTTCTTTATTGTTCAATATTTATCAAGTAAAATATATTTTGATCTATTGAACAATTGGTTTTGTCTCTGAGAATATACACAATATGGCTGAGGTGTAGGTGTAATACTGCCATGATTACCCCTTCTGATCTAATATCGGTTGATTGGTAGTTATGCAGCAAATACTACACCATGTTTCCTTATATATGATATTCAGGATTACTTTATTAAGCACAATTTTAATTTTATTAAGGCTCTCAGAAAGAATGTAAAGATATTTTAGATTTAATTGTAGCAGACCTGCCGTGCACAGTTCCCAATCATTTAGCATGATTTACCTATGTAGTACATAAGCGACCTGGATAAACTAACAGAAAAGCCACAATCATTTCATTCAAAATTACTTGCAACAATGTTATATTTGTCCATATGCTTGATATGTGATTCAGTGGTTCGCCCCGTTTGACTGTCATAGAAATTATAATAAGGACTGAATTTGATGTTCTGAAAATTAATAGTCAAAAATATTTAGTCAACTATTTATTGCAGATTTTGGTATAAATTGCTTCATAACTTTTGTACTGACCCGTTCAAAAGAAAAATAAACAAAAATATCATATTGCTATTTGTTCTCGAGCTCTGGGACTCATAAGGCCAGTTGCTCGATTTCTATGGTGCATAAGTGTTATCCCTGTCGGTTACAAGAATCAAGTACAGTAATTCTTGAGGGAGGGTGCAAGTCAATTAAATCAACCCCAGCAATTGACTGGTACATCATCTTGGAAGTAATGAATGGCCAAGTCGTCACGAACGTAGCGAGCCGAAAGTAATGTATTAATTGTTCTTCCATCTCACCACTGTATCACATTTTTCTAACTAACAATAAAAATGTTGTCCTGTTATGTACCTGGGGAAAATATCAGAAAACCATTCTCAAATAAGAGAGTAATTTTTGGAATAAGTAAACGAGTAACAGGGCCTAGGGTAATGTAATTCTAGATACATACTAAGAAAGTAGCTGAAAAGTAAGAAATTGCTGGCCATTGATCACAAGTCTTTTCGATTAGCTTTGATCTGGGCCTAAACAAACTCATATTTTTAAATCAAATACTATCGGCGATAAAAGATTTTGCAAGTCCACAACATTGTGCTATGCCAAGAGACACGCAATCAAGTAATTAACAAACCTGCTTTTGTCCAGAATAGAGCAAAACGTTAACACATGAACCTATCATGTCATCTATCACCAAACTAAGTAGACATATTATGTTTGATTTTCAATAGTTTCTTTATCGATAATTTTAGGAGTGATGATATTGTGTGTATTGAAGTGCAGGTTTGATTTTTTTTAATGCATTGTTGGGTATATCTAAGACCTGTATATAATCGGGTTATATTCCTTGAAAACAAAATGACGTTTCCATTCTTTGGTGTCGTTCAGTTCAAAGTTACTTTATCTACGTTTAAACGTGCACGAAAGTTTATCTATCTCCATCTCACTCACTCACTCACTCTCTCTCTCTCTCTCTCTCTCTACATATGATTATATGTATACATACACACACACACGCACACACACACACACACACATACACACACACACACACACACACACACACACACACCACACACACACACACATATATTATATATATATATATATATATATATAATATATATATAAAGTACGCATGCACGCACACGCACACATAGATATATATCTTGTACAATCTTTACATTGAATTTCAGAGCGCTAAATACTCAAGCATATTTACAAACCGAACTTGTGTAACCATATATATGCAAGAATTATTAGTGACTGCTTCGCGTACGACCGATCAATCAGCCTGATTAAGCTTCATCTAATGCCCTCGAATGTATATATGCACTATTCCAATGCGGCTTACTTGGTATATTTACTTGTCCTCATTAAACGGAATGCAATATTTCTAAATTAGTAAGCATTGTATAAAGCAAAATAAATAAAAGAAAATATGTTCTTAATGCAGATTTCCTGAGTATCAATGAAGTTGATCTATTTCATTTTTTTATGTTAACCTATTGGAATATGATACTTGAGTATTCCAAAATTGCACATGCAACGTGTCAACAGTGCAGGTTATATTTAGAAGATTATGAGGGTTTTCACAACATCTGGATCTACATAGGTTTTAATGACACATGTTTAATATTAGACCAACATATTACATACTTGTTTGTA
The DNA here is from genome assembly GCF_006345805.1 of Octopus sinensis. Taxonomy (NCBI): domain Eukaryota; kingdom Metazoa; phylum Mollusca; class Cephalopoda; order Octopoda; family Octopodidae; genus Octopus; species Octopus sinensis. The sequence goes on along the minus strand of NC_042997.1, from coordinate 3,107,723 downwards.
TTCGTATTCTTGAGCCAGATATTCTGGCAATGTAACGGCGTGCTTTAATTTCTGATTGATTTCCAAACAAATTTCCATTAATAATTATACATGTTACATTCCTTCTCAATTTCTCACACACATTTTACAAACTGAAAAGAAACTACAGAACAAGAAATACCAGTATTTAATAAAAATAGAAACTTTCTGTTCAGCATTGAATGCCTTTTGTAAACACACACTTTCATACTTTTACAGATCCAATCTTCCGTAAAGTCTATATATTCACACACGCAGACATACATACACATATACATAAACATATATGTATGTGTATATACATACATACACACACACATATATATATATATATATAAACACACACACACACACGTATATATATATATATATATATATATATATATATATATATATATATATATATATAATATATATATACATATATACATTATAGCATTGCACGCAATCTATTTTGTGCCTAATGTGCGTAAGAAAAAGTGCTTTAGCATTTCCCAATAAATTATTAATATTTTTATTCGGAAAAACTCGACTAAATTACATTTTTAGAAATTTTGAAAAACAAAAAAAATGTATGATATGGTAGATTGAATATTTCACTCATATATTTCATTCCTTGTATTTTTTATAATTTTCATTACATAGTCGCATTGACATTGTTTATTCGTTTCTCAGTAGCATACTGCAGCTTACCGGTTCCATCGTCTTGGCGGTAGACGCTGTTAGCTAGCCAAAGAAATCAATAAAGTAGTTATGTTCATTGCCAAATGGCTGGCCGTTAGTTCAACAACAAAAGCCCCTTATAGCATCGAACACAATATATGCTATGAAGAAAAAGACGTGGCACAAACGCCTGAATTGGCTGTTGGCCTTTTACTGAAGTGTCAACACATTCAAACCATTTCATGCTGTACACACCGATGCAACTCAAATACATACGCTTCAACTAAAACACTGGCTGGATTTCTAGAAATTATTTAACCATAAAGAATTTGGAATAATTCAGCAATTTACCATCCGCAAGTTTGGTAATATAATCAGAAAACTACTTCTAAACACGTTTTGTAAATGTCGCATATTGTTATTATAGTTTATATGTTTAGATGTGGTTTACTTCTGACACAGATAAGACTATAAAACATGTTTTCTTTCTCTTTCTTTCTTACTTCCTTTCTTTCTGTCATTCATTCGTTTTTTAACAGCATTTTCAATTTTAATAATAAAGTATAGGAACGTACAGGAGTACAATGTAAAATATCTGAAATACTTGATGAAAATTAACAAATGTTAAAGAGAAGACATGAAATGTTACACAACACACACACATATATATATGTATATATACATATATATATATATGTATATATATGTATATATATATATATATATATGCATATATATATGTATGTATATATACATATAGATTGATAGATGGACAGATAGATATGTAGACAGGGAGAGAGAAATAGACCAATATATATATATATACATATCTATATATATATATATATGCACGCATATTCTTCGCCATACACACATCTGTACCTACACGTACATGCACACACCTGCACATATACATACACACGTATCTGTGTATATTCATACGTGAATATGTTTGTGAATATATGCGTGTAAGTTGTTAGACATCATTACCGTGACATATTTCAAATGGATTCACTCTGGAGAGATGAAGTATTCAAGTGGTATTTAATGTGAGTAGGGGGAATGCAATATGGTACCTTTTGTTCAAAACACTTCTAAAATCGTGCTGTGTGACATTTTGAATTCACTCGTTTGATCAAAGTAGTTTTTTATACACACCTCTGATTCCAAATATTTGACTTTCTACCAAATGTTCTTTATGTCTATTATTATACTTCATTTCAAACCACCTTGTGTCATGCAGCTGAACATAAAAATTATCATTTATATTTTAATGTTTCTTTCTAATATAATCTGAGTTATTTTATTGTTTTACCATAATGGTTTCATTTCATAAATTTATGCAAATATGTACCGAAAGCTGAGCACAGATTACAGAAATATTACCATTGTGGGTCTCTTGAACAAATTTCGATAATGCCACGAAATATTGTGTAAAGCATCACTAGTCCCTGCGCTATAAACAATGCTAAACAAAATTATCAATTTCTTCCTCGAAATATCCAAATATGTATTCATGAATGCAACCGTTCTCTATGTATATTCGTAAACTTATTTATTTATCTCTTATATAGAATTTTATCTTAGGAAATTTATGGGTGTGCATATGTATACATGTTTATATAAACCCGTATATTAACGACCGCAAACGCACACATGCTTCTATACATATATGCACACATGCATACACAGAAGCGTAAATGTGTGTTTATATGCATGAATGCATATATATTATATATATATATACATATTATATATATATATATATATATATATATATATATATATATATATATATATATATATATATATATATATATATATATATATATATATATATGTGCGTGTGTCTGTGTGTAATTATGCATGTAGGTATCTATATATAAAGCGAAAGCACAAACTTGTGGATAAAAAACAATGGTTAGATCCTCAGGTGGAAGTCATTGTTGTATCTGTTCCGAGTCATATCGCTCATAATTGAAATATCCTGTTATTACATCAGTAATTTTGATTCTTCAATTTTGCTGAATCACGCACCAATATCAGGCGGCAGATGAAGTACAACGCTAACGTGTAAAGGGATATGGGAATATACTTACACCTAACGCAAGCACAGAAAGACGCAGGCGCATATACATACATTTATAGATGTGTACATGCATGCACACACACGTACATAGACCCACACATATATACCCACAGATATATAGACACAGGCGTGGCTGTGTGTTAAGAAGCTTGCTTCCAAACCACATGGTTCCGAATTCACTCCCACGTTGTCGAATTTGGAGTAGGTGTTATTTACTATAGTTTTGGGCAGACCATAACCTTCTGAATGGATTCGATAGAAGGAAACTGAAAGAAAACATTCGTATATATATACATATATATATATATACACACACACATATATATAATATATATATATATATATATATATATATATATATATATATATATATATATATATATATATATGTATATATGTGTTTGTGTCTGTGTTTGTCCCCGACTATCGCTTGACAACTGATGCTGGTGTGCTTCAAATTCCCCCTAGGGAGCAATTTCTTCGACTAAATGTGGGCGCTCTACCTTGCCACAATTAAATGACTGAAACAAGTAAAAGAATATAAAAATGTTTATATATATATATATTTGTATTTATGTATGAATTGTGTATGTATGTATGCATGTATGTATAAACATAAATGTATGTGTAAGAAATGTTTTCCCTCCCATTATGCCTATTTGTCATATGGAGCTCAGAAGAGGAAACATCATGAGAAAATTATTTGCATATCGGTAGGCCACTTAATATGCACTTATTTCTCCCTATTCACATACATGTCACTAACTACTCTGAGTAATTCCACTCAGTTCATTTTCGTACACTTATTCAAATTCTCTGAACCATAAATGCGTTCCACTCTAATTTGATTCTTCTGAAATGTTTCAAATACTGAACACAAAGCAGGGCATATGTTGCGTTAATGAAGTCAACTGAAGAAAATCGTTTGTCCACAGATGTCATCCTGAAATAATAACTATATTTTAGTTAATAAATTGTCATTATCAGAGAATTTTTGTTTTACGAGGTTAGTTATCCTCCTCCTTTCGACTTGGTACCAATTGTCATTAAAAACGAGTGATCTAGTCATTTTCAAGATGACATCATATGTATAAAACAGAAATTAATCGTATTTGCTTTAACAACTTGCCCGTAAATATATATTGTAGAGATTTAGGGAAAGTTCCCAATAGAAAATCTATGCAGCGAAGTTAATTTCACATTCGGTAATATTGCTTAATATCGTGCATTACAAAAATCATCATCACATTGCATTTCGAAAATTGCCAATAGAGTATTTTCTAACTTGCAGTAAAATATATGAGTGCCATTCAAACGTAATTTATGAAAAGGATTATACAGAGAAAGTGTGATACACCAGACTAGACATTTTCCATTGCTCAGTAATAGGTGAATTATACGTTCCAATTGCAACACCGCAGAAAAAAGAAAATAGTATATCAGATATCTTTATTAGTGTTATGCTTTGAAAGACTAAAGGTAAACGGAAATAAGCAAGTGTATATACATGCGGTTGATGTATTCACATTTATAGGTAAATGTTGTTTCACGTGCAAACTTTGTTTCAAACATTGAAATATATATTTTTACGATATTTATTCTTATTGTACACTAAAATAGTTATTCTGGTATGTTATAAAAGAAGAGTAAATAATGAGAAATGAATGTTTCCGTGATCTGACGCGCAAAATTGTAGGAACAAAAAGTATTATATAATATAAAATATTCAATATAATATAAATATATGACTTCCTTCAGGTTACATATTTGCCACTACAGAATTTTTGAATTGGTTATCAAATTTTTAGTCGTTTTGAATTTGACATACATAGCATTTGCCCCTCATGTGTCAGATAAGCAATATTTAATATAGGTAATATACGAAAGAGAGAGTGAACTAGAGGGATGAATATAGATGTGAGATATGCAGAGATATGCATCTATTTTCATCCCTCAATTTCACACTCTATTTCATATCTTATCTAAATCAACTATTGCCTAACCCTCTTCTCACACCGTCTCCGATGAAGAGATATAATAAATATATACTGGAAACAGCTGTAAGTTGTTCTATTTAAACATTTTCTAAAATCTTCACAGCCTCGATTTTTTTTATCTCATTCGCCCCAAAAACATTTGTTATATATACTTATGCTGATATATGATTTAATTTGGACTCCTTATTTGCATAATCACAGAACTTGGAACTTAATGGTCTATCCATAGCACTTACTCAGCATTACCCGACACCTCTGGATCTTCTTCACAACAATACCTCTCATACCCACGATATATATATATTATATATATATATATATATACTAGCATTAAAGACCCGTCGTTGCCTGGTCATAGTGCTACTGCATGTATATATGTGTATATATATGTGTACATATTACATGTATATATATATATATATATATAATATATATATATATATATATATATATATATATATATATATATACATCTACACATAAAATGCAAAATACAAAGTTATATCTTGATATCGCTAGTGATAACAATACTCAAAATATATAACCGACTGGAATCGTTAGTCCGTCTCTTGTAAGTTCGATCAATTGTATCTTGTCGTCCCTCTTGTATAGAAGTGTGGCTACAATAAAGCCTAACTCAACTTCTGTGAGGTGGGGCATTTTAAATTCTTTTCCAGGACGTCCTACGTCTCAGATATAAATGTAAAGATAAAATATTTCCACTTTGCAAGTTCGAGTCGAGTACTCCCTTGCACGCTCCGTTAACTCGAAACTTGCTTGTATTGTGGCAAATTTACCGCATCTGATTAAATATCTTTCATAGTTGCACCAAGACACTTTTCGAAGGTGCTTTCCTCCATGTGTTCAAATCTTCTTTTTTCTCTACATTTTATACTTTATAGACAATAGTCTTTTCTTTAATTTAATTTTTTATTATCCATCTGGACTATTCCATTTCTCCACGCTAATTTTATTTTTAATTTATTCCCATTCATGTGAAACCACTTATTCAAGTTTAAATCATTGATGCAATTTTATACCAATTGCTATTTTTACTTTTGTTATGTTACGATTATATTATACTTTAGTTTGATTTTAATTATTACTTACTACATATAATTCAATTGTTATAATTATTTTATTGTTAAAGTTAAAGTATCTGACATAAAATATAGAAATGTTTTTGTTTCACTTTTAACACGTAATACTGAAATTGTGGAGAAGATATGATATTGCTATGGGCTCGCTCTAGTAAGACGTTGAACATTCTTTTTGCCCATGAAACTACATGGACCCTAAGTAAGGCACGTGTTAAATTTGAATGAAATTGGTTGTATAGTTCTCAAGTTTTAGGGAAGCACACAGACAGACAGACACACACACATTCTCAGTTTTATATATGTAAGATATATATATATATATATATATATATATATATATGCCATTGCCCTGTCAACTCTACGCTTGTGAGCCTTGGACGACGTACCGCCGTGATTTCAAGTGCCTTAAATGCCTCCAGCAATCGAAGCTACGATATATCTTCAATATAGAATGGGAAGATCACGTTACCAAGAACGAGGTTCTTCGCCGCAACTCCCTACCAAGAATCAAAGCCACCATTCTTTCTCATCGTCTCCGCTGGGCAGTTCACGTCCTGCATCAGGAGCCCTCTCTTCTCCCAAGAATCATGCTCTAAGGAGAACTAGCAATCGGAACAAGACCCAGATGAAGTCCGAAATTCTCTTGAAAGACCAGCTCAAACGGATGGTCGGGAAAGAAAGAAAGAAAGAGGATTTTACGTTTCAAGCGGAGCTCTTCGTCAGAAAAAGAGATGAAAAGAAAAAGTCCAAAGAAGGGAAGACGGAGAAAGAAAATCGCCAACGATATACACGTGGTCATGCACACACACACACACACACACACACACACACACACACACACACACATATATATATATATATATATATTATATATATATATATGCCATTGCCCTGTCAACTCTACGCTTGTGAGCCTTGGACGACGTACCGCCGTGATTTCAAGTGCCTTAAATGCCTCCAGCAATCGAAGCTACGATATATCTTCAATATAGAATGGGAAGATCACGTTACCAAGAACGAGGTTCTTCGCCGCAACTCCCTACCAAGAATCAAAGCCACCATTCTTTCTCATCGTCTCCGCTGGGCAGTTCACGTCCTGCATCAGGAGCCCTCTCTTCTCCCAAGAATCATGCTCTAAGGAGAACTAGCAATCGGAACAAGACCCAGATGAAGTCCGAAATTCTCTTTGAAAGACCAGCTCAAACGGATGGTCGGGAAAGGAAAGAAAGAAAGAGGATTTTACGTTTCAAGCGGAGCTCTTCGTCAGAAAAAGAGATGAAAAGAAAAAGTCCAAAGAAGGGAAGACGGAGAAAGAAAATCGCCAACGATATACACGTGGTCATGCACACACACACACACACACACACACACACACACAACACACACACACACACATATATATATATATATATATATATACGTATGTATGTATTTATGCATGTATACGTATGTGTGTCTGTCTGTTTTTGTGCGTTTATTTGTGGGTGCGTGGTTTTTGGGAGACTGGAAGTAAGACTACTATATAGAGAAATGATACGCAGAGGTGAATCGATAGATAGAACGGGAGGAATTTTAATAATCACTTCTAGAAAAATGAACTCCTAAATCTTCTATAGCAACAAAGAAACTATGGAATATAGAACATCTGACACAGAAGTATTGTGCGATATTGTCGGTTTATTATTTCTTATTTCCTTCGAGGTAAATCTCGTTCTCCTGTTTTATAATACATGGCCCTGGGGAATGAAGTGCATATGATCTTCTTGAGAGAAATGCTTCAGTGGAGAACGATACAAACATTACTAATTCACGAGGTTTCTTAAGTGATCGGAAAGGCGATGGTCTAGATGATCGGTGAACATTTTGTAATTGTAAACTTTATACAATAAAAAAAAACAATATGGTGTATTAGAAAATTACTAGTGTGACAAATGTTTCTTGTGCTCCATTAAAGGAAATATTTTATAAACACACACATATATACATACAACATACATAGAGACACACAGACGCATAAACACATACACACACAAATATATATACATATATACTGAGAGAGACAGGTTCATAGACAAGCAGATAAATATTGGTATTCATATATATATATATATATATATAAAGAGAGAGAGAGAGAGAGACCCAGACAGACAGTTAGAATGACAGACAGATAGATACATAAATATGCATATGTCTATCAGCCAGACAATATTACTTTTGAAAATCTTTTGCTGACCCAGGATTTTAGTGAAAATTATTTATGGTACTGTGGAAAGGTAGTAAACATGAATGCTCATGGCATTCCTTGAAGATTCTTTACCTCATCACCGTAACTGCACGTGTAAATGTGCATATGTGTTTGTGTGTATGTGTGAGTGTGTGTGCGTGCGTGTTTGTGTGTATGATTCAATATAATGGATAGATAGATATTCTTTTTTGATGGAGGTATATCTAAGTAATATGGAATAATAGAAATAATTACAAGAATAATTACAAGTGACTATGTTAGTCTTATTAAGTTACGACATCCAAATTTTAAACAATTTGTCTTATGGTCATGTATTAAAGTTCTGCTGCGATTCTCATTCTGAAAAGCATTCTCATTCTGAAATACATATCAAATGCATTTCAATTATATTCCTTTGCTTCGCCATTACATCCAGTGTTGATTCTGCGAATGTTGCTCAAATTTGCGTGATTGTACCTAAGCTTATATTTCATGCTTTATTTGCAAACATATGATCTTTTCTACTGAGAACGGAGAATTATCTCTAGTTTGTATAGATACTTGCGAAACAACTGGAATTTAGTTCTTGGCTATTGATAAATCGAACATACACCAATGGAAGTTCAAACTATATTGATTATTAATTGGATATAGAGTTACAGTCGATATAGAAAAGCAGTAGCCAAGAAATGAAGTGCATTTTGTGTATCCTTCTACACAAACTGTCAATATCTGAAGAAGCAACTCTTAGTTGATAATGAAATGTATATTTTCGGTATTAACCTTCAATACAATAATAAAAGGGGGTTAAATAATAAACTAGTCACTGTTAAGCACAAGGAAATACACAACATCGCATCTATTGACCTATTTTTAAGACAACTCAATATATTTGAATGTGCTGTGCAAAGGCATGCTTTTATATTATATATATATATATATATATATATATATATATATATATATATATATATATATATATATATATATAGATAGATATATAGATGAATATTCATTCGTAAACGTGATAGAAGTGACGTTCTATCTGATGTGGTAAACATCACCTAAGGCAAACTGAATGGCCAAAAAAATATTACATTTAGATTTATACGTACACACACTATTCAATTATAGCTAAACGAGAGTGTGGGAATATTTCTCCAAATAATAATACGTTTCGAAATAAAATTATACGAATGGGGGGAAGAAAGAAAGAAACAGAAATACATAATATTAATCATTTGAGCAATTATAGCGAACTAGAGCTTTTTATTTCTATTGATTAGCCTTTAGGGTAAATATAACTTATGTATTTCGTGGCTTTTCCGTTTCTTTGATTTTCGCAGTATAGCAGGTTTGGAGCAACGTCTATTCTAGAACTGAAAATTAATAACCTTTCGAACATTTCTTGAAAGATAACTTTTATTTCAAATTGAATATTACTATTAATAAAAAAAAAAGAAAAATAAATAGGGAAAAACAGATTAAGGTAAGGCAACGTTCCTTATTTTATATTCAATCAAATTTCACTGTTTCCCTGACGATGCGAAATATTGAATTCCACTTATTACTGTTATTTGATTAATATTGGGCATGATGTTCATGATGTTGTTATTGTTGTAGGTATTGAAAATATATATTTTTTTAAAATGAAGAATGGTTTTTGATTTTCTGATGCTGAAGTTACATTCTCACCTACGAAAAAATTATAGATGTGTTCAGGAATTTATCATGCCAGCCACACATCTATTTCCAGTAAGAGTCACTAATTCAAAAAGCAATTGCGTATATATATATATATATATATATATATTATTTGAGAATAACAAACTAATCAGTATGTTGTTCTCAATATACAATAGTTCTACATCACTTCAAAAACGCTCTCTTTCTCTCTCTCTCTCTCTCTCTCTCTCTCTATATATATATATATATATATATATATATATATATATATATATGCACAAACATACACTTAGATAGATAAATAGTCAGATAAATGATAAATAGATAAATAGAAACAGAGAGAAAGAGAGAGAGAGAGAGAGAGAGAGAGAGAGAGAGAAAGAGAGATAAGTATAAACATTGGTACTGTTTTCGAGATTTTGAATAGAAATTAATGTCAGGATGTGAAATGGCTATCATCAGAATTTAATGCGGAGAAATGAATTCCAGTGCTGTTTTGTTGGAAGCTTCGAAGAATATCGCTTATAAGACTGTTAAATGGAAACAAAAATGTGTACTATATAATCAATTTAATAATTATTAAGGGCAAGTGAATTTAATGAATATAGGATGTGATCAGATACAATCAAACGAAGCTAATTTGTATTCTTCGATATGATCATAATTCTGCTTCACTAAATTTACGCGTCACGAATGGTTGTATAGAGATGGTATGCGTATATCAGCCAAATATCAATGAGCCGTTTAAAGTGTCCTGGCAGATATGTATACTTAAATTTCACAGGACAAATCATTGTTTCTTTAAACATGTAGCATGGATTATCGCTATGTGAAATGAAATAAGAATGTAATTTTGAATTATTAGGGCCAACTGAATAGAGTCTTACAAAGGTAGCATAACATTCAATGATGACTTTAAGAACGAAAAGATGCAAAGCCGTATCCAGTAAATTTGCTACATAAATGAAGAACTGACAGAATATCGAACAAAATGTTTTCCCTTATTAGTAGCGTGAATTTACCTTCTGATTTCGAATTACACGGTAATCATACTCGATAAGGAAACTGCTAATCAGAAATCGGGTACCATATAATCGATTATTATTGCGCCTCCATATTTACCACGCGGTGCTTATGAAACATAATTTTATAGTTTCGATTAAAATGCTGATCAGTATAAATAATTGAAACTAAAGTCTGTTCATACAAAATACAAAGAAATGTTAATGGCACACAGGGAAATTGAAGTTTTACAGAGATATCAGGAATCTTAGAAAAGTCGATAATAAGGAGTAAACTGAATATTAGTTAAATTTCAACCAATGCATGTTGTCTGGGAAATTTTGTTGCGCAGAGGCATTTGCTTTATGTAATAAATTTAATCACGGATCTCTAGTGGCTTGAGTTTAAACTTAAGGACATATTACTTCCTTGCAACTTTAGTACCTGCTCATTTATAGAAATGCGAGTTGCCGTCACGTTTAGGTCATCGTCATCATTATCATTGTTCTCTGTTGCCTAAAAAAATGTACCTGGAATTCATAATGTATGAGCAACAAAAGCACTAGATCAATTTTGGATTATGTGTAAGATTATTGAGTCATGGCATAGTTTGTTTTTAATTTCAAAATTTTACAATACTTACACTTCGGTGTTATGGCCATTTGTTCAAATTCATTTCTTTTGCCTTTTACTTATTTAGCCTTTTTTTTACGCTTTCTTTTCGGAAATGATTTCGGTCAAAAGCGAGACAGATCAGTGCCGAGGTTGTTTTATCCTTCTTGATTATTACACCGGTGCAGTTTGCATTTATCTACATTTTAGTTTGTATAGTGGTGGTTTAAATGATTGTGACCACCTCGTCATGTATATACAGGTTTATATATGTATTGCTTGTTTTTGCATGGTGGTGAACTTGTTCCAGTTGTATTAAGAAGTCGTTTAGATCAACCTATATAATTAATATTTTCTCTGTTGCCATTGTCTGTAATTTTCAGTAAAAAAATATCTGTTTAAATTAAACCCCAATTTCAGTTTCGTATAATTTTCTTTTCCATGTTCTATTGTTGTTACGTGAAATACTCCTCAACTACTATCGTTATTATACTTAACGCAAAATTCAAAGACCCGTCTCGTCATTATATATAATTTTGCTATATTTGTTTATAGAGCCGTGCTCGCAGTGTCGTTGGCACCCCGGCCAAAATCCTCACTGTCATTTCGTCCGTCTTTACGCTCTGTAATCAAAGTCCACCGCCATGTTCTTAACCGTTTAACTTTTCGGGATCGAAAGAAAAGTATGTGTTGAGTAATAGAGTAATCAACTTACTAACACTCTGTAGTTGCTAGCCTTGTTCCAAAATTTGAACCAATATTACCTTATTTATGTATCACATATTTTCTTGCATAATATTTGTGAGTTGTTAACTGAAATGTGGTTTTGCAAGCATATCCAATTTGTCAGAGATTCTCTAACACTTTTAAACTATTATTGAATGCATAATATATTTTACAAACTAAGGCGGCGAGCTAGCAGAAATGTTAGTACGCCGGGCGAAATACTTAGCGCTATTTCGACTGTTTTTACGTTCGGAATTCAAATTCCGCTAAGGTCGACTTTGCCTTTCATCCTTTAGGATTCGATTAAGCAAGTACCTGTTACGCACTGGGGTCGATATAATCGACTTAATCCGTTGTCTTTCCTTGTTTGTCCTCTCTGTGTTTAGCCCCTTGTGGGTAGTAAAAAGTAGGTATTTCGTCTGTCTTTACGTTCGGAATTCAAAATCCGCTAAGGCCAACTTTGCCTTTTATCCTTTCGGGGTCAATAAATTAAGTTGCGTACTGAG